>NC_088173.1:27074473-27377503 GCF_028769735.1 Zonotrichia leucophrys gambelii | reverse complement strand
TTTAAATTAGGGGAAAAATGGAGCACAGGAGAATACTTATTTTCATTTTAGAGCAGCATAACCACGATTATCTTTTCAAATGGTTCCACACAGCAACTTTTATCAAATTTTAAACTGAATATAAAATCAATGAAGATGGTGTATGTAGACACATGACCTGTTCATAAATATTTCTTCAGGATGGCAAGTCTCTTATGAATAGGAATCAACACACTTCTGTTACCAATGCAACAGTGAAGGATCCATTCACTATCATCATGTCTAGCTCCCACTTTCTGGTCAATGGATAATGAGAAGTTTGGTTTCTTTAAACCAAGCGTCAACTTCCTGGTTACAGAATCCTTGCATAATATTTAAAGGTAATTCTGAAGTCTTTTAAAAAAATTATTGGCAAGGTAGAATACATTTTTAAAAAGCAGATTGAGGCCCAAAGTATTCTGATGAACTTTTATTAAAAATAATCTGCTACAGTAACATGGAATTCTTCAGCAAAGTCAGGCCACCACCTGCTGCACAGCCATCTTCAGTAACACAATAAACTTGATCTTCTCTGTTCCTCTGGTGATCAGCACTGCTGGCTGATAACTGCTCGGCTTAGGAACACAAATGCTGTTTTAACCACGAACGCAATTTCCAAGCAGCCAAGACACAGCTTTACTGAAAAGGAAATCACCTTTCCTTCAACAAAGCCAGTTTTTCCTAAACTTTTGCAGATGGATATAATTCCATGCACAGTCATTAGATCCAGAAACTTCTCAGTATGAGAACCAAAAGTTGCTTAATGACACATTGCAAGTTGATTTGTGATGCTCTGCATGCAGTTTGCTTTTTAGGGCTTTGGGAGCTGCTTCCCTTTCCGAAGGCAATGCGTTCAAGATGCAGGATGTCTGCTTCCCAGCGCTGCCTCTATCTGCTGGATGTCATTATGCACTGAAGATTTATGCTCAGCTCCAAATCAAATGCAAGTTTCACACTCTAAGTAGGGATGCCCACAAACATATTGTTCTTTGGAGAGCAACTCTCTGGCTCCATAGATATAACTTGGACAGAGTAGTTATGCTCTTCTGCAGCCCATGCCCGATCCAGATCCACAAGTCCCATACACTGCTTTCCTAAAATGACAACAAGGGAGAACACAGAAACTCAAAATGTAGAAATATTATCAGAAATGTGCATGTAATGTTAGGAAAACACATCAGGAAGCCATCTAAAAACTAAGTTCCAAATCTACTTTAAAAAACATCTTAATCTGGTTTATGTTCCAAATCCCATCTGTAACTTATACTCCTCATTAAGCAAAGACCTTGAAGAGATTATTAACTCTTTAATATGAAGAAAGGCACAACTATGTAAAAGTATTCTCAAAACTTACAGGAAAAAACATGCTTTAATGTAAATGGGAAGAAGAAAAATGTCTAGTTTACCCCTTAGCCCTCTGAATTGCCAGACTTCTAGTCCCTTTATAACCATAGTTGTTTCCTTCCTGTACTTTCACCTAAAATCTGAAAATCTCTGGTTATTGAACAATAGACTAAAATACCAAAAAGTTTAATTGATTTGAGACATATTACTGTAACTACTTATAAATAAACATACAAAATTGGCAATGCAATAAATAAACATACTAAATTGGCAATGCAAAATAAGCGTATTTCCGATTTACCTGCAGCAAAAAACCCAGGAAGGACAGAGGGGTTTTTTCTGCTTAGAATCTTTTTGTTATGATACAGCCATGACAAGATGATGGGACCATTTGTCTTTACTTATTCACTCATTATAATTGATTATTATGTACTGAAAAACAGAATTGACTTGTCAGATTGTATTTTCAGCAGCTTGAAACTCTACTGAAAGGAAAATTTAATGCTACTTTGAAATGTTTTATCACTAGTAGTTACAGTCTCAAGTCAACAGAGCACAATCCTGCTTCAGTCTCAAACACGATGATCCTGCCTCTTCCCTTGTTCCTGACAGAATTATACAGTTAAATGTATTTGGGGTCTGAGATGAAGAGACAGGAGCACATCCTATTTGCCTTTGGAATAGGAGTCTGGCATTCCAAACCACCCTCTGGAACAGCTTACCTCTCTTTCCTGAATATATAACCAGCTTTTGTGCCTGTATCATTACCAGCCCTGCCAGGCACCCTGGTCAGGTGCCTTTAGAACTTTTGGGCAGGTGACACCAACACACCCTGCAGTATCCTTGTATTTCAGAGCAGTTGGTGCACATCACAGCTGAATGCAGGGCTCAGTCCAACCTACTCTGTCCATCCACAGTGAGCCCCCCAGCCAGAACTATCTTCTCCTTTTCAGCTTAGTTACAGAATTTCACTGCTTTGAATTCCCTATTATGACATTTGGCCTCAGTTCTGGTGGTGGCTTGAGATTTGAGAGGGGTAGTAATTGGGCTGGAGACAATTTAAAGATACAATAATAAGGGAGAGCCTGAAAAAGATCTTTCCAACTCAGTCCTGTATGGATTTGGATGTTGCAGGGAGAAATCAATAGTTTATATAACCAACCAGACAGAACTCTGCAAATCACCTTTTGTAGCCCTATCCTCCCACATCTGTGGTTTCATAGAAGACCACCCTCTGTGGTTGGTTGAACAAAATGGCCACTGACTCCAATATTATTATTACAATAGTACTCACTGTCAGGGCAAAACACTTAGAAGTTACATTTGTGGAAAAAACCCCTGCAGTTTCAGACATTGAGAACAGATAAGAGTTACAATCCTTCAAAAAAATTTTTTTGATCCTATTTCAATTTTCAGTCTGCAGCATGGGGTCCAACACTAGTAATGAATATTGACCTTTTTAAAATTTGTTTTTCAAATATTGTGATGATGACAAAAGAAACTGACAAATTTACTGTCAGCTTTTATACAGGATCTCTATTATTTTCTTTTTGTGCAGCGAGTATAAGAAATACTTTCAATTGTTCAAATTAAGCTTCTTAAAAACATTATGCTTATTAGCTAGTACTGCTTTCATATACTTTGTAAATGGTTCTTCTAAGCCAAAAAAGCAGACTTATCTCTAAGCAGACTTAAGAGTTCCTAGGCCCTTCTGTCTTTTCTGACCTGGAAGCTAGTTACAGCTTCCATCAAAACAACAAAACCAAACTGTCACTTTAATATTGATGATTTTGGATGAAGAAAAACATTTCTATAGCAAGAAGGGAACAGCAAAATGTGAAATGTGACGAAACTTAAATTTTCAACTGTTAGCTGAAGACATTTACTTAATGCCCCATTCATAAATGTCCTACTTCTTCCTTTCTGTATCAAAGTAAAACCATTACTGGGATGGTTTACACAACAGCTGCAGAAATTCATACCGATTTGCCTGCGTTCAGGTGGAAGCTGAACAGCTGTCTGATCTGCAAATCTGCAAAGGATCATGTGCTCCTATAAAAAAGACAAAAAAACATTAAGAAAAATCTGATTAAATGCTTAAAAGTATCAGAAATTATACCACATTGAAGACAGTATTTCTAAAAAATTTCACCTGTGTGGAAATCCCAATTTTTATACTGCAAATACTTGTGTAGGTCAAGTGTTTGTAATCACTGCCTCACTTCTCCTCATTAGTATTTATTTCTTGCTAAACTTCCTAATTCTTTGCAGCAGTTGAATGGGATGCAATGTATACAAGACAGCATCCTTCAAAGACATCCTGCAGACTAATTTTGCCTTCAATAACTGATGAGCAACACAGCCATCGTTTAGCACAGTCGTAATAGGGCAGTCTCCCTGCATCAATAAGCAGCCAACACAAAATTCTTTAACAGTTGATTTGAACATTTCTCCCAAGCAGTGATTTTGAATCCCAGGATAAGCTGAGGGGTTAAATTTCCCCTGCCCTACCAAATCCAACCAGATCCTGAGGGCAAAAAATACCTGGCTGTGAATAGGAAAGTCTCCAGCAAAAGGAGCACAATTTACTTTCAAATTACCCCTGTTCCATGAAAAGTTTCTGCAGACACTTCTACAGAAGACTTTCTCCCTGCCCACTCAGCCAAGGGGATGGTGCAGGGGAGGGGGCAGCAGCAGAGCCCCATCCTTACTTGCCTTCAATGCCAGCACAAAGGCACCTCAAAGATCAGGCAAGGCAAGGAAGGCAGGTTAGCCAGGGCAGAGAGGAAACCCTTGCAGGTGTGGCAGTGGAATTACTGCTCTGATGACAGCTGTGCCTGTGGGACAGCTGCAATGCTCAGTACAGGGCAGAGTAAATCAGAACCATCTTAGAATCCCACAACGTTGCCAAGTCTCCCACAATGTCATGGGGAGAAAACAGAAATGGGCGACAACACAAAGTGCTCTCCCAAGCAAAGCTTCCAGAGCTATAGTTCTGAAACAAGGACATGTGTCTTGCATCAAAAAGATTTTGTTTTTTATTCTTACCTGATATAAAATTACAATTTTAAAGATTTAGTTCTTATAACAGGTGGAGAGAGCAATCTCACCTAAGGACACTTCAGGTTCTTTCATTATTCTGAAGTAAGAATACTTACTCCAGCTTTTTTTAGAATGCCATAAGCATCTAAGCTTTCACTCCACAAGAAATCTTCATATCAAAACAATATGGCAATTCCCCCACTGCACTCCACCCAATTCATAAACAAGACACCTGACTGCAAAAAAAATTTCCCATATATTATAAAATAAAATATTATCATCTCTTGATACACAAATATTACGCATTTCAATATATTTATAATATCTTGATGCAAGGATATTTGTTCCCTAGTACAGCACAAAGACATGAAGGTTTCCAGCTCACAGCTTCATAAAAAATACAGAAGCAAAATAAGAACATGCTATAACACATTTAGGCCTTAAACATGTTACACCCAGGCAGTTCAGCTCAAATGTGGCTACTCCTGCAGTACAAAAGAGGTAAAAATGTTAAACCCAGATGTGACCACTGAAGAACGGAGAAGAAGGGGTGCCACGGACAATGTGGCCACTGTTGGAGAGAAGCAGGAGTGAAAGGCAGCTTGGGGAGAAAAAGAGGGATTTAGAGGAGAGGGAGAAGACCCATGTTAGCACACAACTCCTCAGCAGTCCTCAGGCACCTGACAGAACTTGGCTCTTTGCAACAGAAAGTTCCCAGCTCTTTGGACCAGACCAGAGCCAAGGTAAGTCTTGTCACCTGACCTGAACATCTGGACTGACTCCAATCCTTGGCTTCTTACAGTGTGATCCAAAAAGATAAACTAGAGGCTATTTTGACTACATTGTTTCCCCCTGACACAATGATTAAATTGTCATATTCCCTGTTGGCTGAAATTTTAAAAAAGCATTTCTAAAGTAAGGATGAGAAACTTCCCTAAGTGTGCATAAACAATTAACTTGTTTACTAGAACATCTACCTGTTCCATTTCTATTAAATTTCCAAAGCTGTATTTGCAAATTTATACAGTTCTACTTTCCAATTCTCCTTGTGTCTTGACAGAGTCTAAAAATGCATCATAATAGAAATCTACAGCTAGCATAACCTTATTCCTTGCAACTATAAACAAAGGAGTTACAGCATAATGTTCTCATCAAGAAAGTTTTGGAAATGCCAGACTTCTGGATGTCTTTTTAGATCTCACTAAAATAAAAGATAAGAGAAATTAATTTAAAATGGGAACTGGAGTGGATGACACAGACAATGTCTGGCTAACACATGGCAACTTTGGCTGCTAGCCAATAACTTGTAAGAATTTATTAATATGAAATATAAAAACATATACAGCTAGCTGCATAGCAGAAGTTATTTATTACTAGGATTATTTGAGGCACCAACCAGCCCAGACCAATTGTATAGACTGTCATGTTAATAAGAGTAGCAATATTTTTTTAGCCTTATCTTTGACTCCTGTGCCCTTCTGCAACACAATTAATAAAATTCTGGAGCTTCTACAGTATTGACAAACCCTGTGATTTAAATCTCCATGGTTTAACAGATTAGGAAGAAATTCACTGAGCTGCAATGAGATTATACACACTATCCTAATCTAGGCATCTTAGACTTTATAACTGACACCATTCCTCTCTGTACTGTCAGCAGGTTTAATAATGCTAGTAAATAATTTTTTTCTCAACTGAAACCCAACTTCTTTGAGATTATGTCACAGAGATGCTGAAAGGAACATTAGTCATGGGAAAAAATAACGGCGGCTCCACATCCATCATGTGGCTTTTGGCACCTCAGTCATTGGGCATTTATTACCTGATAACTGAACTATTCCTTTATAAGACGGCTGGAGATTTTCTGAATTTTTAAAACTCATTCTAAGTTAGGGATTAAAAAGGATAATCTCTATTTTCCTGCCACATACATTATCTTTGCACTGCCCACTGTTTCCAAAAGCATTTGGATATTGGAAATACCCTCCTTCATTTCCATATTTCTGTTACAAAGAATTATTTTGAACCTCAAAAAATCACTTCTATATTGTAAAAGCCAAGAGTCCTGTCTAGGATTTGAGCTGAAAATTTAGTAAAGTTCCTGCATAACTCTGCTTCTCTCAAAAGGAAACGTTTTTTTCCATGCCACATTAAGTACCTCTATCCTTCAAATTTCAGGTTGCTCATCATTAACTAGTTTAAACTCACAAGACAAAACTTAGCAGATCAGTACCAGTTTTCTGCTGCCCACCTCTCTGCTCTTGTCCTTTTCCACTCTCCTGTTAATCTTCAATTTGTCAGTATGCTTCAGTGAAAATTTCTCCTGTGCTTCTCTCAGATTATCTCCACAGACCCCAACTGCTCAGGCTCAAAACATACTTCAATATTTTAAAAGTAATTTTGAACAACATTTTAAAGACTGTATAAAATATAAGTACTGTATTAAAATCTTGCTGATCTGTTTAAGCTCTTCCCACTTACAACGTCCAACGTTCTAGACATAAATTAGAGGGAGGCATCTAATGGTTATTACAACAGTTGTATTCAACATCTAAACAAATTGCTATCCTGTAATTTTTAACTGATACACATTGAAGTACCTTAGGAATGGCTCGCTTATACATTATGACAAAAAGGTGGGGTTTTTTGTGGAGAAACTACGTAATTTTGTTGAAGAAAAAAGCCTTTAAAATGGATGGTGGAAAGAAAACACTATGGCACCTGCACTAATAATGAACATTTCACATAACACATGCCCCTCCTATTTCTAGAAGATAACCACCTATATTCCATTTGATAAGAAGACCCAGTGAAATGCAGGAAACTGCAAATAAATATTTACTCTCTGTCCTTTTACATACCTTGTAGGACAAAATTTCTTTGAACTGATGACTGAAAAAAAAAAAAAATATATCAATTCAATTCACATCTGAAAACAGTAAAGGTGGAAAACAGAAGCAATCATTATATACTTGAACACATCTAAAAAAACTCCCGCAATATCTTTATCATACAGAAAGGCTTTAAAAAATACCAAAGCCCATTACAGTTCCAGTTCACTAGAAAAGTGTATTTAGTGGGGTTTTTTTTCCTAGTATTAATAAAAACTCCCTCTTTAAATCATTAGAAATGCTAACACATGCTTACTGTCGTTTTCTCATTGTCACACAAACACTTCACATACATTTAATAGCACACACACATATATTTTGTTTGTATCACAAAGCTAAAGGGTCTTTACAATGGAATTGAGTACAGAACACAGCCACTATGGGGATATGGCCAGGCTATCATGCTCTATGATCATACAACATAAGGAAAAAAAGAAAAAGCAAACCCTAAAACGTAGCTCAAGATCAGGCTGATAGTTTTTCATAGACTTATGAGGTTAGATTGAAAATTTCAGCAAACACAAATATTCTTGCAACATCCACAGTAAAAAGTTTTCTAAGCCATCATTTGCAGTCTTTGTGGTCTAAAAATGTAGCTGGTGAAAAGTTAAACATTAACCAGCCAATTTTAAAATAAATCTACTGACAAAAATTATATGCCTGTTCATTTCAGAAGGCTTGGAATTTTATTGTCTCTTCATTAGAAGACTTAATGTATTATTGTGTCACAAGAGAAAACAAAAGAGATGGAAGTACCAAATTGACTAAGAAAGAACAGTTAAAGGCAAAGGTTATCAAACTGACAAGTTATAAAGAATTGCTTTCTATGCACTTCTGTGGCAGAACACTTTGATATTATAGAAAAGTATGAAAAATATTTCATATGAATGCATAATATCTCTATAGATTTGTTGATACCTTTTAAGACTGCATGTTTCAGTTTCTTATTTTAGCAAATACATACTTAAGTCATTGATGTAATTCCTGGTAGAATTAAATCTATTTCATCTTGGATATCCAAAATGCAAAGTTCAGGTTTATGAACAAAAAAAAGCCAACCAAAACACAACCCTTTTCCTCCACCTAGTTCTGACTCAGAAGGCTGTTTAACCTCTTATCTTCTGCCACTTTATGCTTATCCTTTACATTTTGTTTATATCAAAGGCCTTAAAATTCTTAAGCATGAGATATATTAGTACCTCCCACAAGGCAGATTTGAAGACAAAATATGTACAGAATCCATTGAAAAATTATTAAAAATATGAACTGAAACACAGGAGAGCTTATCTACTTGGGAATAAATCAAAGGAGTTGTACAACCAGTAAACTGTGGTATAAAGCAGACCCATTTCTTTAAACTGACTGCTTACATCTTCCTCCAACATTAAAATATCAATTCCCCTTCTTAGAGTAATTTTCATGAGTTTTCTATTAACTTTGTGATTTTAAGGTAGAAGGTCTGCATATAAGATACTGTATCTACTATGTTGATGGTATAAAGTCTGAACCATGAATAGATAAATCCAGAAAAAAATAATCCAGGAATTACCAATCTGCCCGTGAGGATGGATTAAACAGGAGGAAACAGTTTCATTATAAGTGAGAATCAGCTTAGCCTGGTCATTCTCAATGACCCTCAAATAATTAATTCTATACTCTTTTAGGATTTTATTCCTTCATTCAAGTTGATATGTTAGGGCTTATCTTGCAAGCTTCAGTTTACCTTCGTGGATATTTGAACTTGACTGTATTTTGAATGAAGCCGTAGCAGCAGGGGGAGATGACAAAGGCAGCCCGTGCCCTGAGGCAGTGCTCAATCACCATGTCCGTGGCCACCCCGCAGGCGTGCAGGGCCACCTAGAGCAGGAAAACAACCAAGGAAACAGGAAAATTCATCACTGGAACCGGCTAAATACAATCCAGAATTTTTCTGGTTGACTTAGATATATGCATGAGGAAGTTTTTGCAATTAAAGCCGTTACACCAAACGCCTGGTCCTTAATTCTCCAGTTTTTCATTCCCTCCTTCATATCTATGCTGAGGAAAATGTAGGGTTCATTTCACTAAGAAAGAATCAACACTGAAGAAGGGTCGCTCACCAAAAGCACTCAAAAGGCAGATGCACTTCATTGTGATATCCAATGAACTAAACACAAATCTCCAGAAAAACAGTAGTTGTGGAATACATAGTAACAGAAAAACTATATGGTGATTTGTAAAAAAATTTTGTCAAGCAAAAAGAACTCAAAAATACAAAGAACTACATCAAAACTGGATTTCAACCAAGCAGTATGAGAAGAAATAGATATGCCTGAAGGTCACATCTAAAGGAAAAAAATGATGCTATTATGCTAAAATTATGCTAATATTATACAAATTTAGATAATTTGGTTTTCAAGTACTGAGTAAAACCTATAGGAAACAAACACTGGAGCTGGGGGAGGCATCAAATACAACTTGCCCTCTTTTAATTTTTTTTTCCTCTCCTAATTCTTTTATTTCTTTTCCTTAGTGAGGGGCTCTTCAACTAAAACTAAAATAACATTTGATCACAACTACCTGTGAGCACTGACATGTTTGGGCAACACAGAGGTAGCACCCAAATTCTTTCTGCTGTCCTATAGAAAACCAAATGACTGCAGCACTCAATATCCTGCAAGGAAACACAGGCAGCTCTCTCCTGTGTCCACCTGGGATGTCAAATGCACCACTGAAATGGGGCATTGCCTCCTCTGACTCCTCCCAGGTGCTCAGCACCTCAAAGAGTAGGTCTGGTGCATACTTAAACTAAGGACATTTTGGAGGCACATTTCTGATTTTATGCAGCAGTGTGGATTTATAAAACTCCATTATTTGCTTTGCTTTTTGTTCACTGTATGTTTAGAGAAGAGGTTTAAGACTGCACAGCTCAGATTTCAGGGTTCAAAGCTGCTTTTCAAGGTAGAGCAACTGGAAGATAAAAACTTTGCTCTCAGATATAGATTAAAACAAAGTCTTTTTTGTTTCCAGTCTGCTTGCTGTAAGCTCAGCTGAGGAGACCATTAATCATCAACTGAACTGTAATTGCATACAGATGGAAACAAATATTCTAGTCTCAGGCAGAACACTAAAAAATTAACAAGAAAATAATTGCACAATGAAATTTTCTGCTCTTATGAATTTAACAAAAAAATAAATGTAGTTTAACATCAGAAATAGAATCTTAATATCACAGCTATCAGATTATCATGGAATGCAATTATAGTTACTTCCTCATCTATCCAAGTAGAAAACAAAGCTAGCTCTCTGCTTTGCTTGCAGAAAAAGAGAACTTAAAACAGCAGCAGATAAGCCAGTAGCTTTCCTGAGCCTGTGTGACCTGTTAGACCAAATGATTTCTTCTTTGGCTTTCTAAAAACCCATTTAGTTAAGAAAAAATCCCAAATAAAATTACAGACGAAGCTTTTGCAGTAAACCCTATATATTGAACTCACTATCTGAAACAAAATAAAATGTGAAGACTTATGCAGATATTTGGTAATGAAGAGCAGGTAAAGAAGAATTTCCAAGTGAATTCTGCTGACATATACTTCAATATCTCCCTTGTCACAAAACTTGAAAAAGAGAATATAATACTTTTTTTATTAAATAAAAACTCCACAGGGTTAACATTGTATTAACCTTTAAAATGGGCCCCCAGAAATCAAGACAGGAATTCCAATGACCACAAAATTGGAGACTCACTTCATAAAACAACTATTAAGCATTTCACACACACAAATCAGTGTATTATTCATGAGATCCTGGCACTTTGAAATAGCTCTCTAGTTCACCCACTGAGATCTATATGACAATGTAGCACAGAAAATAAAGCTAGAGAATTAGAAATTTACACTTGGAAGGACTGGGTTAAAACCAGTTATTCTCTCCTCTTTCTCCTGCCCTGAATTTCTTTTCCTTTCTTAAATAAACCAACCAAACAGTTAAACAGCACTGTTTGTGTACCATAAACTTTCAGCATTACCCATCCTCTGCTACAGTCAAAACAGGCTTTTAGATGGATGATTTAAAGAACAGTCAGTCTTGCATGGAAAGCTTGCACCTTGCCACAGAGGTTCATATTCTATTAACATCATAAAAAATGGATGATAGGAATATTTACAGAGCTACAATATTTATGCCTTATTCTTCACTAGGGCTGCAAAATTCTAGTCAGAACATTAATCTCATTTACTTTCACAGTCTGTAAGGACATACAGAATTTTATTCTCTCATGTATATCAGTTGTTTTAAGAATAATTAATCAGACACTGAAGTTTTGAAGTGGAAAAGTTATCATCACTTACCCCAATGTTAAAAGTCCCATTAAAATAGTCCAAATTTGCTTGAATGAACCAAATGTTGTTTAACCCCAGTTCATCACTTCTGTCTTTAGCACGGATCAGAGACAACTCCTTATTTTCTATGAGTACCACCTAAATTTCACACAAAGGAGAAAGTAAGGCAAAATACTACTGAGAAATCAAAGTACAACACTACTAAGCAGAAAACTTTGTAGTTTGTTGACAAAACCTCTGAATCACTTGTAGCAGAGTCTGAGATCTACAAAATGATTAGCTGGAAACCCAGGAACAACCAAAGGCATTTAATACTTGCCAATATTAATCAGCTTGAAAATATTTTACATTTTCCTACAATTTTTGTCTTCTCTGGAAAGCACCACACACATTTGGGGATCATGCTAAAAAATTTGCATGTTTCAAACCTAAGTCCTCTGCTGAGACAACTGTGATTTCTATGTGTCCTCCCTACATACACATCTTTTTAAGATTACTACCAGAAATCTTTTTATTGAGGATTTACCTGACATGATGGCATCATATAAGCAAGAACAATTCCAACATGGCCCTGTGAAAACAAATACAAACAACAAAATCTGAGTCACTTTTCGGTGTTCCCTGTTGCTCACTCATTAGGTGATGAGCATCCCCATACCAATCAGAGAACCTTTGAAAGCAGTGAAAATTTCAGCATCTGCACATCTGCTTTTCTTTGTAGCAACAACCACCTAGCACTGCAAAGATGAAAGGTGAAAGATATTGCACCACAATGCATAAACAAAAACATACATTACCCCTCCACTGCAAAAATCCACAATCAAATCTCCAGGTTTCGCGAGCTTTGTCACTGCCGCTACCAAATTGTTCAGCTGCTGCTGCTTCCTGAGAGCCCGATCTCGAGACATCTTTCCTGGGGATGACAGAGAAAATGCCTAAGTAGTGATCAGCAGCTCTCAACACTGACAATTTTACATGAGTAACTGCAAAGCACTGCAAATGCAATTGATAGCTGTGATTGAAAATGACAGGAACACTTGCACATCTTAATCCACTTCAAGCGAAATTCATATTTAACGTATTAAATATTTGGTAGAACCCTCTCCAAAATTCACTTTCTAGTTGTGTGACAGTGTTCACAGGGGTTCTTGGATGAGGGAAGCGATGAGAATGTTGACTTTATGTTTCAGAAGGCTTGATTTATTATTTTATTATATATATATTTCATTATAACTATACTAAAAGAATAGAAAGAAAATCTTCATCTCAGAAAGCTAGCTAAGCTAAAAATAGAATAGAAAAAAATTATAACAAAGGCAGCTGGCTCAGACAGAAAGAGCGCCAGCTCCGCCATGACGGGTCACTAAATCTAAACATCCACACGAGACCAATCACAGATCTACCTGTTGCATTCCACAGCAGCAGATAACCACTGTTTATGTTTTGTTCTTAGAGCCTCTCAGTTTCTCAAGAAAAAATCCTAAGAAAAGATTTTCATAAAAAGATGTCTGTGACATAGTTATTGCTGTTAATGTATCTTTAGGAACAAACTCATATAAATTTAATGTAAAGCAATCAAATTAACGTAAGCTCTGGCCTAATTCTCCTCCAATCCTGTGATTCATGCCCAGAGGCAGAGTTCAAACACATTCACAGTAAGGTTGCCAAAATAAATCCTCATTTACTGTATCTATATACACCACCCTTAAGCATTTCGGTTTTACAACTTGTACTCTTTCTCCTGTCAATTTTTGCTTTCATACTAACCAGTCCTATTTATTTAAATTACTGCATGTGCAAGGAGATACTTCTCAAAGTGACTATTTCTACATAGCAAAGACTGGCTTTCCATCACATCTGTAACAACCAGAACTGGAAAAACTATTAATTTCTTTCAAATGTGCTTGGAAAAGTCCAGCACAGAGTTGTTTCAGATACAATGAGTTGTTGAGTCAGCACTTACGCATTTGTAAGGCTGTGTTTTGTCTCAGTGGGGCTGAGTGCTGACAGATCTATTAAAGACTCCTTTTGCTTGTTCAGAAAGCAGAGTTTGACACAGATATTGACAGCTCATCTTCACAATAAGAAAAACGTACTGAAACAACTCTTTACTATTAAGTACAACTCCTGAAAACACCATCAAATTTTCGTACTGTGCAAAATTAGCAAATAGATTCTAGGATCCCTAAAAATCAAAAGTAAAATAGCAACAATTTTCATCAGCAAAACCATATCCAGTGGTTTTTTTTTTTTTAACGTAATACTCAGTTAGTTGACCTCATTAGTATTAAATTAATAAGAAAAAGAATTTTTTAAGAATTAGCCTACAGTATTCAACAACTCTAGCAATTAACTCTTCATGGTCATAAACTAACAGGGTTCATCCTCCTTTACTGTGCAGGCAATAAGTAGTAAATACTCCCTTGAAAGATGGATAAAATCAAGCTTGAATCAATAGGACTTTTGCCAGTTCTACCTCTGTATTTTGAGCTTGGTAGCCAGAACTACAGAAACACAGCAAGCTGTGATGTAGCCTGCAGAGAATGTTAGTTAGCATGGCTAACTAGTCCTTCATAGCAGCAAACAGGAAATAAATTCAACCAAAATTTCTGCATCGAAAAATACTACAGCTCACTTTGCATTTCACAAGCTCTGTGATTGTAAACAATGTTAATTACTGTCTTCAAGAACAGTAAGGAAAAAAATTAGTTTTAAATTTAGCCCTATAAGGCAAAACCTTGAAGAACTTGACATTTTTTATACAATACATGGAAGGCCCCCACAAAATTATTTGCTTCCTTCACGAGAACCCAACTAATAGATTGCCAGAGTCCCAGAAAAATTAATTTTCAATAAACAGTCAAAACAAAAATATTTTATTTGGTTTCACAAATCCAACATTGCTGTTAATTCAGCCCACGTCAAGCAGAACTTTAAAGTTTCTGTGGCATTCAGAGGTCTTGCACTTTAGTACAAATAAATATCAACTTTTCAGAAGGCAAATCCCCCTTTATTTTTGTATTACCTCGGTCAGCGTTCAAGTTTGTATAATCCTTTAGTCCTCAAATAATTCTTTCATATTTCTCAAGTTGAAGTTGAAAAGTCATTAAAGTACTCTTAAAAAAACCACACCCCATATATCACCTTTAAGAATTTAACCCTATCCACCTTCCAAGTCCTGCCACAGTACATCTGCACATGCAGCTACCAACATGTACACATAACACAGCATGTGCATGCTCTCTATTGCATACTTCTATTGTTTCAGCACAAGTATCTTCTTCATTCTACATAAGCCTTGTTTAACTAATTCAAATGACAACACGATGCTACTTTTCATGGAAATTTAGGGGAAGCGTATTCATTGCTATATTGTTTAAGTACAGCAAAAAAGTTCAGTAACTACAAAACAACAGATACTGTTTTATTCTGAGCTGAACAAGTTTTTCTGAAACCAATGGTTTTTTTAATGGTAGATCCTTCTGATAAATCAGGATATTCTAATTATTTCCTAACACCCACAATATCTTCTGGTAAACTCTTTTTGATATCTGTTGGCAGGTAGGGGGTCTTATGTGCTTCTTTGTTGTGGGGATTGTTGTACTTTTGTGTTATGGCCTGGTGTTTCATGTCTACACAGAGTATTAGTCACATTAATACAGTGGTACAGTGGTTCCCATGCAACCAGTAGAAAAAGCAGAACTCAAAAAAGATGTAAGGAATCCAGCACAGCAGACTTTCATTTACAAACAAATACTCTCAACAGTAAAAAATAATACCACCTTCAATGAACTCTGCCAAATCCTGAAATAAATACAATTAGCAAAGCCAATAATTTTGCTGAGGTTCACTAGTCACCTTGGTTACTTGGACAATGTTCTTCGAATTCATCTGCTTTTATTAAATGTGCATGGGCCAGTGCTGAAAGCTCAAGATCTGCCCTCCCCTTCTCCAGCCTGGGACCACATTCCAGTGGTTCCCTTCTCCTCCTCCCAAGTAGCAACCTGTCAGCTTTCAGCAACATCTGTTCCCTACTTGTTGCATGACCACACCAGAGGAGAGAGGGGAGGTATCAGGAGATGGGCCAGCCAGCCTCAGCATCATCTCCAAGGATGCCCTGGCGAAGACCCAGTGGAATCACAGTCTGAAATACACACTACATCAAAAGGCCAAGAGGCATGCAGGAGGTAAATGTGTCTCAATTCTCTATCTTTTGTAACAGTGGAGGGAGACAACTTTGATTGGGAAAAAAGGATGATTATATTTTTTGAGCACTACTTGAATCCAATACAGCAAATAGTGTGTCTGTGGCTGGTTCACTTGGGCATAACTCAAATAAGGGACCCAGCAAGCATGGCTGTTGAGAGAGAAGTTGGACCACATCCTGTATTGGGACTTGAATACCTCCCCATTGACATAAATCTGTCCATTAAAGAACAAAAAGTTACATTCTTATGGCTTCAGCTTTGGGGATAAAGCAGACTTTCACTCCAGAGTGGCCATAAAACAATTAACACCATAAAACAATTAACACCATAAAATGTCTCTAACCAATTCCTCAACACAATCTAGATTGTAGAATGACACTGACCTTGGCTCTCCACTTGTCAGGCTCAGTGTAAATTGTTTTCCTTACATTCAACTCCCTTACAATTGTGAATTGAGTCTGGCTGTTTGAGTGATACTGGACTAAAAAGTATCTGTGACTGGGAGTCTGCCTCTTAGTTACAAAGAATATACTGCTTTACCATGTGTGTTAAGCCTAAGGGTCAGACTTTGAGCTCTGACCTGAATGTAGAATTCAAAGGCTGGCCTCTAAAAGAGCAGTTGTAAAAAACCTGTTGAATTTGATCATTAAAGTCTTTCTTATAATGTGGGATACCTAATCTGCTGGAATTCACAAAGAAAACGTCATCAAATTATCAAAAAAGTTTCACAGCTTTTACATCTTAAGCTCCATCAGAGTCCCCAAAATCTAATGCAACTAACTTACGCAATAGGTGAAATTTCAAAAATCACTCTCATTGAAAAGTAAATGGAAATATTTAACTCTGAACAGCTTCATGAAATTTTACAGTAGGTATTTAATCATCATTTTCATTATATATGAGATAATATTTGTTGAATATTATGAAAGTTGAGATAATATTTCTGTGTTATCCTCCCTTCTGCAATGTAAAAGTTTAATTCACATTTTGGAAGGCCAGGGGGAAAAAATCATCAGAAAGAAAAGAAAACCCACTTTGAAGCATCATGAAGTACCAACTATCCTAGCTGCCAAAGCTCTATGCTGGACTTATTTTTATTTAGAGAAAACTACAGCAAACCTTAATTTTTTTTCTTTTTCCATTCTCTTGATCTTGTTGCTTTACCAAGACTTTATTACCAAGGTACACCCAAAAGGAACCTGTAGGTGGAAAAGTATGTGCTTTCTGGCTCTGCAGGGAATCTCAGAGTTACAATGTGCTATGAAGAAAAGGGGCCAGAGACCTCTGCACACCACCAGGAGAACTAAATGCCCACACCTTTCCAAAAGGCACATCTACAAGCTGCAGCAGAAAAATACAGTTAACACAAGATGATGTGGCAACTCTGCTGGATTTCTGAGCAGTCTGAGCCCTGTTACTGCAGAGGTAACCAAAGAAATCCTTTCTCTACCATTGCCTTGTCTGTACTACTGCTTCTAGAGATGCCCAGGCTCTCTGTGGAGTGCTACACCACTCCACATGGCATGGGTCCCTCACTCCTTGCTGAGCTCTCTACCAGTACTGCTCTCCATATGTACACAGCATAGGTACAGTTCAGCTTCCTCACTGGCCTTCTCCAGGAACTGTGACACTGGCCCAGAAAGCCAAACAGCTTTTGGCACCAACAGAAATATTCTATACTTACAAAAAGAGATTGTCATAATTCTTGTAGGGTTTTTAATGCACATGGTCATGAGTGAAGTAACTCACTTCTTCTCTTTAGCCAGGTATAAACTCTTATAGCAAGGACTAAAGGATATGTTTTATTATTTGTGTCACTGTCATGGTTTGAGCCTGGCACAGAGCCAGTGCCCCCATGAAAATGCCTCACCCTGGTGTCTGCTGTGAGATGTGACCAGGAATAAGCAAAACAGGCTCCAACTTAAACATAAAGAACACTTTATTACCTAAAACTACAGGAAAAAATAGGGAAAGACTATAAGGAAAAGGAAAAAAATTGAAAACCTTACAAAAACCACTTTTCCTCCTCCCCACTCCCTGACTTTCCCAATCCAATACATTCTCTCAAAAAACACCAACTGCCCAGCCCGGCACGACACTTTAGTATACTCAAACTGCAGTTCATGAAGAGGAAAGGAGTCCTTCTCGTTCCATAGGCTTCTCGTGGAGACACACTGAGAACCTCGTGTGCTTCCCTGTCACTTCGGCACCGCCCGGGGAAAAAAAAGTCCTTTTGCCGCTTGTGACATGTTCCTTCCATGCCCAGTGCTCTCACCACCGTGCATGGATCAGAGCTGCTTTTAGGGTTGTCTTTCAAGGATGCCTTGTCTCACTCCAAAAAGGCACAGTCTCTGCTTTTGGGACAACTGTCCCCCCCATATTTTTCCAACCCCCTGGGGCCGGGGGGTCCTCACAAATGAACCCTCCTGGTTTTGAGGCACTGCCTCCCCCTAAATGCAGTCTGTGTCACAGGAACAACTGAGTCCATGGCTACAAGAAAAAGTCCAGCCAAAAGGCCACTCCAAATCATCTCTCCCCATCCAATCATCTCCACAATCTCCGGGCCAAGTCATCTCATCTCTCATCTCCCTTCTTATTCAGCTTCGAGGAGGATTAGCATTTTTGTAAGGCCCCAATCATGCAAGAAAGGGTTAAAAGTTTTCAGTCTCTGCTGTCGGTCCCGGAGCGACTCCCACGCACGCTGCCCACACGCTGCCGCTCCGGCCGGGCAGTCTCCCTCCTTCTCCTCCTGGCTGGCTGCTCTCCTGGGGGGAGGGGGGGGGGGCTGGCTGCCCGATGTCTCGATGTCTCTTGGGGCTCCCCCACCCTTCCATCCTTGAAAGCCCCCTCAACCCCCACCTCTGTCCAGGCCCCAGGCCTACCGCATGGCTGGCCCCTCCCCCGCCCAGCAGCAGCGGGCCGGGCGGGGGAGAGATCTGACCTCTTCGCCCAACGATGTCCAAAAGAGGAAGTGCCAGGGCAGTGCCCTGCTTTTAACCCCTGTGTATTCTCGGAGGTGTGTCCAAACCCCACTGGCTACACCAGGTGTCAGTATGAAACCCAAAACCTTCATTGGTTTGACCACAGCTTCCCAGAATTCCCACTCCTTCCTGGTCAAACCATGACAGTCACCAAGAGACAAATACTACATTTACCAACCTTTTTCCCTAAATTTGGATATTATATTAAAACAATTGCAAGGTACAAAAGGAAGCTTGCTCACTGAACAATTCTCAAGAGAAATCATAGTGTAAAGCAGAATAGCACCTATGGTCATTGCCTGCTTCCTAACTCTGCTAACACAGATGACTCACAACAATCTATCATTACAGTTTAGCTCTCAATGAAATAGAAGTCTATTATATTATAACTAAATTGATGTGTTTGTTTACAAAGGCTAAAGAATTTTTTCAATCAGATACAAGATCAGATAGTTTAGGGTTATTATTGATTCATTTGCTCTTTCTTTACATTTGAAAAGTGCTATTCTGATTTCTCTTTTAACACAGTTGAATATGAAAATATCGATTTCCTCTTAAAACACTTTTCTGATCTAAGTTTAAAAGTAATAGAGTTGGGGCAAACTAAAAAAACCAAACCATCTAGTTCTGAATGTATAAGTATTCCCTTACTTCTGCATCAGAGTTTTAAAGCATTAGTCCTATCATTAAATATGCCACTTTATCACAGACATTAAAAAAAAACAGCCAGCAACACTAACCAAAGGGCTGTGCTTTTATTGCTGTCCTCCAGACCTCACCACCTCCCATTTTTAAGTTCTCTCTCCATTCTCTCTTACAGAACTAAAATATGAGCTAGAGATTCAGTGAAAATGCTGTTTTATAGATGAGGCTGCAATACAGAAAACCTAATTTTCCTTTCTTTTTAATACTAACTTCTTTTACTATTATAAAACTAGCTTGTTTTATAATATGCCTGTTTGAAGCAGAAGCAAACATATCCTGAAGGCCAGAGTGTATTTTTATGAATAAAAGCAATCAGCAGTCACGTTTATGCACTCAGTTCTGATGTAGGTGGCTGGGGTTTTTTTTTGTTGTTGTTTTTGTAAGCTTTTTTCCACCCTACTGGATGTTTATCAAAACATACTCTGGAACTATGAGGTTTGGAAGGGCATGCAAAAGCTTACTTTTTAAAGAGGTAACGGGCACACATGCCAACTCTGCAGCATCACATATTTCTAAAAACAGCAATCTCTACTAAATAAACAAAATTGCTATTAAGTTGTTTTGGCATAGTTGGAATGTCTATTTACCATTTCCTATCAGAGCACTGCAATAATTTAGCTCATCCCAACAATTATTAGACTTTCAGGAAAGCTGTGTTTTGTTTCTTAACTAACCTCTGAAAGCTTGGGACTAACAAATGGCCAACATTTTTAGCCTGGAGCCCCCTCACAGCTGAGAACACATGGCTACTCTGCACTTGGCAGCTCAGAAGGCATCAGTTCCATTCTGCAAAGACCAGACTTGGAACACTTGAATGTTCCTGAGAAGCCTCAGAGAATGAGCAGCATTCCTAAAGTCACTCATGTGCACATATTGTAAAAATGGCCTTAGCATTCACTGGGCTGGGTGAAAACAAACAAAACCTCCTAAAAATCACAAATGAAGCCTATAAACTACCCCTCTGGAGAATGTGCGGCATGCACTTTGAGTCAACAGGTAAGGCCAGAAAAGAAAATCCCAGAGGCCACATTACTTTTTATTACATAAAGTTTTTTATGATGAAATGTGATGATGTTTTAGCTACAGCCAAGGGAGTGGGAGAAGAGAATGCTACAATGCATGATTTAAAATACATTGGGCAATAATCAAAAGGACAGGAAAGACAATTGCACTCCATGAGAGCATTTTATTGGGATTTTTGAGATAGGAGTCCCTCCTGATGTTACTAACCAATCTGCTCTTTATTAAAGCAAGCTGTGCAAAATAGTTTTATCACTTCAGGCTCAAAAGGCACAAAAACCCCCTACATCTCACACACACTATCTTGGTGTAGTCTAAAAAGGTCAGACAGCTATGAAAACTGACCCCTGACAACCTAAGCAGGAACTTCAGGAACTTGGCCTGCTCTCTTTTTTTTTTTTTTTTTTTTTTTTTTTTCCAGTAAAGGCTTTTAAACAAGAAAAGAGTAAGGCACCTTTAAAAACCATAAAGACATACAGCCACTAGTAAAAAGAAATTAAAATTAATGTTGAGGTCTCCCTGAATATAACTATGTTCTACTTTAAAACGACTTGTGGTTTGGTATTTTCCCAATTAATTATCTTCAAAACTTTTCTTCTAAATATTTAGCAAAAAGCAAGCTAGAAAACAAAGACCTAACATAAGTTTAGCACATTAATCATTATTTAGCACATTAATAATTTAGCACTATTTTTAAACTACTTTGTACTAGATTATGAAGCCTCTATATGTACTTAAATTAGTGAGTGCTATCAACATTTAGTATGTTTTTTCTAGCCATGCTCTTCCAAGTTTTTCACATTATAATAATGCCAACAGCAATCTTCACAAAAAACATGTGTCAACATCTTTCCCAAAACATTAGATTAGTTCCAAAGTTCTCAGCTCCTACACATTTAAGCTAAATGACAATGTCTGGTCACCCTTCTCATTCTGAACCCTTTAAGAGACTCATACTTTCAAGTTATTTTTCCAGGATCCCAAAGATTAGGGAATTATTTTCTTTTAAAATGTCATGACAGAATTATGGGCAGAAACAAAAGACTCTGCAGTCACCCTTCTTCCACTTCTTTGCTCATGTATTCATACACTCTCTCCCACTCGTCTTTCTTCACCTTTATGCTTTACCTTCACTCCTTTAGGGTTAAGATTCCATCAAGCCAGCTATTTTGCCTATATCTTATGCTCCTTAGGTGCCCAAACCCACCTACCACTTATGGTGAAGTGTTTAAGATGTGAGGAAGAAAGCACAGCAATGAAAAACTTAAAAGTGAAAGATGATAAAACATTTGGGGAAGAGTAAAGGAAAGGGAAAAGCAGCCTGTGCTGTACTAAATGTGGGGAAAGGTCTCTAACCCCAAAAAGACTGCTGTTCTATCTAGGCACACTATTATACCACATGTCAGCAACACCCAGCCTTGGGAGGCAGGGCTTGCTCGCTTTCTGCAAATATCTTCAAATGAAGATGTCACTGCCTGACAAGGAAACCAGAATCAAATGTTTTGTTTACCTCTCACAAGCCTAATATCCTGATTGCCAGCTACTGTCTTGCTGAGAAAGGGGAACTGAAGCCAGTTCTCACCGGGGCCTAAGAGTGCTTGTCCTTGTGAAAACAGAAGAGCTCCTTCCCCAGCAGGCACCAGAGCAAGGGCCAGAAGCCGCAGCCATTCCCACTCCCAGCTGGCCAGCAGCAGCTTGCCTGCAGGGCACCAGCTCTCAGCAGTGCACAGGCAGCAGGAACAGAGATTTCCCTTGCTGAGCTCCTTATGCTGAATTGTTTATAACTGACTGGTAAGGAAAAGGTAAGGATTGAATTGCCTCTGTACAGGAAGCCATGAATTGCAGAATTAAAGGAAAGCTCAAAAGACTCCTTCTCATATATTGTATATACACCAACTCATGAATTCCCATCACCACCTCTAATTAAGGAAAAAAAAAATACATATTAGCTATATTGATAATTTGGATGATTCCTGTCTTTGATTTGCTTATCAAAAAGAGTGAGAGAGCCTGAAATAATAAGCCAGAAACAAAAAAAAAGCTGCTGGGAATACAGACACGCTTCATTTAGCCCTTATGTGTCAAGCAATTGGACAACTGGCTGCAGGACAAACAGCAGGACTTTCAGCTGAACTTCACACATTAGGCCTGTTTACTTTACAAAGATGAATGGCTGGAGGAAATCCCTCAGAACATCCTGATGAAAAGGAACTTCATCCTTGAAATTTCATCCTGAATTTCAGTCATTACAAAAATTAAATCTCACACTGCAAAGGTCTGATGACATTTCAACATGCAAATAACATCACTTCACAATGGCTGTATATAACTTCCAAACAAAGGCATCCAAGCTGCACATGAAAAGGCCAAGTTTACACATTTCTCCATTCTCTGAATTCTGTCTGATCTACACACTGCAATTATTACAGCACTTACAGCTTGATCCTGTATAAATCTGGAGTTTATGAAAATTTTAGGAAATTCAATCGAATTTGCTGTATGAAATGAGGGTCTTTGGTATTCATGTGCTTTACGTTACCTAAAAGAGCTGAAAAAACATTCAAGAGTTCAGAGGAAATACAGGAATTACTGAACTCCATCATAAGGTTTTAATTCAGTAACAGTAGCTGCTTGACCACTCAACTTTTTTCCTTTCATTTCTTCTTTTTTCTAATTAATTATTGAAGCAAAGTTGGGGCAGAGGGGAATCAAAATGGACTGCAGTTTAGAGAGCAAACACAATTATTTCCTTTGAATTCATAGCTAAGTAGGATATTTCCTATACAACTTAAGTGAGCTTTGTGTAAGTGTTCTATTAATCTCTGATGTTGAATATCAGTATCTGCTTGTGCCAGGTTACCAGTTTATCACTGTGAACACTGATGATCAACATTAAAGTTTGTTTAACCTCCAGAATAAATACACTTTCGCCATTAGTAGTTTGCATAACAGATTTCAGAAAAGCAAACAAACAAAACCACCACTAACAAAAAATTTCAACCAGCATTTCTCTTTCCACAGTGTTTTCCCTGCAGTGTTTTCTCAGACTATGAGGACACAATGAGTAAGCCCCAAGCTGCTGAGGTGGCAGTCCCTCAGCCACAATCAAGTGCCTGTCACAGAATGCCTACTGGGCAACTTTGCAGGTAGCAGGCCACAGCCAAGTACAGCTCCTAAACTGCCCTTTAAAATGTCTATGGGGCTCTTAGTAACCAGTTTGGGTTGAAACCAACATCTATCTCAGCATTCTCAGCTTGGAGAACTGCTGTAACTATGTAGGAAGAACCAGACCACTGGCTAATCAAGACTGACATTTACTACTAGAGAAAATAACCCAGGCTTTGTAACAAATGTATTCCTAAAGACAGCCAGGCCATTGGTACCCTCACCACCTTTAAAGCTGTAACAGATATTTATTCACACTAACAGAATCAGAGCATTTTACAGAATGCTTCTGTTCAAAGTGCTCCTTTTCACTGTTGTCAGTAATCCAAATGACCCATTCAAATCATGCCAAGTTAGGTAAAGCACAGATTGACAACAATCAGCACAAACAAATTATGATGGAGTTGAAGACAAACCAATGAAATAAACAAAGTAAATATCCACTCCTTTCCTTTTAATATATAAAAATGATGGTGTGGTCATCTGGATCCTATTACATAGCAATAATCACTCATTACCAACTAATGCTACTTTACTGCACCCTTTATGTCAGAAAGATTGTGAAATTAAACAATCCTGGCATAAATAGAAATTCTTCACGACAAGTCAAAAACATGCAACATGAAGACAGTAACATTTTACATCAAGTTTAGAATATGAAATTTAAATAAAATTTCAATGTGTTTTAATCCATTTGTGAAGGACTACACACTAAAAGGAGGAAATGCCTCTCAAATAACACAGAACTGGTCAGCTTATGCTACACAACCTGTCATAAATACATTCCTAGACAGTTTTCAGAGCATGTATAAAATGTTAAGAGTTAAGAGACAAGTTGATTATATCACTTCAAAAGCTGCCTAATGGTGGATTTTAAAAAAAATTCTGGTTAATCCAATGAAAGATAACCTTGGAAACACTGATGAAAAGATAGCTGTGTTCTCTACACAGTTCTCCACTACCTACATAAATGCTTGACAAAAGAGCAGAAGGGAGTGTTCTGTTATTATAAGGAATAAAAAATACCCAAGCTTGAAAGTACTGTCACAGGTTAATTCATTTTCCTGAAACCCAAAGCAGAGGCAAAAGTGAGTTTCCAAGACAACAAATACATAAAATTGGCACTTGTTGCCTAATCAATGGTTCCAATAATAAAAGGCTCCTTTTTCTTGTGCTGTAAGCAGCTTTGTGCCAGGTGGCCTTTTGTATTATTCTTACATAGTTTATCAAAGCAAATAATCAAGAAAATCCGTAAATCCCTTCAACCATCTTTGAAACAGAGACTTGGATTTCAATGGGGGGGAAAAAAGTTAATGAAACTGTGGGCACCAGCCCAGTAGTGCACTCCAGCTCCCCGGGCTTTTCAAGTGGGAGCATTAGGAAATAAAGTCATGACTTCATCTGGCCCCTCCGCAGAGAGAGCCTTGGAGCAGCTGGCTGCAGACAAAGGGCAGCACTTTCTGCTTTACACATCACTTCTGTTTACTCTACAAACTACCAGCATCCTTAAGGCCACCTAACTAAACAGAAAGGTCACCCATAAATTTAAATCCCACACAAACCCTCTGTACTAATTAGTAAAGGGAGAAAATGTACAACAGTATCCCCTTCATGTACTCATTTTGTTACTTTATAACAGTTTTGAGGGGATGGAGACTGAAAAACTGTGCAGCATGAACCTAAGTGAATTCAAACAGCTTGTTGAATTTCTGTAAATTGAAGCCAACAGAAATGAAAAATTATGAACTCTTTTCCAATAGAAATTAATCACCTCTGTCAACTAAACAAAGACTCAGACTAAAGAAATATCTGCCTTCAGAAACTTAAAAAGAAAATATATCTCCCACTAACTGCCAGAAGTCATGTTCATGAAACATCTGCCTTAATGAAAAAATACAACTAAACATAGACTTATAAACCTAAGATATTCAAACAACAGATAATTATTTGTAGCTTGTTGTGTAGCAAATGAGCTTTGACACAAACTTTATGCGCCAGTATAATGTCAAAGGAGCCAAAAGCTGGAAAACAAACAAAAACGCCCAGCACAAAAAGTCATCCCAGCAATGTTTTTTTGGGTAAGACCTCCAGAGGCCCTACTGCCCTCCTAGTGCAAAAACCATCTCAGAACTCCTTTTCCTTCACCACCACCAAATGTGGATAGAGCTGTGGTACTGGAGGTCATGCAGACACATTTACTCTGTCATCATTTTTTAATGTTGATGCAGAAATTGATCTGATAGGTCACCAAGTATCTGCAGCTACAAACCCCAACATCATCTAATAAACTGTAAGAGGGGATGTCTAGCATCGAAATAAATTAATAGTTTGTAGACTTTATAGCAGCATCTTTTGAAGAAATGTCTCAGAAGTGCATCTGCTAGGCACTGCCTCTGCTAGCTGTTCTTAAACATAAAATCTGTTCTAATATATATAAGCATATATTTCTGATAAATGACTATAGGAAAGCTTTGCATCATTTAAAAATGAGGACATTCTAAAATCACTACATAAAGAGGAAAATAAAACCTCTGTACTGTAAGGATTATCTGGTATATTTGAACAAATTTGGCCTGTCACATGTACACACACAAAGTGGGCTCAAGCAAATGCATATCAAGCTCAGACAGCAATAGTCACCTCCAGAATGGAGTTAATAGTTTGCATGTTCTGTTACCCCACTGTCCTAAGCCTTCCTACTGACAAACTCCACACAGAAGACTCTGCAAGATTCCTACTGCATCCCACTGTACATAAAATGTACACACAACCAGCCAGCATTCTTTCTCTGGACTTACAGCTGTGCAGGGAATGGAGAAGGAAAGATCCCAGTGAAACTGGTCTCAAGGAAATAAAAGCTCCCCTAAGTAGGTGAAAGGAACTGAGAAACACAGGGATCCTTCACCTTCGCATGGACCCCACCTTTGAGAGCAGGGACACCCACACTCCTGCTGGGAGCTCTGAGACAGATGTTCTGCAGATGCTCCAGCCCTTCTTTACCCAGAGAGCAGGGGAAGCATTTGGAGAACAGTAAGCCAATGGGGTATGGATGCTGTGCGCAAATTCTCCTCAAGCCGAAGGGACAAAACTGTTCTGACAGTAACTAATGCAGCACAGCGCAAAGGCTAACCCACAGTGAGAAGGTTCATCAGTCAAATCAATAGTGTTTTACAAATAAAATCCTTAAAATGGGTGTTTCTGCTCTAAGAGTGCAATTATTTTGAGGCACTTCGATGGGATTATTTTACTTACATTAAACCACTTCTGGAGTAAACGAAGCTGAGAAGATCCAAAGTCAGAATAAGCATACCTATAATAAAAATTATATTGCAATTACATGGAAAAGTGTTTATTGCAATGGAGGAAAAAGACTGTATGGGACTACAGAAGTATCCTTAACAGTGTATTCAGCAATTTTAAGAGGCATTTTTAATTCAAAAAGCCATGAAAATCTGATAGTAATAGTAATCACAACCTCCATTGTGTACCTATGCAAGATAGTCTACAGGCATTGAAATTTGAGAATGGAAGAGAATCAATGGTTTTCCATTCAATTCCCCCCTTAAGTACAAAGGAATTCGAGATCCTTTGATAAATCAAAGTCTGCAAAGCCCATTTCTTCTCTTGTACTGCAGCTTTATACAAAAAAATATAATAACAAAGTATGCTTCTAATTTTACTCATGCAGCAGCCACTGGATGTCTTACAAATGGACAACAGACTACATTCTATCAGATTTGAATTCTCCAAGAAGCTGTATTGAGTTAATAACTAAAATATTACAGTGCTGGGGTTTTTCTTTTAATTAATTAATTAGTACTGAAAATAATTCAGAAGAATTAGTTGAGGATTGTGCTCTGTCTCTCTCTGACACACAACAAAATTAAATTAACTATAAAATTCCTGCAGTAGGCAGCAGTCACCTATGTATCATAGTTCTGATACAAAAGAAATAACTAGTCTTAATGCTCATTTCTTTGGTATTGTATATACTTCACAGTAGCAAATCTGAGTCATCTTAATGAATAACAAAATTTAAAAGTTATGATTCTACTGAAGCTCTTGTGGCTCCATTTTTACATTACCTCAGCAGGACTATTTCTACTCTGAAACAAAGTACACATATGGTTGCAGTGAGGAAGAGTAAGCTCTACAAGCCATTGCAGAAATTAAATTTACTAAATAAAAACAAAATCAGAAAGAAGTTTCCTTATATCTGTTTAGCGAGCTTAAGAAACAGACAGTTTCTAAGCAGCTATTTCCATATTTATTAAAATTATCAACAACTTATTCAAAGAAAGCTCTTCATAAAGAGTCTAGATATGAACTAGATATGAGATACTACCTAATTATTCAAGATTCATTTATCCTTGCAGGACTTTCAGGAAAAAAATATACCACAAAATCTGCTAATCTTTCCAACAGCACAATCATGAACAAGTGTGTCCACCTAAACCAGCATGTTTTCAACGTGACACAAACCCAGGAAAGTGCAATTTACAAGCAACTCAAATGCTCTGCAGAAAGTTATTCCTGTGATTTTCAGCCCCACTGCTTGTCATTGCAACAACCTACCAACGTGATCTCTACATGAAATTTCTGACCTTGTGGCTCAAATAGGAGTTCAACATTGATAATCTCTGCCATATGTTCTACTTGCTCCCTGCAAGTGGGAATCAGCTGTGACCATGATCTTCATGGCACAGTTAAAAACATACAGAGGTGCAAAATGCATGTATTAATCACAAGAAAGAAAAAAAAACCAAAAAAAACCCAAAAAACCAAACAAAAGGGAATTGGGTAATACAAACAAGAACAAACTAACCTGGGTTTACAAAACAGTTAAGATCCAAAATGTCAAGAAAGCTTGACTGAAGGTATGACTTATTTTCTGCATTTTGCCTTACCTAATATCATCCAACTAAGTAACAGAGAGCTTATAATGCCAATATCCATCAAGTGAGATCACAAGTGGGCCAAAGCACCCGGTAACAAGCGCAAGCAGAGGAATGTCAAATCCGTGCTGCACATAAGTTGGAAAGCAATCCATTTGGCAGATGTTTTTGAGTAGCATAAAATAGAGGATTAAGAAGTGTTTTGTCTCAGTTCAGGTTGGGTTTTTGGGGGTTCGTTTTGTTTTTAGAGAAGCAGATTATTTTAATGAAGAAATCATTTTCAGGCTTTCAAAAATGATGAGAGCATACTGAAGAAATAATGGCAGTGCTTCACAAAAGTTGTCAAGTAATAAACTGTGCTCAAAAAAATACATTATAGAATACTAACAATTTTGAAAGATAGCTATATATCCATTTATGTTGGCTTTCATAATCATATTCCTCAATATTCAGCAATAGCACACATAGAAAAGCTATACTTGATGGGTAAAGAACCAAATTAGCTACAAGAATAAATTCAGAAGCTGTTCAAGAGTAAACATCCTTTCTTAACCTTTGATTCTAAAAGTTACATACAAAAAAAATAAACCTCCTGGTTACAAGACTTTTCACAATACTTACTTACAGTTTTGTAATAGAAGTATTAGGCATGATTCAAGATATTATATCTACAAACTGACTTATTTCTTGCACAAAACTAGCAAATATTGTGCAAGTAAAAGCACTGTCTTGTTTGCTAAAGACACTGGTTAATTAAATCCCCCTGAACTTGTGCCTAAACTCGTGACCCCATCCAGGATGCGAAATGCTAGCTCATGGCAGTCCATGACGTGCATCCACATTTCTCCCTGTCTCAAGCTATGAAGGGCAGAGAAGGAAAACCAGTTTCCATAGGAGGCCTTGAAAATTATGTATCTAGCCTAGAACCATTTACCACCTGAGCTGATGTTCAGTGCAGTCTTAAGATATCAGGTACAAAGTTTAGGACAGCAAGGAGTGTTTGTAAAAAACAGCAGAGTTTCAGAGCCCATTTTTACTTTTGTCCAACATACTCTGGTTCCTAACAAATGAAATTCTGCAGAAAACAGGCAATGCAACCACAAGATAAAAAGTTTGTCCAGTTGAGTTTCATGGAAGCACTCAGAAGTACCTTAAACATTGAGGTGAGAGGATGTTCTTTTGTTTCTTAATTCTTGTCACTAAAGCCACAAGAACACATGGAAATCTGCAAGTGGGATATTCAAGAGCATTTAAGCAGATTTAAGAGTCCCTCACCAATCAGATACATCAGAAAATGCCAGGGAAAGTGTGCTGATGGAATGACTACATTGATGATACCTCAACTGGTCTACTGACATTACTTACATGAGCCATTCAAACACCAACACAAAGACCAACAACTCCAGACAGACCTGCAAAACTTTTAGAGCCCAAGCTGAAACACAGGCACCATATCTCTCTCCATTATCTCTGGACGCTTAGACCAATATTCAGCACTGGGAGGGGATAAATTTTATTGCTTTGGATTAGGTTTGACTCATTTTAATGTTGAGATTATTCTCTTGCACTTAGAAAATAATTCTACAAAAAGATGAACTTCCTACTTGCCTTTACTCTTCAATGCTTTAAAAGTTTCTCAAGGATGTGAGCTCCTTTTGATATTGCTATGGTAAGATGCCAGAAATCTGACAAGAGACATGAGCCAAAAATTAACTTTTCAGAAGCATTTCCAAACCATCTGGAGAAGAGGCATTTAGAGTACAAAATAATTAATACCACCTTCAATAAAACACTAAGCATACAGTAGTCTGGCCTTTCCTTTGTGTAATTAAAATTTTTGAAAGAATCAAACTACTCAGAACAGATTATGAATCATTCAAAGTAATTTTATAGTGTTTCTTAACACTATGAGGTTTGGGGTTTTTTTCTTAAACACAGCAGTACCGACTTCCTCGAAATTGCTGATTAGAACTTTAAATGAACAACTGTGCACAAAAAGTTGCCTTCAGGAAAAGCCAAAATCAAACTCATGACCTTATCCAATGTAAAACTACATCCAAATCAAATAATGCATTCATGGCTCTTAACACGAATATCCAAAACCAATGAAAGTGCAGATGGAATCCATAAGCAACTCCAAGAGACAGAAAAATTCCTCCTTAACTCACACTTTGTCACAGCTGATTTATGGTTTGGAAATGAATTCCGTACCTCAGCTCTGCAACACAGCCAGCCTGGGGGAGGGAAGAAGGTGAATGCAGCCCCTCACACAGTGCTCACCTTTGGGCACAAACACAGTGTTCAAGGTGTAGCTTATGGGATAAAATATCCTTCCTGTGATTCATCAACTCCTTATAAAATGTCAGTGAGGAGCTTCCAGAAATCCACTAATGCTGCACAAAACTTGACAATACCATGGTAATGATTCTGATGTACTCTTCTGTACTTGTTCTATACTTGCAACATAGAAAATTGTGACATTAGAAAATAAGTTGTTCAAAACATGCTTGCCTACATTTCTGCAGGAAACTGTTTACTTTAATAACCACAAAATAAAACTCCATTTTATTTACTATGATAATTTATGAATGCACATAAAATCTGGGCAACCACAGACTCTGGAAACTACAAGTAGCCTTAGAAATAACTACTTAAGGATATTAAATACTAAGTACGAGAGATTAATAGAGTTTCAATAATCAGGTAAAATCAAAATTGCAAATTAAGAACACAGTTTGAATTATCTATTCACCAATAATCTACAAATAATCTAATGGGTTCTCCAAAGATCATTACCAAAAAAAAGAGAATTAAATAATCTATTAAATATTTCAACTGCCAGCAAGTCCTACTTTCCCCCCAAAGAAACAACAAATAATGTTTTTAAAGGACTTAGCCCCAGAACAAAATATGAGTGTCAAAAAACTTGAGTGAGAACATAATTTAAATTCTTTTGAAGTCCTTGCACTATTTTGTCACTGAGAAAGATATGGAGACACACTTGGGCTCAGTTTCATTTGATTTCTAGGTTGTAACCTTTTCTGTGCATAAGCACAGAGACTATACCTTCCTTCTCACACTTAGTCAATATGATCTTATCCTCTGTGTAATTTCCCAGTGCTTTTATTTCTGAAAGCAAGATTATATCAGGAAGAGAATTCATAAGAGGTTCAATTAAGAGAGAGAATCTTTTTTTGCTTTGTTTCTGGGCTCATTTTCAACATTTTGCTCCTGTGCAAAGTTTAGGCCATGCAGCTCTTCACATTCTGACTTTTCTTTCCTTCTGACTTCCATTTCTACTTTCCTCCCATCCTAATGAGGATAGTCACATATTTTCATGTGCTCAGAGTGTTGCTACAAAATAAAAAATTAGTGAGTTACTGGTTAGTTCCTTTACATCCTTTCATTTGTCTATTTTTTTTCTAACATATTCAATAAGTTATCTTCCTTTTCTTTGAATTCCAGCCACAACCTAGCCTACAATGCTACCATGTTTTTTAATTCCAAAACATTGGCTCTTGAACTATTGCAGTATTTATTGACCAATTAAAAACAATAAATCTCTTGCATAAATATCTGTATGTTGTCACTTGTAAGCCAGAAAAAAATTTCCAGAAATTTTCATTAAGCTCCTCATTTCCTTAGAAATACCTTCCCAGAATTACTCCTTTTCCCCAAAGAACATAAAACTCCAGCAGAAGTTGAGCTGATCAACTTTCCTTCTCCTTCACTCCCTGCTCAGCTGTTACTTCTTTTCTCAGACTTGAAAACTTTCAAGGCAGAAGTTGTTACTCTGCTATGTGTTTATACAGCAATTATTGCTTTCAGGTGTAATCCAGCAAAATGAATGAGTCAACTGTTAAATTACCAACTCTAATTCAAGGAGGGGAAAAATTGTTTTATGCCACCTTTTACAAAAGGTGGTCCCGTATTTTGGGACTAGAGATTACTGAGCTGAAAACTGCCACATAAAAAGCATCTTTCTCCAAGATGACTCCTTAGTCCAGGGCACAGCTCCATATCCAAAGAGATTGTGCTGCCCTCCTGTGGTTTGTGAAGATTTTAAGCTCCAGAAGTTCACACACAGAGCTTAGTGAATCATACTCTGATTCTGCTCTTGAAAGACAGGTTGCACAGCTAAACATTACACCTTGAAGAAAGCAGAAAAGCCAAAGTGCTGTTGCAGGGGTACCAAAGGTCTCCTGATGCCTCTGCCTGAAAGGACAGCTTAGGCTTTGCAGAGGAAACACAGAACAGCCATGTTAAAACCCAGCTGTCCCTCAGTTACAATGTGCAGAGAACAGCAGCCTAAGTGACCCACAAAAATACTGCAAAAACGGGTAAAATCCCTATAAGTTTAAATCCTTGTGGATGATGAATCCCCACACTCTGGGATATGGCGTGACACAAAAGAGCTGAAGGACACAAGCTGTACACCCCCATCATTGATGTAACTGGGATTGAAGTCTAAAGACAAAACATATAGAACAATCTTCAAATAAGCAGTGAAGACATTTTACAGCAAAAAATACCAGAACACTGAAGCAGATCAAATATCCCTTTTAAAGTCAAGACTGGTGCTACAGAAAACCAATTTAAATTTTACAGTAACTGCAAATACTAAGATATTAGTATATTCTGGAAAAATATTATGAAGAGTAATGTCAACAACAATTTAACATTTTATCCAATAGCATATCTAGAATATTTGGAGACAGAAAAGTCTCCTCCTAAATCTTCCTAATTAATACAAATAAAATAAATATGTCATCACCCCCTTCTCTACAAAGTGACACACTGTAGCACCACATCACTCTGAAGTACACCTTATTGACCATTAAAGGATATTAATTTCTACATTTCTATTCCCCAAAAATACCTCTGATGATGATTTTGAGCCATGTTCAAAAGAAATTGTCTTTTTGAATCATATTAATATGCAGCATCGTAATATGCTGGACATTGTTCCACACCATAACTGCTAGAATGGGTCAGCATTCCTTCACCCCTCAACAGTAAGCTTCCACAAAAAATGACCTGCTTCTCCATGCTGTGGAGTACTTAGTACAAATGTAACCTCTAAACTTCTGGTTTAAGAGATGAATAATGTAACTTTGGGGCTCTGTGATCCCACGAATAAGGAATACAGAAATATAAAAGGGAGAAGGAAACTAGAAAACTCTACTACAATTATATCAGGAGTAAAAGAAAGACCAAATAGTTTAAATAAAACAAAGGGCAGAGTTAATTAGCAGGCTACTTAACATTTATTAAAGATTTCTGATTAAATATGAAAAATTAATTTAAGAGACTTGTTAAAAAAATATCTGCTAGGCACCTATGAGTTAATGTTTTTGGAGTTTATGTTTCCACATGTCTAACAACTTCAGAGACGAAAGAGAGAAATACCTCACAGTCTAACAAATAAAACTTATTTTTCTATATAGGGCAGAACACACTCTAATTCCACACAGGTAAAGTCAGTTTAGGCCACTGACTGTGAAGTGCAGACATTGTGTCAAAGTTAATTGTGGATTAATCAAGAACATGCTTCAACCATCAGAACCAAAACAACTGTGAATTTACAAAACCAAATCATTATGAATTGTCTTCATTGCTCAAGCCATAAATCTGTAAAACATTTCAACTGCCACACTGCAGTATTTAATTTTAATTCTTTAGTATGCTCAGTAAACAAACACAAACCACAACAGGATTCAAAAAGCCTACATTGAAGTTTATGTACAGTACTCTACAAAATAAAGCTCTCCAGAGCCTAATAAACACCCAATTAACAAGGACTAGTGAACTGAAAAAATCATACCTCCAGCAATTAGACCTCATCAAAACCTGAACTTTCTTGTAGGAGATATTCAATATGAAGCATCAAAGCTTCAGTAATTATCTGAGGACTTACACTTACTCCACAGAGCAAGGCACTGAAACAAAGGTGACACCTTCCAGTATGACTGTCAGCTACATGAAAGTCCATCAATCACCCATCACAACAGGATTTTACAGAGCAGGCCAAACACCAAGGAGAATGTGTCCTCAACTGAATCAAAATGCAGCTGTTAGAACTTGGAATCTTTCTTTCCAGTATGATTTTTAATAAGATACACTAGCAACTGTTGTTTCTTCCTTGCAGACTTTGAATATTTCACAGGCTGTAGCTTGTCATCTAGATCAAAACATCACTTAAGAAAATGCAACAGACTTCAAGCAAACATAAATATATTGAACTTATATTCCTTATAATGCATATGCATTGATTTCTTGAGGCATGGAAACTAGCTATGTTTTCAAAGACTATTCATTTTAGTAAATCATTGTGCCTAAAAATCATTACTACATACTAATTTAACATGTAAAATAGCTTTGCCCCCTCTCTCCAAATAGGCATCATAAAAATATAAAATAATTAATTCCTTTCCCTTGTTTTACTTGGTAGCTCAAGACAATCACAAAAGAAAAAGGGAGAAAGAGTACAGTAACAGTAGGAACAGTGTACATTGTCATCCATGAGTTATCTGGTTTGGTGATGTGCCTAAGTTATTATTTCCAGTCAAACCTGAAGAATTTTTTGTCTAAAAATTAGTAATTGCATACAAACTTCCATGAAAATTCTCCACAGGCCAACTACACAATGTTATTTATCTCTGAACATTCAAAAGATCCTAAGAAGTCAAATATGAAATACAAAGTTTTGCAAGAATACTCTTTTTAAGGCAAGCCAGTAAAAGAAGATATACCAGTATTACCTATATTATAAAAATGAGTATTTTTGCTTTCTCTTTGTTACTGAAAATTATTTACTTCTCAAGTATATATCAAGAATGTGAAGCAACCTGGCTGTATTACCATGATAGGTTTTCCAAATCTTGAACTGCAAAATATAATGCACACACAAATGTGGTTTAAACTTATTTAAATGAATGCAGCAAAACTGTAACTTCAGGAGAAGTTAATGAGAAGCAGCTTCAGTTGAATTTCCCTTGGATTGTTACACCCATGTGGCTTGCAGGCAAAGAGCTCTCTGATATGGAAAGATCAGCTGAAGAAGAAGGATGAGTTCCTGCTTCAGGATGCCTGAGTCACTGAAAGACACTAAAACACTATTAAAAAAATCTTCAAAGTCTTTCAAAGAGTTCTGACAGGCTTGAAAGGGAAATAGAGAACTTTAAAGTGTCTCTTTAAACTCTTTTTGTTTTACAGAATAAATGACTGTCTGGATTTAATTTTAAAAATACAGTTGCTTTTAACTTTCTAAATAAAATACACAATTTGCATATCTTGATTAACAAAGTTTTCATAAAACATCAGATTCCCTAAACCATCTTTGATTTTTAAGCATAATGTATTCTCAACTCAGAAACCATCTTTCAAGTCAAAATATTCAAAAGGTAATACCAGTACAAAAAGCAGAACAAAAATAAGAGTGACCTAGCCTCACAAAAAAATCCCAGAAACAACCTGGATATACTGAATCAATTTTGACCATTTCAAATCAAATAGCTCTGCATCTAATACACCATTTATTCCACAATTATTATATTATTCAGTTCTATGAGCAATTACAAACAACTTTAACATGGACACTAAGTCACAGACTTTTATATTGGTTAGAAGACAATTACATCATTAAGTGCTGTTCCTTTCATTAAAACTAATTTTGCTTATGATGAGGGTTAGAAAATTTTCAAAATTTTCTTTTCTCTGTTGAGAGGCCACACTACAATAAAGTACCCTTTACTTAATAACAGTGCTGGAAGCTGAAGCTAATAGTGATCCTTCAGGATTGTTGTGTGAGAGACTGTTTAACCAAAGCATCAGTTAATTCCACAGAACTGGAACACCATGCTCTGTGTTACCATCCTAGCCTGTGTTATTCAAAGGTACTTAAATTTAAAAGATGTTTCTAAACTACAGATGTAAACATTCTTTTACTCTGTAAGTAAATACCATCTCATGCATACTGTTACTGCAATGATGGCTCATTTCAAATGAAATACCACAAATAAAGCACTTCTTTTAAGTTCTTTGACTTCCTGCTTAACAAGTATTTCAACTCATGAGAAAAGTCATAAGGCTTTGTAAGACTGTAGGTCAGTTACCTCTCATTCTTGAATTGCACAGTTGGATAAGAAAAGTTAATTAAGAAAAAGCTGTTTTAAAGAAAAAAAAATCCTCTTTTAAAAAATGTCTTTTTTTGTTTCACAGGTGAACACAATGTTTGATGAAAAAATCTAACAGTACCAAAAGCTTCAATCTCCATATATCCTCAGAGTAATAAAGCAGCAGCAGAAAGGGTTATCACCATCCAACCCCACATCCACACACTTTCCCCATCCCTTTAATGTGCTTTGGATTAGCCTAAAGGAAGGACCTCTAATCATATCCAGCCAAACTGATCTTAATACTCAGAAAGCCTTTGCAGCAAGTAGGAAATGAACCTGAAGACAATGAACCCATTCACACACACAGGACCAGGAACACAAACAAAAACTCCATGACTGACTGAAGTTCCAAAAAGGAATAAAACCCCCTTTTAAATGCTGCCTAATAAAACCACAGAAAAGATGTTGCACTTCTTTGTTGGTCACAAATTAAATATAATCTCCTCTTTTCCAAACCTCAGCAGTTGCACAGTATATCCATTCAACAGTCTTATTTCAACAAGCCCCTCTTCCCAAAATTTTCAGCTTCTGCCTTGCTAGGGAAAAAATGAAAACATTTCCTTTGATGACATACATCAGTACAGGGAAATAATCACACTATGTATCTGATTTTCCTTCTGTCTCACATTGTCACCACCTACACTTTTATATACACTTTTCTTCTGACCTGCTAACCTCTTTTTACCATCTGTACATACTAAAAACCACAGTAACTCTACTCCTATGGAAGGTATCTATGGATACCTTTACTTCCACAGAAAACTAAACACAACCAAGCACTGAGCTTGGTTAGGAATTTTGGGTTGTGTCAACTGCTGACTGAAATCAAGGCCAATATTTTGCTCCCAGTTTGCTCCTCAGCTGCTGATGACCTGAGGGAGGTTATATCACCATGTGTCACAAACAGACTGAGTTTTAATACAGATTTGAAATTGCTTACCTGTCTTAGCTCTGAAACATACTGAAAACTGGCATATTTTCTTACAAAACAGTTAAATAGCTTCACCAGAAGAAGACCCTGTTAAATACACACACAGACACAAACTCTCACCTTCCCCAGGACTGACTGCAGATGGAAGACTGGTCCAATCTAGGGTCCAGCTGGGGCATGGATGAGGAGAAAACTTTGCTTCAATTCCATTTTCCTACACGAAAGAAGGAAAAACATAAGTTAAGACCCTTTACCCACTTAAGACGGTATCAAAATTCTCACTAAATTTAACAGCACCAGATCAAACTGCAACACTGTCAGTTTAAGTGACACTCAACATGCAGATGACTCTACTTTATACAACATTCAAATTATGTACTTCCCTCAATCTCACAAAAAAACTCTCCTAAGTTTTTTTAGGAAATGCTGTCAGCTTCTATGCAAAAAATATTGAATTATGGAATATGATGGACAGCTTTCTTTAACAAAACTCATTAGGGTTCCCAGATGTTAAAAAAAACCCCAACCCAATTGAAAAGGTTGGATAATAAACTCAAACATAAAAGCAAGAGTTTTTTGTCATTCTTTATGTAAATATCTTTGAAAGAAAAATACAAAATTGCAATTCAAACAAAAAAGTTACTTTGATTATTCAGAATTATTGATAGGGTTCCAGCAGTCCTATCTTTGCCCAATTCCTGAATGAATCAAATATCAGAAGAGAAGAAAAAAAAGTAGAATCACTTCTAAGTCAATGCATATCAGATTTCAGACAAACAAAGGGCATTAAACTGCTCAAGGCTATCAAAATTATCTCATACAATTCTAATAAATTCTACCTAATCCAAATCAAGCAAATGTGGCTATAAAAATAATTCATTAAAAAGCTTAAATTACCATTAACTTAGTCATGGTTGGCCTTGGACCACCTATAAAATGACTGTCTTCATGATCCTCTTCTAACTCATCAGGAACTGGAGCAGAGTCCTGCAGCTGCTCCTCAGGAGCAGACACCAACTCTGGAAGCTGGAGAAGCTCCATGTTGCATTTGCCAGCAGCTTTCTTTACCCCAGGCACTTCTTGAACCCTTCGATACCAACTGGATATCAGTGGCAAGTTTACCAGATTTTTGCCTTGTTTCTTGCTGGAAACCTAAAATAATAACATGATAAAGTTAGTGGCTACTGCAAATTTCTTACTACAAGCCACCAAAAGGCACAAACTACAGGAGTGAACTCAGCTCCATGCTGAGCACAAGCACTCAGAGCATGATGACAATACAAAAATCAGCTGGTTCAGAGCTCCAGGTGGAACTGCCAGCTGACCATTTAGACTTTACCTGCAGTTCTCATTTGCTTAATAGGATGAAAAGGTTTACATGACCAACTTTAATCATAATTTCAGTCAGTAATAGGAAAAATCCATATAAATTATACTCTTAAATATGGGCTACTTCCCAACATAGGAACAATTAGTTTTTGTTAGTTGTCAGACAAAAAACTCCAAAGCAGTAATGTGGCCTCCAATAGAAACTAGCATTTTTTGTATAAAAATGAAATTAAAACATTTCCTAAGTAAGAATATGTTGCACACATTTTATAAAAATATACCCAAATCACTTTTTAACATGAAGTCCAGCTACTTTTAAAAAGGATGCATTTGATGACATTAAATAACTTTTGTTTAGATTCCCAAATGTTCTAGAACAATGGAGATCATCCTCTTACAGGAGAGGTTGTGAAGTCTCCTTAGAGACACTCAAAATACAACTGGACATGATCCTGAGCAACTGACTCTAGCTGACCCTGCTCTGAGCAGGGTACTTAGACAAGATGAGCTCCAGATGTGACTTCCAACCTCAATTATTCCAACTTCAACTATTCTGTGGTGCTGTACCTGCTTTAAACAGAAAATTAAAAAACACAATTACAGGAACAGGCAGGAAAGGCCACGCAAAACCAACATTCTTCCCCACAGCTGTCCAAAGAATGGAAATAGAAATTGGTAAAGAAAACTTGAAATTACACTAAATTTCCAACTCTCCTGCATGCTGTGTTTATAATATGCTTAGGGTAATCACAAGTAATTAGCAATAGCTAAAGGAGCAAAAGGATGAACTGTGCAACTTTAGTATCTAATTTAATAACCTAATAGTAACACGGGCAAAACCACATTAATTCAGTTAAGGACAAAGCCTTTTGGAAAGCAATTCTAAGAGGCACTGTTACACTTGTTATCAAGTGTTCTAAATTGTATTTTAAAAAGTGAATAGTGTTTTTCCCAAATGAAGATCTGAGCTTTTGTTATACTTCTATTAATTTTCAACAGTTACAACTAATAGAAGGCATAACAAAGGTAACCTCAGAATGATAACAGCATTGAAATGAGGTAATGAAAAACAACCCTTCAGCTTCATTATCCTACTTTTGGTAATTATAATTACAATCAGCTAGGCAGGTCTCCTCATATTTATAGGATGATATTTTCGAGACACATACTCACTTGAGACTTCATTAGTATTCACACCCTTAATTCAAAGTGGAACTGACACTATGGTGATTTTTTTAAACACAATCCAGGAAGTCCAGCTATACAAGTGACAAATAACACTTGAATACAGAACTCTGTATTGAACTCTGGGACTTCCATCAACAAGAACAGTTTCAACTCATGGCCTGCAAGAAGCTTTCAGATGCACGTTTTTCAATTTTGATCACAACTGTAGGCATCAAGGTATAATTGCTTAGAAAATGATCATTTACCAGAGAACAGAAATAAACAAACATTATCCCGGAGCTCTTGTAAATTAGGTAAAAACTAAACTGAAAGCCAGGTTTTCAGGGCAATCCTTGGTGTCAGGTAACACAAGGGTATTGTAAAATACCTAGTTCATGAGCTGCAGAACACTAAGGGCTCAAGGGCAACATATAAAAAGTCAATAAATACAAAATTCTCGGCTGCTCACAGAACATTCATAGAAAGATCCCAACTGCGTTGCTAAAATGAATTAAGCATCTGATGCAAAAATCTTCTCATGCCTAGCACCAGTAAATCAAATATTCCTCTAAAAAGTTATGCTCTTATTTAAAAAGGTCTTGGAAAAACAAAAGCTGAAATACATTAAAGTTTTTTAAATAGTAAGAAAGCATTTTGTCTTAATACTTTTGTTTAGTGTCATCCATACAGAAGTTGCTGTTCACCTCCAATTATGTGATTTGCAAAACAAAGCAGATGTGAATTAGGAGGAATTTCTGTAAAATAAGTCATCCTCTCAATTCAAAGGCAGCATATTGCTATCATCATACAGAAATCCACTGAGGATGATAATAATGGTTAAAGAAGTTATAAAGTGGACATTTGTCACATTATTGATATTTGATAGTCATTATCTTTATTTCCGAGACTGTCATCCTCAATCTGACTAACAGCATCTTCCCCGGGAATTCCATTTGTTTCCAAACACCATAAGGGAAATTTGGCAAACCAACTTGCAAAATCAAAATGCAATTGTTCCTGGAATAGACAGCAGCTTAGCTGTAAATCCCATAGAGTAATTGCAGGAATAGAACTGTAGGAGGCAAACTCATTCTAACATTTTACTGTGATGGGAAATAAAGACATAGCTGTAATTTCCTTAAACCTCTCCTATGCATCTATCCCCATAAAACTAAATACACAGATTGTGCTGAGCAAGACTCTTGCATAGTCTTGCCACAGAAGCTTTTTCCCACTGTAGAAGTAGTTTTTAAGTTGAGCTCAAGTCATCTGTACTAGTATTTTTAAATTATTGGTGCCAAAATAATATTTTAACACTTAACAGAGTTCACTAACCATTGGTATGCTCTGTGTCTAGAAGCAACTTAAGTGACCTCACCAATTCCTGGTTTTTGTGTTTGTACAAAAACAAGACAAATCTTTGATTTTGGGTTAAGGTCACTTTGGAAACACCACAATATGTTTAAATTAACATATTTTACAACTTTTAGGTTCTTAGAAAACATACATGTAGACTAATTGATATTTGCAGAATTTGTCAGCTTACCAAGAACTGATGGATGCATGGCAAAAGCACTAGATCTGCCACAGTAAAATAAAGCCCTTCTGCAAAAACATGGTCTAGGAGAGGAAGGTCAGAGGTTTTTGTCCTCCTGATGTGAGGGGCCTCCCTGTTGATGGCATCTGGTGCTTCCTGGGCAAGTAGTTTGGAGAAAGCTACACTCAGTTCCAAACTTGAGGGTGGTTGTTCATGGACTTCTCCTGGTTTTAATTCCTCTGTGGATTCTTCACCAAGCACGGGCACTGCAGCCTTGGCACCTGCCTTCTGCTGTTGAAGTTTCTGCCTTCGAATTTTGTCATCATTATGTACTCGGACAGGTTCTCCAAGCTTCCTTTCCAGCAGTAAAATGTCAGGAGGAATAGCCTGGCAGTGCTCAGGAGAGGCTGTCAAAAATCTTTCCACAGCCAGAGGTATGCTGATCTCACAGAGCCTGGTCCACTGGCTAACCTGTCAAATACATTTACATAATTAATGACTCTACAGAAAGAGAAACAAAATCTAGGGTTACTTTGGTTACTTAATCACTTCAAGCAAAGGAATTCCAGCTGCAAATACATTCTTTGTTAATCTTAGAAACTCAGATATTTCTGTATTACAACAGCTGAGTTAGGAAACTAAATCTTATATATAACAGAATGGTTATCCAGTAGAGCATATTTTTATTTCCTTATTATTGACATAAAATTAGGGGGGCTGTGTCACTCATAAGAAACAAAGCTGTGGCATGGTGATCAATGGCAACCATGGAAACAGCAATCATGCCAGGGTGGAGTTCTGCCTCCTGAGAGGCGTGAGGAAGGCAAGGCTGGATGGATGAGCTGCCAGATGAGCAAACTGCTGTGTGATAAATGGACTGACATCTCAACTCAAAGGGCAGTGCTGGTTAACAGCTCACACTCTACCTGAAGGCCAGTTGGGAGTGGAAATCTTTAAGGGTCTATGCTGAGGCCTATCCCATTTCATCATCTTTACCTGGAGGGGGGAGATGGAATACACTCCCATCAAGGATGACAGGCAATTGAGAAGAGCAGACAACAAATTCCCAACAAACTCCAAGGTAGAGCTGCTATTCACATGACCCTGCACAGACTAGAGAATGAGCTGAGAGGAACTGATGTGAAACTCAGAATATCCCACACCTAGGAGGGATTTATCCCCTGGAATGGTACAGGCTAGGGACTGACCACCTGGCCAGGTAGCCACTCTGCTGAAAAGCCACTGGACAACCTGGTGAGGATAAGCTAAACAAAAGCCACCTTGACAGTGAAGGGAAACTATATATAGTGTTCTTGAAATCATAATCAGCAAGAAATTAGGTTTTTCTTACTTTACTTCAAATTTTATAACTCACTTATACTGCTAGACATGAAACAAAGATCTGACCTACTTTTTAACATTAGGGTTCTTTTTGTGCTGCTAAAAGGTAGTATCTTCAAAATTATTATTTTTCATCTTTGTGCCAAAATACAGGTACTTCTCCATAGAGGAAATTGCATTTTTTAAGCAAATTAATATCTTACTAAATAAAATAAAAATATTTTACTTGACATCAATATTAAGAGTCTACTTCAGAGCATTTAATGCTTATTAAAAAACCAATCAATGTATCTAAGAGAGAGACACACTCACTTCAGCACAGGCTTTTAAGCAGGTCTTCTTAAAGCCCAAGAGTTCCAAAACCTCCTTTCTAGATGGATCTGCCTCGAATGTTTTCTGTATTATATGTCTTAAGACCACAGAAAGCCCAGCTCGGCAGAATTTGTCATCTTTCACGACAACAGCAGGCAAACTGCAGCTCTGCACAACCACTGGAAGCTGACACCTGGAGATTAAGTGCACCTCAAGGTCCCCAGCGAGGTTTTTTGTCACACACTGATCACCCGCATCTTCACCAGTCGGCACTAAGAAAACTTTAAATAGTTTGCAGTCACAGTAGGACAGCAAAAACAGTGAGATAGATGTATGAAGAGGGAAGATACTATCTCTGTACTGATGAGAAAAAGCCAAATATAAATGTTCTTCAGCGACATTATCTTTCATCTTCTTCCTGAGATGAAGTTCCTGAAATAGAAATCAGAGTATGACATCCATAAAAGAATACAAAATAAAAAAAAATTTAAATCACTGGTTCTTCCATTATCTGCTACAACTGATTTTAGCATAAGTCACTACAAAAGGCATCCAGCCTGAATAACTGGAAGGCCCTTTCTGAGAGAAAAGAATGATTTCACATCTACACTGTCTCTTCACACACAAGATCGTGGATAGGAAAATTACCTCTGTAAATATTTTTACATTTGAGCATATTTCTGACATCAAACAAAACCTAAAGAAAATGCTTAATTTTCAAGTGCATAAACATTTTAGATCAAGGCTTCCTTTTTTTGTACATTAAAACCTCCCACAATACTAACCACGCATTATTAAAAAAAGTTCCTGAGCACATATCCACAACAGTCAGTTCCCCAATACAACCATCTGTCTTTTTGTAACTGTTAAAAGCCATTTATAGCAGGTGTTTAGGCCATGGGAAATAATGTTGGTTTCTGTATTAAAAATTAATCTAGAGTTGGGTGAGATAATGACTGAAGGACTCATAAGCAAATAAACATTCATCCCATGATACTACATGAACACCTCAAACACACAACTACTTTAAAGCAGTCCAATTCATCAGTAGCAGAGCTGAAGTATCTTCTCAGTATATTAAAAACTCAAATTAATTTTCCTTAAAGTGGGATGAAAGCTACATTTTTCCTACTAAGTATTCCATAGGAGTTTAACATAAGGCACTGAAGCAGTAATTTTTCTGCTCCATCACTCAGCAGAATTGCCTATTACCTGAGAGATGACAGGTGGCACTGAAAAGCCACAGACACTAGATGGCCCTCTTAGCACAAGTGACACAGAGCAGCGAGGAAGAGAAATTTAATTGTGGCTGAGAGGCCAGAATAGGGTATTATATACATATACATAAAGCACGAGTGACACTGGAACAGCATCACTCTTTCACATTACTGTCTAGATTAATAAAGTCTTTGCACAATTACAATTGCTTGCATTTTTACAAATGCAAGTATTTTAAAATAAAGTTTTAATTTGAAACATCTTGATTATTCAATTTTTTTTTCATGTAGATGTGTACATCACACTTACTACTTTGTATTACCTACCACAGGACCAAAACAAATTGACCAAAAAGGGAGTGGAAGAATAAAATCAAGTCCACCTGACATTAAGAATACTAATGTCTGTTACAGTGACACATTTTTAAACCATTAAATGACAAGAACAGTGGCTCTGCTACGAGTACTGTTGCTTTTCTTTAATTAATACACTGCCACACAAAGAACAGGCCAGTACACAATGCCATACCTACTTTATCACAAGATATTTTATTTGGGTAAATCTTGACACCATGGAAGTTGAGACAGACTCTATATCCTAAGTACACCTCTGTGGTAGAAATCATCCACTGAAGGCACTGCCAGAGAGGTAAATCAAGAAGAGTTACTGCCACCATAGCCACACCCATAGCTTGTAGCATTTAAACTCCAATTCTCGACTACGGTATCTCTTTCAATACTAAAAGGTACTCTTATATGCATTTGGGTTAATATTTTTGTTCTCCATGTGAACTCAAAGAGCTCACAAGTCTATCTTTTGCTGGGCACACAAACCACTCAGACATACACATTCATTCCTCACTCAATTTTTTCTTCTAGTTGATGTTCCTGGATTCAATCAGCTATTTTGGTAATTTTCATGCTATGCAAAACTGCTAAATATTTTGGTAAACTCTGACAAGGTTTCTATTTCCACAGTATATTATTCTATAGTTTCCATCTATTAATCATCCATTCTTAGCATTTATTTTTAAAATCTTCTTACAAGTAATTTTAACAAACTGGGCTTCCATAATGACTCCAATTTGCTACATTGGTCATTATGGATTTATCGGAATTGTTAGTTTTTGCAAAAAATTCTACGTCCCTCCACCACACCAGTGAACTGAACATCTCACAGACTTTCCTCTCAAAGACCCTTGCAAGGTGGAAATTTCCTGTGTTCCTGTTACACATATGAAAAAGCAAAACCACAAAGACAATTTATAGTTCAGTGGAAGTCCGTCTAGGGCAAGCCAAAAATGTGGACATTCTTCCTTGTTTGGTTGGCTGTGAGATTTTGGGGTTTTTTAAGGTCAGCCTATGACAATGAAAATTACAGTCAGGCTAATTTTATTCTCAAATCTCTCACAGAAGAGAAACTAAAATAATATGCCCAGGAGTTCTGTCTATGAGTGACTTTACCTCTGTTTCCTCATGGTTTCCTGTGAGAAGAAAGGCCTTTTTGAATCTTCACTTCAACTGAGCTGCACATCCTTACACTGCCACACCCCACCCCTCTCCCATATTTTACTTCCAAGAATTCCTCCCAACATTTTGTCTCTAAGCACTGACATTATAAAGTCACTTCCTATATTTTTTGTTTCCAATACAGGTGCTTTTCTGCACTGGCTGGGCTCTGCAGAGTCTATATTCCTTGTGGATTCATGAACAGATTTTCAGTTCAAAGACTTAACAGCTTACCTGGTTGTCCATTCTCACTTAAGTCTTTTCACAAAACTACTACCCATCCATTAAATGTGTTTATTAATCCCTTGGCAGCTTACTGAGACAAAAGCAGATGCAGGCATACACAATAAAATGAAATGTGCAATACAGAACTAACCAAACCTAATAAGACATTGCACTATTTGCTCACAGTATTTTTTCCCAGAACTTTTTTCTCTAATTAGACCATAAATTCTGCGAGAAGAAATGGATTTTTATTCTATTGGCTGTATTTACAGTAGCCACTGTTTGAAAGAGGGAAAATGAAAAGCAATGATCAATACAGGATTTACATAAAAACTTAAAAAACAAAGATAAATAATGTTGCCTACCTTTGGTATATAAAAGACACCTACTTAAAAATTATAAATATTATGTAAGTGTAACTTTCACTAGCAGTACTGTTCCTTACCATTTTCTTTCCTTTTCAACATGCACTAAACAACAGTTAAATAAGTTTCACTCAGCTGCCCTGTTAACAACGTGATAAAGAAAACCACCGCTTTAAAGACAACCCTTTCCCATTAAAAAATTAAAGACAAATAACTAACTACATAAACATCCTCTTCCTTTTAGTCCCTGAAAAAGATCCTATTAATTGGTTGATTACTATACAGTAAAACGAAACTTTTGTCAAGCAGGGGCGTTAGCATTTGAGAAATGTTTCATATAATGCCATTTCAAAACGCGCCAAATATTTAACTTGGTGCACAGCATTATTTGTGCTTTAAGGCACATAACTGGAGAGCCTAGAGTTATATTTCTATCCAAGACGATCCATTTACTGGATGCGTTCAGGGCCACTCCTGCACAGAAGAGGGAAACACAGAAGAGACTCGGAGCCGAGCTTCAGGCGGTTCTAGGAATGAAGTGGAAGCTGGGGACGGCTCTAGAGAGCCAGACGCGGACGGGACACGGGGGATAGAGCCGGGACTCCGCGGGACGGAGCCGGGACTCCGGACGGCTCCACACGCCTGAGCCCGGCTGAGGGCGACACCATCGAACCAGGGCTCCCTCGCAGCCCCGCTCGCTAAAGGCTCTGCTCCCAGCTGCTCTCAGTGCCCAAGCAGCGCTGCCAAACCATTCCCAGGACGCTGCCATCACCACCTCCCCTCTATCCTGCCCTTTCTCCCGCTCCTTTTCCTTACCCCGGCCAGCCGCTTCCGCCCCGGCTCCGCCCCTTCCTGCGCCGCCCCGGCCCGCACGCACCGCCCGGAACTGCCGCCCACCGCCCGCGCTGCGCGGGGACTGCGGTGGCGGCGGACCTGCCGGGGCGCCTTCCTCCTCCTCCTCCTCCTCCTCCTCGTTCTCGTCTCCGGTGAGACACCAGCGGGCGGGAAGCGGGGACTTGAGAGGAGGAAGAGAGAGGATCGGAAAGAGGAAATTTGGGGGAAGGAAGAGGGCGATTGGGAGGAGGCAGAGAGCGACTGGGAGAATGAAGGAAGAGGGGAGCTGAGAGAGGGAAGAGGGGGTTTGGCCACAGGAAGAGGGAATTTTGGGGTTGGGAGGGGAAGAGGGGGTTGGGAGGAGGCAAAGGGGATTTGGGAGCGGGAGCAGGCGTTAGGGATAAGTAAAAAGGGGATGAGAGAGGACAGTAAGGGTGAGTTTGGGTGGGAGAAATAGGGTGATTGGCAGGAGGGAGGAAGAGGGAGCCCTCAGGCACCCCTGGCCGCTCTTCCCCTCGGGCCGGGTGAGCTCTGGGTGTCCCGGGGGCCCGGAGGGAGCGGCGCTGTCCCTGTGGGACACGGCGGTGCCAAGGGACGGCCCCTCCTGGGTACACGTCCATGCGGGGCAATAATAGTTGTAGCACGGTGGTATTTTATTCTTTTGAACATTCTAAAGTGTTGCTTTCAGGTGAGAGGCCTTTCCTTCCTTGGTAAAAAGAAATTCCCAGGGAGAAATTCGCAGCAAATAGGTTGCAGAGGGTCACGTCGTGGCTTTGGTGTAGCTGTTTCAGAAATTTAACTAAAGTTTGCTTCTTTCTCTGAGAAATTACCAGGAGGATGATATCTAGGAATTTGTACACTTGATAAGTTTCAGTGTGGACGTTGAGTATTGCAAAGGTGAAAACAGTAGTGGAGGCGTACTCAATTAACCAGTGGCTTAAGCCAATGTGTTGAAACACCTTCAGGTCCATTTTCTGCAGAATATTGAAGCTCAGTGGTAGCAGGGTTTAACAAATCTCAGTGGTGCAGGCACAGTGATCACAAAATATCCTGAGTTGAAAGGCACTCACAAGCATCATGCCATTTATCAGGAAAAGGATTCACAAGGAAAATACGTCGCCACTGCTGCGTGGAACAAGTGTTAGTGACAGCAGAAACAGATAGGGGTTGATGACTTCTTTGCCACAGACTTGACCTGTAAGGTGTCCCAAGGCCTTTTACCACAAGGCAGAGCTTAAGGAGAGGAGGAACTACAAGTTGTGGAAGAGGATTGAGGCAGGGTTGTTTCCCTGATAAGTCCATGGGCAGGGGTAGACTGCGTTCAAGGGTGCCAGCAACTGACAGTGTCTTCACAAAGCTGCTTTCTATCGTCTTTTAAAGGCCATGAAACTGAGGGAGATCCCAAAGACTGGAGAAAGGCAAGTCTTATCTTCATAAAGGGCAAGAAGGACAAGCAGGAGAACTACAGACTGATCAGCCTCATTCCTTCCTGCTGAGGAGGCATTGTGGAGGAAGCCATTTGTGGCATAAGAAGGTAAAAACTGGGCATAGCCGGATCTACCAAGCATAAATCATGCCTGATCAATTTGCACGTCCTCTGTGACTAAATAGCTAGATCTGGAGATGGAGGGAGTGTTGGATACCATCTGCTGTGGGCTTAGGGGGATAGAATGGGAACTTTAATTTACCTGAGGATATTATTGGAAGGATAGAACCAGTCTTTGTACTCCCACGCACAGTGGGAGAAGGAGAGGCAGCACAACTTAAAACCTCCAGTTCAAAGCAAGGAAATGTGGACAGTGAGGCAATGGGACAGGTTGCCCAGAAAGATTTGTGCATTCCTGTCTTTGGAGATTTTCAGGATCCAGCTAGAAAAGTCCTGAGCAAGCTGGTCTGAATTTGGTGTTGACTTTGCATTGAACAGGAGGCTGCAGAGGGTGACTTGTGGGGTCCTTTCCACAAGGCATGATTCTGTAATCCTAAAATAATTTGCTGGTTTTGTGGAGAAAAGAGCAAATATAGGGCATTAGTGTAATTTTTAAAATATTGGATAAGCTGGTTGCAGTGATATTGATTGGAATACTAATTTAAAAGAACACTATAAAATATGTTGTAGAATAGAATGTAAAATTAAGGATGCCAGTACTAGTAACTCCATAGCAGGAGATCTTATACGTGTCTTAGAAGATTCTTTTAAGATGATGACAAGGAAATTAGAACTGATTAATACAATTGTTCTCATTAATACAGTTATCCAGACTACTGAAGTGTGTGAGTTTTGAAATGTCCCTTGTGGAAAGTTACTGAGAAATTATCCTGTCATAAATCAAGTGCTGATTAAGATACTTAAGTAGCAAAAACTGAAAATAGAAGTTCATTTTTTTTCTTCTTTTAAGATTTTCCTTGATCTACTTTGTTAAGACTCATCAGGTCTGAAAGTGACCTGTAAGAGGCATTATTGGTAAATAAGCAAAATCTGCCACTGTCACTTGTTAATAGATGTAGTCAGGAAGGAGGTAAATTCTGAGGAACAAAAGGATCCAAATGACAGGAAAAAGTGAATTTATTATATGGTAGTAAATGAAAAGCAGTGCAGTGTTAGTGTTGGAAGGAATTATAAGCTCTTGATTCATGTGACTGTTTTAAGGTAGCTGCTACAGATCTTGAAGGTAGCTGAAAAGGATATGTGAGTGAAAGGCCTTTTAATCATAAGTGGCAGTGAAAAATAAAAATATTGATGAGTCTATAAAAGGATGGCATAATAGCAGAAGTCCATAATAGCGTTGCAATGTAAATAGAAGAGGTGTGCTTTCTTGGAAAAACATCTTTAATAGTACACCTGCCTCAGAAAATAATAGGAATAGGAGCTCAGAAACAAATGGTTGAATATATGACCATATCTGAAAATGTAGTGGAAGTAGATCCATTTGGCTGCAAGTTATGGTGAATGAGATAACACATGGGCAGGTATGCAAAACAGTAGATGGCAAATGAATGAAAAAAGAAGGCTCCTACACCCTATAAATCTAGTAAGTTTTAAATTGGAAGACCATGTGTTCTGTAGAGTGCACAGTTAAGGTCAATTGTATTTGGCAGAAGACAATAGTATACTCAAGAAATTAAAGAATCCTAAACTTCTTGGATGTTTTAAAAATATCAATTCACTGATTAACATCTATGTTTCCCCATAGATTTAAATCACTTAGAATAGCCCACCTTGGGAGGTAACAGAAACCTCCAGTGAGAAAGGTGCTTTTAGGGTTAGGCTGAAGGATGTGCTTGCTTGGTGCAAAACCTGTTCTGCTCAGGGTTCAAGGGTTTTAACACAGCCCTCTGATCTCACAGCTCATTATCAATCTAATGCAGAAAAGATGGTGTCATACTCACTCTTTTCTAAATAGCATTTTAATTTTTATTTCCTGTACTAAGATTCCACTTCAAGAAGAAAGTCAAGGAAGTCTGTCTTACAGAATAGCCTGTGGCATCATCAGTGAAACACTCTGCTGTCCTTTTCTCAAGGCTGTCACATTGCTGTATGCTGACGTGACTGCCAGAGGAGCAGTTTGTGCAGGAAAACATGAATTAATGAAACAGTGTCAGTCCACTGTTTGATACCTGAAAGCAGTTTGAGCTGTGAACATCTGGAAAGGGCCACTGCAAAAGCAATAATTTGCCTTTTGGACCAGGACAGATGTTGTTAGTAACCTGTTTGACAGCAGTGTTATTATGGTCCCATAAGGAGAGCATAATTATCAATTTGCTTTTTTCAGATGATGCTGTTTTTAAGACAGTTAGTGATGTGTTCATTTTTCCATTGAATATACTTCCCTTCTCTAACTCAATAATAGGTTTTTTAAATTTGAAAATACATTCCTAAACTGAGCATACTTGAACTCTTTACTAAGCCCACTTTCCTCTCCTCTCATGAGAAATTTCTTGTGAAATCTTAGTCGTAAGTGTAGTAGCCTGGGACATTATAATTGTCCTCAAGAACAGAGAAGGAACTGCTGTAATTACATAGCAAATAAAGGAATAAGTATGGAGAACCCTTTTGAAATGTGGGGTTTAACGGTTCCTTTCAATATATGTCTTTAAAAAGCTAGAGCTAGAAACAAATCTGGGAAGTGTTACCTTCAGAGAGATGAAAATTGAATTATGTTTACATTTATTCTCAAAATATTAGAGAATGGCTGTGAATGGCTGCCTGTTTCTCATGTACACAAGTATATATTCCTACTAGAAATCCTCTTTTGCTCAGAGAAGAACTTGAAAGATTTTTTTAACAGGGAGTTCTACAAAATTTCTGAAATTAGTGTTTTGATTCTGAAGTTTTCATTAAACGGAGGGTTTAGCAGAGTCCTGGTTTAAGTGTGTGGTGCTGACACTTGTAAGGCATGTTCACAGAACAAAGAAGTGTGGGACATAATCTACCCACAGATCTCAAGAGCAGCCTGAACGTTTATCAGAGGTAGATGAATAAAGAAAAGAGGGTATGTGCTCCCTGTGCTCTGTGAATTCACTTTTTGTCATCATCAGAGAGAGACTGAACTGTGGGACAGGCCTTGTGCTGCACTCTGTGCTTGATCAGTGGCACAGCCGAGTAGCTGGTGGGTAGCACTGCCTGGCAGAAGTTCTGTGGCCACCAGAAAATGATTTGTCAAGTAGCAAAGATTAAGGAAGAGAGAGGAAGCTCTTGAAGAGGTTTCTTAACTCTCTGCTGGGTCCATTGATAAAATGCCTGTGAAGTTCTGTACGTTGAACTCCTTGATGATCTCAGTCAAGCGATTCTCTGGTGTCTCGTGAAAGCTCAGCATGAGATAAAGGTTCCTGGGACTTGTAGGCAGGTGTGGAGGGAACCAGTGCTGGGGTTTTGGCCAGAGAGGTAACAGTTCACTGCCATGAATATCAAAAGGAATTAATCAGACAGGACCTTAGAAGCTTCAACTGAAAAAGCTGTCCAGACAGTGCTTTTGATGAAAGAACTCATGAAAGGTTTTTCAAGAATGTCTTCTAGATTATTGTAGGTAAAAACCCAAACCCACAAACATCTTGATGTGTTTTAAATGAGAGCTAAAGGGATTAATAACAATAACGCTTCTCATACATTTTTAGAAAAGATCAGGAAACTTCCCCATGTTATTTCTTAAATTATTGTCATTTACTGATTTAAATTAGCTATCCATCTTTGTAGGAACAATTTCTGGTGTAAATTCCTTAGAGTTTTTTAAAGAAATTAACACAGTGCTCCAGAGTGCAGGAATATATTGCTTTGAGGCAAAGAGTTTTTTAAAGTCATTGTAACGTTTTCCTCAGTTTATTCTATTCCCATGGACACTGTGGCATCTCGCAGCTCTGGATAGTCATTATATGACATTACACTTAGATTGTCACATGAGTATGTGGATAGGTCACAATCTGAATTACAAATCTTTTCACTGTTTCAGCTACATTTAAGAATGTATTTTTCAGCTATTTTATGTGTATATATATATATATATACACATAAATAATGATAATACACTGGCTGTTTATATCTTACATGCTACAATGACCTGTTCTTTTCAGAAGTTTCAAAAGTTAATTTTTCTACAAGTAAGATTTTTCCTAGTTGCTCTTAAATGATCAATGAGTTAGAAATTACTGTATGTGCAAAAAGAGTTAAGGAGAAGGGTGGTGATTGCTTTTTTTGAAGTTAATATTTATTTTGAATAATTTCAATATTTTTATATATGAAATATCAATAATATGTTATTATAAATATCATTATATGATTTTTTTTTTCATTTACGTAAGTATGATGAGTTTCATTTCTGAATATCATATATGTCAGAGAATGAATTTGACATTTCAGATGTCCAGTCATATTCTAAGTTCTGCAGCACTGAAGTTCACAGCTGTCTTTAATGATAATTAATTCACATGTAATCCTTGCTGTGGTTTAATATAATTACATTTTCAAAAGAAAAGAAATCTTCTATTTGCCATATGCGGTTTGAATTATGCTCCACGTGAATAAAGTTGTCATTGTTTTTCATTTTCCTTTTAACTCACATTGAAGACGCAACTATGGCTGCTACCGTGAACTTGGAGCTGGATCCCATTTTTCTGAAGGCCCTGGGCTTTTTGCACTCCAAGAGCAAGGACTCTGCTGAGAAGCTGAAAGCGCTCCTGGACGAGTCACTGGCCAGAGGAACTGACTCCAGCTACCGTCCCTCTCAGAAGGTACTGGCTGGGCAGCATGGCTCCTTTCTGTGGGCCTTCATAAAGCTCCTGCGGGGCTTGGTCCCTCTCCTACAGCTGGGAAGTTAAAAGAGAATCAGAAGTTGAGGAAAAAGTAATTATGGAGTGTTCATATTTATCATTCCCCTTTTCCATACAACATAATCCTTTCAATTAATGGAAGTTAATGGGAAAAAAATCTCTTTACCTTGTTGATCCACCAAGACTTAAAAGAGATATTCAGCATTATATCAGACATGCTGTGTAAGGTGCACTCAAATTTACATATTTCTGCAGTTACATTTCAGAGCTAAAAGTTCTTTAATATATAGATTACATTTGCCACAGAGAAATAAGAAACAAAATACACTATTTACAGATAAAGCTGTATCTCTTTCCTTGAAATTCTGTTGATGAAGTCATAGGAGAAAACCACCAAATGGTTCAAAGCAGAAATTATTTGCAGGCCGAAACCATTGCTGTCCAATGGACAAACATTACTTTTCATCTACTGAAAATCACTGAGCACCTGCTAGAGAGAATATTTGACTGTGAGATGAGTGTATGGAAATAGCCAAGCAGGGCCATCCTTGTGCTGCTGTGTATTGCCATATGGATAATGAGGTCTTGTTCCCCCCTAGGATGCCTGCATGTCAGCCTGCTGTGTTCTAGTGATGGGCTGTCTGCTGATACATTTGCAATATTTCATTTCTACGTGTCTCCAAATAACTGAAAGGCACTAGTGCTGCTCAGCATACATCACGCTTTACTGTGTGGTCTAACTCCTTTCTGTTAACTCCCTGAAACCTAACACAGGTCTCAAAACTCTCAGGTGCCCTTCATCTCAGAGCTCAAAGAAGAAATGTGTGGTTTGAGGAGGAAGCAGGGAGCAGAATAACAGTGCAGAGAGGTTTGGGAAGCCAGTTCTAAAAATAGCTTGGCTGGAAGTCACCTGCCCTCAGGTGAAACTGAAGCTCAGGCCACAGGAAGAAATCTTTCATTCTCTTTTCAGTATATATCCAATATCAGCAGGACTGCAAAGGTCAGAAATGAAAAAAAGTACAAGCATTCTTCTTGCATTTTCAGGCTGCAGGGTGAGTTTGTGGTTGACCATGAAATCCAAGAAGAGAGTAGGGAGCACAGGATTACCACAGTCAAGTCAAGGAACTTTGGAGGGCTGAAGCTCAGGGCTGAGGACCTGTCCCAGTACACAGCAGAGAATTGCTCCCATCTTACCAGCTGGGAGGGGTGCCTTGTTCATGCCCATCAGTGTGACTGTCACTCATTTACAGGCTCTCCTGATTATTATCCATTTGCTGACACTAATGTGTCTTTAATGAGAACAATTGATTTCTGTTGATATCTAAATTTATTAATCTGATAGACAAGTATGGACTGAGATTAAGAGGAGGTCAATATTTCTCTCCATGAAGGAATGAATTATTGATGTCTGATTATATCAGTTGTTAGCTTGTGTTTTTAGCTTATATTGAATTTTGTCCCTAGAACTATCTGAAAATTCATGTTCATTACCTCTTTGAATATTAAAAGCAGAAATGTCTCCTTTTTAATTAATGTTCCAAAGAGGATCTGTCTTTGGAAAAGGAGCACCTTTTCCTCAGAAAGGTGAGTGGTAAGGGAAGATTTTATTAATTCTCTGCAATTTAAGCACTAATTTGTTGATGTAATATGAAAATATTTTAAGAAATGGTTTTTTTAATATAGAAAGTGTATATGTAGATCAGTGTTGTATGGCATATTGTTTGCCTGTCCTGTTATCTCACTAATTGCAAATTAGGTAGGAACTGAACAGCAGAATTTGGCTTCAAGTTTTGTTTCTGTTTCCAGGAAGTAGAGCAACCAAAAGTATCTGTCACCAAACCCATTAAGCAAGAACCTAAAGCTTCATCCAGTTTGCCTTCTGGCAACAACAATGGCAAGCCCACTGCATCAGAAAAGGTGAAAAAAGAAACAGAAAAGAGATCTGCAGATAAAGTAAGCTATTTTTGTTCTCTAGTGAAATAACTTGATTAATGAACTCAAAGGTGTTTTAGACAGAAGCTCCCCTTTTCAACTCCTCTTCAGCTCATCTAGCCTGTGAGTTACATTAGCCAGTCATGGTGCCATTTAGGCAATCTAATAAATGTCTTCTTGTAATTATTCTGTGATTATTTTTCCTGCTCGTTGTGGGGAGGTTGGACTTAAGGGATGCCTTCCAAACCATTCTGTATTTTAAATCCTAGGAGATTATCTCATAAAAGATTACTAAAATGTAGCAAGTTGAAATGTGATATTCCCAAAGCTTTTTCAAGGATTTTGAGGTGAAGTACAAAAAGGGAGCTTGAGCTTCTAGTTCATAAATATTTTAAAGAAAATATGTAATTAAAGAAAATACATTGTGTGTATGCTGCATAAAGTACACCTTCTTATACTGCTAATAGAACTGTTCCATTTTAACTCATTTTAATAATCTGCTAGCTTGTTCCATTTTCACATTCTCTGTGTGTGTGTTTACCAGACAAAAGGGGATCCTGCTGAAGGAGCTGATGCTCCAAAGAAGCCCAGGGTGGAGAAGCAGGAGGCTCGGTCCTCTCCTATTACAGTTCAGACCAGCAAGGATTTATCCATGCCTGATTTATCCAGCTTTGAGGAAACCAGTGCTGATGACTTTGCCATGGAAATGGGATTAGCCTGTGTTGTTTGCAGGTAAGTCAGCATTGCTTCTTTCTAGCTAGGTGTAGTTACCTTTTTTTTTTTAATCAAGTTAATGCTTCTCAAAGTTTTTATCCTGGAAACAACTTAATTGCTTAATATCCAAAATTGATAATGCATTTAAGGCTCCTTCATGAATAAGAATGGTTTCTTGAAAATGGAACTTTTAGAGAGTGAACCAGCTTTTCTTCTGCAGGAAAGGACAAGTGAAAATAAAACTAGATAAGATGCAAAACCTATCATGACAAATACATTTTTCAATTATCACAAAACAAAATATTAATGGCTAGCAATAAGTGTTTTTTTAAAAATCAGTTCTTATCTGAAAGTACTTTTAGGTAGTATTAATATGAGATCTGTATGTGTTGCTCTTCTTTCCCTAATCATTTGACATTAGTTTACACATAGCCATGTTTTATCAGCAAATATATCAGCAGTGAAGACAGGTTGTTTTTAGGTTCCAGTAAGGGCTCTAAATCTGGACTTATTAACATGGTACTAGCAGTTCATTTATTGTTAACAGATATGCAAAATACTTTTGAATAACTACCCCAGGGTCAAATCACTCACACCAGGATTTTGTTTCACAGACCATTTATATCCTTGTTAGGCCCCAATGCTGCCAAAAGGAACAGTTTGGCTCTCCCAGTTTTACCTCCCTCCCTGGACTGTTTAGGGGGGTGTATTGCCAGTCCAGTTTGTGATCAGCTGAATCAGCCCCTGGATCAGCTCTCCACGTGGGTTTTTCTGTAGGTTTGGGTTTCAGTCAGCTCAGTAACAGTAAATGCTTATGCTGGCATGTGTGTGTAGAATGAGGACAGAGAAGAGGCACAGGCCTTTTGGCAGCACTATGTGTTTTAGCTCAGCTTGAGCCAGTTGGGAAGCGTGTGCTATAATATCATTCTTTCATCATTTCCATGGTTATTCCTGTTGTGAAGATAGGGAGGTGTTGTCAGTGCACAGAGGATAAATGTCTGTAGTTACAGATGATTATACTGGTGACCAGTTGGGGTCCAATGGGGTTTCATGTTACTCCCATGTGTTAGCTCAAATATTTAGTTTCTTGTTAGAGACATTGGAAAAGGAAGAAGTATCTGAACTTTACCTTTTTTAAATGTCTGAACTTTACCTTTTTTCCTGCAAATTCCATTTTGGCTGTCTCCTAAAAGAGGCAAAGCCCCCTTCAGTGGCATGTTAAAATGCTACTAAAAATAGTAAGGTATTACCTTGTTTGGCAGGAGGGGATAATGAAGTTTCATTTCTACAGTCTTGACTGCTGTGAATGATTAATTCTGTGTCTTCCCTGGCAAAGAAAAACACTTGCAGGCATAATGAGAAATGCCTGCAAAGTAAAGAAACAGGAGAAAGGAAATGCAACTCCTGTGCCCAGTGTAGCCAAGACTTTGAAAGGCACAGGCCAGAGACATGGCTCCATTAGCTGTTCCACAGTCCATGTTTATTTAACCTGGCTGCTGAAGCTTTGCTTCTACCCCTTCATGGTCACCAACTTGAGTGTTCCTGTAAAAGATGTATCTACCCTGGCTAACTAAAATCCCTCTGATGCCAGGCAGAGGGAGAAGCACTGCTGGGGAAGGAACAGCTCATTAGACAGAGAGTGGCAACAGTCACCCCAACGCTCTGGATTGTTTTCATTTCACATGGAACCTGCTGAAACAGATGTCACGTGGTTGTCTGTCTCCAGCTCATACTGGACTGGATGTTTTTCAGAGGACTTGTGCTTTAAAGTTCTGAATCCAGCACATTGGTCAGACAGTATTCCTCTATTTATTGCACCCTTTTTGGGATGAGCTGAAATAATAACATCCCAGTATGTTTTTAAAATTTTTATCTTGAGCCAAAATAATAACGTCCCTATACATTTTTAAAATTACATCTTTTAATAACTCAATTATTCAAACAGTTGTGAATGAAAACATGTCAAATTGCAGAGTAGGTGGATTTCATAGCAAAAGAGTGTATATTTATATTGCTTAAGAAGGCAAGCTAACAAGAACCCAACTTGGCTTCACAGATCCAAAAAAGTGCTTTTGAATATTAACTATTCCTTTTTAGAGATGTAAAAACTAAAGCAGGGGCATGAAATATTTCTTCAAGATTTTCCAAGTGTCAAATGTATTTTCATAGTGATTAGGAGTAATTAGTGTTGATGCCTGTGGTGTTTTTCTTCTTCTTCTTCTTTTATATCAAGTTAGTTATTCTTTTTTACTGAGTTAGGCATAAGGAGGGGAGGAAAATTAAAATAACTTCATCCTCTCCAGTACTTGTAGGCTGGGAAAAACACAACAACTCACCAGTTATGGAGGCTCCTCACTGGCTCCTCAGTTGTACAAAAAGAAATACTGCAGGAAATACTACATGAAATTTGTAGATGATAGCGAAGTTTTCCTCCCAAAAAAATACTTTTAAAAGACTGGTTTGGAAACAACCACCTAATTTTGTATGAATACTTGTTTGGTTGGTTGGTTTTTGAAGGAAAAAATCATTAGGTTTATTTCTTAGTAATCTAATAATTTTAAAGTAACTTGTTTCTGAGCATGAAGAATTCATGGGTTTTAAATCAGTTGGGGGTTGGGTTTTGTATTTTTAAAGTAGGGTGAGTCTCTTTCCTTGAGATTGTTTGTTCTGATCCAGTTTATTTAGGAATAGAAACCAAACAAAACATCTTTTCAAAATCCTGAATGTAAAATAATGGACCCTAGGATTTCAGAAAGGTTTCCCTTTCTGTTTTTAAGTAGCCTGTTTAAAAGAGAAATCTTTCTGAGAAAATGTTCCAGTACTTATATGGACAATGCCTTCAGACTTTGTTTTTCTGTTATATAAAGAAATAAGGGATTACCTTTCCCCATGTATCTACAAATAGAGTTTCCATGGTTACCTGGGTACCTGCTCCTCGGGGATATGAGCAAAAGCAGCTTAGCAATTAAATAGCTTGATTTGTCATCTGAAAGGAGGAATCGTTAGGAAAATGGTATTTGGGTAATTCACAGGCAGACTCCCAGCCATGTATATATCACTAATGTGTCATTTGTACAGCGTGATTACTTTCAGCAAGACCCACGCAAAATGAAGCCCTCATCACCAGCTTGCATGTTTGCTTCAAGGCAGGACTGCACAATTAATCATTTCCATTCCATCTCTCCATGATTCTGGTATTATCTCAAATTCCACGTGTCTGTTTATGGGGTAGAGACCAAAGGGATGGCTAATAAAACATCTTCAAAGTAGCGTAGAGCTTGGGTGATGAGGCTTTTAAATCCTGCAGCAGAAAGCACTCCTACATGCTTGTCATTGAGAAATTATTTGTTCTTGAACTGTATTGCTCTGCAGCTGACAGCAAAATAACCCAAATGGAGACTGTCCCTCACATGCTATTATAATGAGGAAGTAATTGGTGTTCTGTGATGTATCCATAAAATGCCCAGGTGAACCAAAGCGGGCAAAACTTACATCTCTGCTCTAAAAATCAAACAGAGAAATCAACACTGTCATATACACATGATTAATAGAATGGAAGTCTTCAAATCTCTTGAAAAAAATTACCTTTAAAAAATACCAAATTTCTGAAATTTTAGTTAGGAAGAACTGATACAGGAGGAAAAGGAATACATTTGATTTGCCACAGGTAGAAAATATATGTGAAAGGAAAAATATTTTTATTTTTTATCTTAAGCCTTGCAAAATTTTCAACAATTGGATAATCCTTTAAGTGCTTTCTCCCGTAATCTGTTCTTAACTATTTGCTCTGCAGGCAAATGACAGTTACTTTTGTGAATCAGCTAGTGGAGTGTCAGGAGTGCCATAATCTGTACCACCAGGACTGCCATAAACCTCAGGTGACAGACAAGGAAGTGAATGATCCTCGGCTTGTCTGGTACTGTGCCCGCTGTACCAGGCAGATGAAGAGAATGGTAGGAGTCAGTTTTTTGTCTCATGTGAGCACTGTTTGAATACAGCAGGCTATTTCCACTGTGTGAGAATATTTCCTGGGTTAGACAAGTCTTAGGAAGCATGTTAGAGAACCATTTTTGTCAGCAGTGCTTCCCTTGCTGCAGCTGTGGTTTTTAGTGTAGCATCCCAAAGAGTATTCTGTAATGCACTTCTTAAACAAAGCTTTTTAAAAATCAGGTGGCTGAAGAAAAGTGAAATAGGATTGTGTCCTGCTTGGCAAGCAGAAGTTAAAACCTCTTTTTTTTATTTCAGGTGATACTCAGCTTGTAGTAATAGCTCTACAGTTTAAGTTTTCTTCTGAGCTTTGGATGTGAATGGTTCTTTTGCTGTAGGACAAGACTGCCAATTCCAGTCTGACATATTGAATGTTCTCAGGGTCAAAAGTTAGCTGAGGGTAGCACATTCCAGTTAAAAAAAAATTTTTACAAAAGCCTTTATTTTGATTTATCTGCATGACTGAACAGTATCCTACCAGATTCCCGCTCATCTCCTTATGAGAAAGGAACATAAGAGCTTTGGGTGCATGGAACATTAGTGACTTTAGTTCTGATGTTTCAAAATCACACCCACAATACAGCAGAAAATGTGTTTTGAAACTGTTCTTTGATAACTGAGCAAGTGTTATCTGTTGAAATGGCTCCACTTAGAAACAAGGAAAGAAGGCAGAGTAAGATCCTGGCCTAGGATGTACCAACACTGACTGAAATATATGATTATTGGGATGATCTTCAGGCCTTTGAACTCAGAGGTGTGTTTGCTAGAGGTCAGTTCCTGCACAGGGTAGCCAGTTTAGCCATGGAGCAGTTGCCTTCAGTATGACCTTTCCTTTTTTTTTGGTTTTGGCCATGAATTCTGCCATTTTGCCTGCCACTTCTTAGCAGGCTCTTGCAGCCTACCTCCCAGTGCTGCTGGACTGTCCTTGCCTTCTGCAAGCTCACCTGTCTTTGCCTTGTTCTGTAAAGGCCCAGTGCTTTCCTGCTCTCCAAGCATCAACACTGCCACTCTTTCCACACTGAAATAGCAAGCTCTGTTCAGGATGCTTTTTGGCTGGGCCCTGGCCTCAGTACCATACCCAGCACATCTCCACATCCCCTCTTGCCTCATTTCTCAGGGACCATTAAACCTGAAATTGTAAAGGCTAGATTGCAATCTTAAAATGCTCATACTTTTTGTTAACAGTCAAAACAGTCCATGTTATGTGGCCCTTAACTTATTCAGGATGTTTTTATCTTACCACTTACACAGGCTCAGAAGACACAAAAACCACCTCAAAAACCAGCTCCTGCAGTGGTTTCAGTTGCACCAGCTTTGAAGGATCCATTGGTCAAGAAACCAGAAATCAAGTTAAAACCTGAGACCCCACCAGCTTTTCTGGCATTCAAGAGAACAGAAGTCAAGGTAATGTAGTTTAAATTTACCAGAGGAAGAGTTGGTTGCACTGCACAGATTAATAGGGTTTTTTCCCAATTAGACCAATCTTTTCACATAAGATCCATAATTGAAAATAGTCATCAGTAGCATCAGGGCATCAGTAGCATCAGGGCATCGTGGGTTTGCATGAACACTGAAAGAATGGGTGGAAAAAACCTCACTTCATGTGCGGATGCCCCATCCCTGGAGGTGTTCCAGATCAGGCTGGGTGGGGCTCTGAACAACCTGGTCTGGGGGAAGGCATCCCTGCCTATGACAGGGAGATTGGAACTAGATGATTTCAAAATCCTTTCCACAACCTGAACCATTCTGTCATTTGTGGATCATATAAAATGTGTCATTTGCTCTCTGTAGCCAAGTAACTTATGTGTATTTTGACACTTGGAAGGTTTTTTCTCATGGCAATAGTGGCACTGACAGTGCTGGGTTTACACTTGAATTTGATGTTCTTGAAGGTCTTTTCTAGCCTAGATGGTTCTGTGATTCCATTGTAGTGAAAGTGTTGCTGAGTCTGTGAGATTTAATTTGGGAGCTTCTTAAATATGGACTTTCCTGCCCAAACCATTCTGTGATTCTGTTCTTTGATTTTTTGTTGCTTCATGTTTCTGGTTTTCCTAGTTAAAATATTGTCAAAAAGTCAAAATGGTCAAAGGTGGTAAACCAGAAGCAGTGTAATAAATAACAGAGTAGTCTCATAAAGCATGGCCCTTTCTTAGGAAAACACAGTTTTATCTGAAAATCAAAGCAATTATTAATGTGCTCAAAGCTCTGCCTGGATGCAAGCCATCATGAATACAAGGATGGGTATTGCTCTAGCACTCATGCTTGTGAATGACTTTTTTCACCTCAGCAGAGTTATTTATGTGCCTAAACAGGTTGTAAGACCTGGGGCCTGATTTCTTCCATCAACTTTATTGTTTAGAAGTTGTCTGGGTATACCATAAAAGGAGTATTACTTGAATAGAGAGGTTTAGTTTTTGTTTTGACTCTGCCATTTGGTCTAACTGATTTAAATCAACATATCATCCTCACCCAAAGCCTGAGGATTGTAGGGTTTAAGGTGTGGGAAGTCAGAGCAGATAGCACAGTGCTTCACAGGCAAAGAGAACCCATGTTTGCAGAAAGTTTGTCTTTTGCAGTACCTGAATGGGAAAAGACTATAGGATAGTATTTTTTTTTAATTCAAAGAAAGGAAACAGTTTAGATACTGCTACTTGGACAGTAACACTGTAATAAATGCAATACTTCATTGCTCAGTGTCTGATTTTTGTCTGAGCTTCTGTCAGCTTGTTGGAAAGTGACACCTGGTAACAACAGTAAGCAAATTAAAAAGCAGCCAAGCCACCACCTTTTATATAGTTCACAAATTTGGGCTTCTATTGTTTGTGGAGGGATCCCAGTGCTGTGTGGTAGTCTGCTAAGTGTACAGAAGAGAGGGGAGAAGGGATACTATGTTCTCTGTGCCTGGGAGATTGAAAGTTGGCTGCATCTGGCATCCTTTCCTGTTCTTGTTAGTACTTTTCAGCTGTGGTGACCAGTGATGAAATATTGTCCACTGGGTGTTCCTGGGAAGAGAACCGAATCAGAGGCTCAGTGTGTTCCTGCTGTGATGTGTTACACAAATAGATGCTGCTATAATAAGAATGCTTATTTATTTTAGACCTCAGCAGCAGTTTCGGGGAACTCTGCCAGTACAAGCGTTTCCTCTTCAGCAACGAGTGGCCTTACAGGATGGGCTGCATTTGCAGCCAAAACCTCCTCTGCCAACCCATCCACTGCCAAGCTGGGATCGACGGCACAGAGCGCCGGCGGGAAGCCTGCGGCTTCTTCAAATAACCAGAAACCCGTGGGTTTGTCAGGGCTGGCGACTTCCAAGACGGGACTGGGGGCCAAAATAGCTTCTGCCAACAACAGCGCGAACCCCTCGCAGCTGAAGCCTCCCCCGCCGCTGACCCTGGGCAAGACGACGCTGAGCCGCTCGGTGAGCAGCGACAACGTGAGCAAGGCGGGGCTGCCCAGCCCCAGCGGCGCCGCCCCCGGCACCGGCGGCGCGGCCGGCGGCGGCAACGGCAGCGGCGGCTCCGGCTCCGCGGGCAGCAGCGGCGGCAAGGCCGCGGCCGACACCGGCAGCCAGCCCGCGCCCCTCAAGGGCCCCACCTCGCAGGAGTCCCAGCTCAACGCCATGAAGCGGCTACAAATGGTTAAAAAGAAGGCTGCCCAAAAGAAGCTCAAGAAGTAGGCTGGCTGCTTGCTGATGTTGTGTTCCGTGAGACAGCACCGCCGGTGTTGTTCTTAAAGGAAATCCCGCAGGTACTGGACTGAAAGAGGTTAAATCAGGGAAGCCCAAACCTTGTGTAATACCAAGGGTCAAACCTTAATAATTCCGGTATTCCTTTTGCCTTTCCAAATCTGTGAATTGGATATGTTAGAGGAATTCATTATTACGTGCTCCTGGTTTTGTAGCTCAAAGCACTGAAACTTGAAATTGAAGATGTTGGGTATTTTTTAATATTAAAACCCCCACATTTGTGTAGATACTTAATAAATTGAACTTGCTGAAACCATCATTCTTAAATGTCAATAATAAAATTATTATTAATCTGGGAAAGTCATTGCCACTCTTCTTTCACCCCATATTCCAGTACTTAAAATGCTTCAGATGTTCAATATTGTGCAGAACTTATTGCCTCAAATTATAAAGCTTGTTAGAGGAAAAAATACTTTCATTTCAAAATTTAACTATTTGACAACAGTATATTTAGATTGAGATTTTTGGTTTGGCAGTTTGCTAAAGAAGAAATTCAAAACTGTCTTCAAGTTTTCTTAAAATGTAGAGAACCATCCTGTATTTGAGAAGTATCAGGTACTCCAGCTCTCCACTGTTACCCCTGATCTGTTCTTCATGGTTTGTGCTCCCTCTCTTCATCCCATCTGCTCCAGGCTGTGTTCAGCTTAGAACTGGCTCAAGGTGGGCACTGGAAAATGACCTTGAGTCTTGCTCTCTGTGTCTAGCACATGGCAATTTCCCTTCATTCCTTCTGTGATGAGGGGAGCATCTCTAAACATGAAAACACCTTGGACTGTAGGTTTGCATGGCCAGTGTTATTGTCTCCTTATCATACTCTGATTTGATGGGTAACAAGTCACATTAATCTTCCGCGATGGCAATTGGTGAGTGGTTTCTCACTCCCCTTATCTTGACCTGTGTCTCTTCCATCTTAGTTTCTGTTCCACCCAGCTGAGGGGGGGAGTGAGTGACAGAGTGACTGGGGTGGGCACCTGACATCTGTCCATGGTCTGTGGTGACACAGACTGGCTTAGGTAGGTGAAAGCAACTGTTTCTCTTTGCCATCCTGTATTTTTAGTGTGTGTAAAGCTTGATACATGTTAGCTATTTCCCATACCTCATTTCCTTTCTCCACAATTAAGATTTAGGCTATAGTTCCTTAAACAGCCAAAGGAATAGTTTAATTTACTCAGGATTGCCTCAGCTGCCTGGAAAATTTGCATATTTTTTCAGCTATTATTTCCTGTGGAGGAAAAAAGCAAGGTTTTATCTTTGTAGTGCCTGCAGCTTCCAGGGCTGTGCAAAAATAACAGCATAAGGAGGAGGAATCCAGGACTTTTACTGCTTTTTGATCAGCCCATCCTTCCTCCTTTCCAGCACAGAGGGTTTTTAATGGTAGCATAGTAGGAAAAGACACTGATGCAGTTTCCATTAGCAAACAGAAGGCATATTTTCTTCCTAAGTGTTAATCAGAAGACTGATGCCTACACTAAGAAGTAGTGTGAAGATAGATTCTTTAAATGGCCAAGTGCTCCTATGTGAAGTGTTCATTCCAGTAGTAAAAGCTGCTCCCAGAGGAGTGTTCAAGGTGCTAGGTGCCTGTCTTGCCTCTGAACAGACACAAAGCTTTGCTGGTGAGAGTGCAGGAGCTTACATCTCAACTGTGCCCTTACTTTAGGCACCACCAATGGGGTGAACACAGGCAGAGGAATGATCCTTGTTCTCAAATTGTGGTAGTTAATGCCATTTAGAATACTCCTGAGGTCTGATTCCAAGTGTACCCCGATGTCTTTGCATGTATAATTCTGGCCTGGAGTGACTGTAGGGTCCCTCCATTCAGAATGAAACAAGTGATGCTGTGCTTTTTGTGCCTCTCTTTTCCCTCTAATAAAGCAAAGTGTGGCTGCACTCATCGATAACACTGCATTAGCAAAATCTGCAATACAGTTACAGTTTGCAGCAGCAAAAGACATTCTTCCACTGTAACTTTCCCAGCTTCCTAAATGAAATACAAAGTCATCTTCTGTTGGTATAAAAATGTCAGTTAGGATTGTGATTCTTTTAAGTATTATATCAGAAAGGATTTACAGCACAGACCAGGTCTTTTAAATCGAGTGTTTAGCTTGAATATGTTAGATAGGCACTGCTGAAAAACAGAGAAGATTGAAGGGAACAGTTGCTTTCTGCTTTGATGTTACAGTTAGGATGGAATTAACAACTGTATTTTCAGGAAAGGAGTCTGTTCTACAGGCTTGTTTGACTGAAGTCATGTGTCAGGTTGAGGAATGTAGTGTAGGGCAGAAAGAAGTAATGCCCATCTGAAATTTGAGAAGCATGCCTCCTGTTTAGTAAAAAAACTGGAAAATAGTCCTGTGATTTTTCTATCCCCAAACCAAATTGCTCTGTGATTTACTGTAAAAATAGCCACCTGACTTTTCTTAAATGTTTTAGAAATTGGTGTGGTAGTATTTTATTTCCACTTAAATAGGATGGTTTGTTTCATAGATGCCCAACTTCTGATACCCTCAGTAATGTGAAATTATAGGTTACTCTGGTTCCATGAGTGCTCCTTCTGGCTGGACTGGGGGATGCTGGTGATACCTGTGTCTAAAAATGAAGGTCTAACACAAGGCTCTGTGATTTACAAACTTTTATCTACTACAGCTCATAGTGGTTACAATCTCAGAAGCAGCTGGAAAAGAACAGAGCTATGCTGACATTTGGAACCTTGAAGTGTATTTTTAAACTTTCTTAGTATTTTTGATAGTGTTTTAAAAGTTCTAATGTATTTATCAATAAGCAAGGATGCACCCTAGAAATGCAGCATTTTATCTGAGGCAACTATTTTGCAAGCAGATCTAGGATAGCATATAAAGCTCTTTGCTTCTGGAAAACATCATGTTTTAAAAAATAAGAAGAAACATCTTTACAAAAATAGATTTTATTATTACAATAATTTAAAAGAAGATTTCTTTTTTTACTACTTCTCAACAAACAATATTGTAATAGGAATTATCAGTAACAGATCTATGGGAACAAGGATTATCATGGCTGTGTTCCTAGTGCAGGTGGTAGGTCCACTTCATCTATCTTCATTTTTAAAAGCTATCTTAAAATGACAGCAAAAGCATACTTGAGTGCTTGAAGGAGGTAATTACTCAGTGAAGCTTCCAAAGATGAGAAGTCATAAGGAATAATTCTTCAATCTGTGTTTGCATTGAAAAGCTGAGCCCCTGCTGGAAGATCACCCAGCCAAAGGGAAGATGGTGAAGCACAGAGGTGCCAGAGGTCAGAGCCTGGGACTCTGCTGTGTACTGCCTTGCTTATCAATGGCAACATAAAAATATTCCCTGAATGGAGAAGCACTTCAGTGTGAATGGACCCAATCTTGGAAGTAGTTGTACATATTTATTGTCACCACAGCTCAAGTAAAACACACATTGGAACAAATGCAGGATCAATCCAGTAAATTGCAGCCTATCCCTGCTTCAATCAAAATTAATTAGTGTTGTCATTAATGAGAATAAGAAAACACTTAAAATACTGTAACCTTCCCTATATTAAAAAAAATGCAGTGGCAAAACCATTGCATATTCTTATGAATTTCTGGAGGCCTAACACAGCTCAGTTTCTGGTATTTAAAGCCCTGTCTTAACAAAAGTGTGACTGAGCAAGCCTAATATGAATTGTTGTAAATCCTTAATTAGGAAGGCTTTAGATTCAAGGAGCATCTCTTAATTTGCTGTGATTGCTGTTTGCATTCATCTGTTTTAAAAAAAAAAAATTATTTGCTATATATTCATAGTATCAAATGAGAATGGCTGACAATTTGAATTTCTGAAATTGTCAGACTAAGCCAATCCACCTGGGTACATAATTACATACTTTTACTGGATCCCAAGTTACAAGGCTACAATAAAGTCATATAATTATCCCACAATATAAAAATTATTATGGATCCTAATCCTACAGGGATTTCATTTGACCTACTAGGAGTTTCCAGGTCCCCCAGAAATTCAGGTGGTCAACTCCAGTATATTCATCCTTCATTCCTTGTTACTTCAGGATCAGGATACCTATATTTTGGAGAGCAGCATTTGAGTACTCTTTGAGACACCTTCACAGAGTCTGATTCTTCATGGGGAATCTACCTAACACTCAAAATCTGAGCTCTCCTGTGACTCAAGCTGAGTTCTCACTGCTAAGACTTCAGAAATCTTTTATTTCCTCTTTCCCTTGATTAATTTCACTGTCTGAAATACAAAACTTCATCATTGTGCTTACATGACTCCATTAAGCCTATTAAGTACAATTCAGCCATTTCTAAAATTGTTTCAACTATTGCAAAGCATAGATCTTCTCCAAGTAAAGTATTCTAAATTGTAAGACAGACCTGAAAACTTTCTTGTATCTTCCCCATAATCTCAAAATATAAGTGCCAAAGCAGTAAAAGGGTAGCAATGAGTCTTTCAGTCCATTCTTCCAAGCTGATACTCTCTGCACTTTTATTTTCTTCATTTAACTAAAGGTGAATCTTTCCATAAAAGCAGCTAAATCCATTTATTAAGTAATTGATAATCCTTTTTGCTTGCTATGGGAACAGCAAGATTTAAGTGCCTGAGGTGATGTTCAATAAGGCAAAATAATGCTCACTGGATAGCAGCAGTACACAGAGATTCACACATCAGGTTCTGGATATCTATCTCTGAGAGCTCTAAAACTTTCTCTGTCATATGATTTAATCCAGCACAAATTTCAGGTTTAATCTCTGTGGTCCCCTGCTGCATTCAGTCTCTGAGCAAGACTGACAACTTTTTCTACCCTTCTATAAAAATAATCTGAAAATTGAGGACATTAAAGAAAATGAAACCAGGTTCATTAGCATAGCAGAAACTATTGTGTGCAGCAACTGCCCTAACTTTTCTTATCCTTTCTTTGCTGACAGGTTATTTTCTATTACATCTCACTAAGCATTTTGAATAATTTCATCTTCAAACCCCACTCTTCAAACTATGGGAAGTAGAAACTCAGACAAAAGCTTTAGAACAATTTCTGTTTACCCTCGATCAGCAACACTACCTGCTTTCCCACCCTTGACTGTAACAGTGTAGCCATTTTTGTCATCAGCACAAGCAATTATGCAAACCAGAAAATACCTGACAGGAGTGTACTTTCAGTTACACCATTTGCAGCAGGCACAATCACATATTTGTTTCCTTTTTGCAGTGCTTTGCACCAGGTCTTTGCTAACCACTAGAGGACCTGAGCATTGCTGTGGTGAAACACCTTGTGTTGAGCACTCAGATACCCATGAGAATCACAAGGAGGGGTTTGCTGTTTGCTGTCACCATTCAGTCTGGCTTAAGTGCTGGGCACCAGCCTGATCTAGGAATCACTGCAGTCAGTGAGCCTAAAGAAACTTATTGACTAGATATTATGATCCCTGCATCTGACTTAAGGAATCAGAGAGGCACTAAATATTCATTGAAAGGCACCACTTCACTTTTCTAATGTTTTTTTTTTTTTTAACCAGTGAATTTCCCAAGACTAATAACACAGGTTTCATTTCACTACACAGATCTTGCACTAAAGCAGTTAGTGTGGAGACATATGTGGATTTCAAACTTGGGGCACTTCCATATTGCTACAAACTGTTTCTACCATATGAAGCAGTTGGGTAATTCTTTTGAAAATTATAACTTCTTCATGTCACAGTGTCTCCTCTTTTCCTTCCTGCATTTCCATATTTAACTAAACGTACCTTCTTCCTTGGGACTAGTCACTGGTACCACCACACCTGGTATGTCTTAAATGTTGAAATGTTTCCTTAAAATTAAAGTCCTTTTTCTTTTTCCAATCCAATAATCTCCACTGAGAAAAAATGTTCTTCACAAAAGCGGCTGAGGATAAAAACAGACAATCAAAAAAGCTCAAGTTTTAAGATGTGTCTCTGTGCACTGAGATAACAGTTCAGGAACAACTCAGCCTACAGTATTCCTGATGACTGAATTTGTCCTTTTTCAAGGCTAATTCTCTTCATCTTGAATATTATTTGCTAAATATCATGGAAGAAAAATGTAATTTCATCTGTGATTTGTACTTGTAGGTTGAGTCTTGATGCACGACGCTTTGACAAAAGAGAAAATTATGGGGTAATAGAAAAGCAAGCTCTTCAGCACGTTAATCAGAATCAGTCTTCCTGTTAAATGTTTCCTCCCTCAGGTCTTGACAAGGTGATGGCTTTTGGAGAATGGAGGTTCTCAGTATCATCTGTGTGCTGGATACCATGGCTTCTGTCAATCACTTGTGAGCTTGCTTTGCTTGCAGCAAACCTAACAGATGATTATTCTGTCTGCTTCAGAGAGCCTGGCTCAACAGGCCCTTCCCCTCCTAAGCATATGTCATCTTCCCTAGATAATTAGATGGTACATATCCCATCTGACCTTTTGCTTCAGCTAGCCACCATTCCTTATTGCCACTCAGGTCGGAAAAGCGAAGTATCCTCACCCTCTGGTACTCCTGAAGGCTGAGTTCTTGATCATTTCTAGCTTGAAATGCAAAAACAGCATAGAAGATCTGAAAAAGGAAAGCCACATAAACAAAAATCAGAATTGAAAAATGTAGCCACATGTTACTGTGTAGCTGTGTATCAGTAGCAGTTCTGTATACAGAAATGTAATAACATGTACAAACCAGCGTTCAACTATGTGGCCTGCAATTTATAGACAGGGCCAAAATAAAAAGTAAAATTGAAGCATCTGGGGAGTTCTGCATGACAAACAAACCAATCTCCAAGACCTCATCACCTTACAACACTGGTAAGGTTTTCAGCTCACACCAAGTAGCCATGGATTGCATGAAGAATTTTTCAGCAACGTTTCCTCAGGGGGAATCACCTCTCCTAAAGTTCCTGTGCTAAAATGTGGCACATGGGTCACTTCTGTGCCTTGCTGATCAGCATTCTTGTCACAGCTTTCTTGTCACCAGTAAGTTGAAAAATCCCCCAAACTGACCTATTTTGCAAGTTCCTGCTCCTTATGAAAACGTTGGGGTGGGATACATGGGGTGGGATAATGCAAGTGTGTTTTCTGCAACACAGGACTGCAATTCACAGTTTAACTGATTCTCTTTTCCTACCTCACAGCTATTTAAGAGCAGAGAATAACGAATTCCTATGTCACACTGACAGATTGGTGCCACTCTTTTCTGGCGTAGAGGATACCATTTAAATTACTAACAGTGTAATTTTAGATTTTAAATAGGAACAACAAGAAGACAGGCACAGTGTGTATCATACTTACCTGCTGCTCATCCATACCCTGAAGAGCACCAGTCCCCGTGCCATTAATTGCAGGATTTTCACAGAAGTGGAAAGGTGAGCAGCTCTTACTCCTCTGGTACCCTGGACTGCTTGTGCTGCTGTCAGCAGAGGGCCGTGAAGAGACAAAGAGGCTGATGTCATCAAAATCATCATCACCAAAGCCATTTTCTGCTGCATCCTTCTGTGCTTTGCCTGGATTGTATGGCTTCAGGAAGGAGGAGTACACATACCCTGTGAGGACTAGAAACCAGAATAAAGAGACAGAAAATAAATAAACAGCAAAACGCTGCTAAAATAATTTCAAAACCAACCGCTTTATGCAGCTGTCAGCATGACAGAGGCAAACAGATGGGGCCAGAATGAAAGGAAATCAATATCCCAAAGCGAAGCTGTTATTGGGATATTTGTGCAGAGAACTCACTTCCTGTGTCAACAAGCCATCTGCTTGTGCTTCCAAAGGGGTCCTTTTTCTCCACAACAGCCACCACGTCTCCTTCCTGCACGTCAATATCGAATTCCTGCACGGCGTTGCACTTGCGCTTAGCCTGGTACAGCGACTCGGTGCTGTTGGTGGCCAGCAGCTTGGACCTGTGCTCCTCTGTCTGCCGTGGGGACTCCAGCTGGAAACAAATCATATTCATCCTCAGTAATGCAGGGGCCATTTCCAGGTAAAAATCTGGATAAAAATGCTGCATGTGGCAACTGACCTGGCATTTTCACACATAAACTTAAGGAGTTACACCGGGATCAAGTCTCCCCTGCGAATGCAGGAAGAACCTGTCCCATTGCTATATTAGCAGGTGAGCAATAAAGGGCAGATTTCAAAGAAATGTAGGAATTTCACTAATTAAAGACCTCTTAGTCTGTCCTCTGCTCTCAAAGAGGTGCTGTTCTGTATGTGAACTCTCTCCTGCTTAATTGGTTTTCCGTAGCCATGACCTTTGTATTCCAATGTAATATCACAGAAAAAGCATAATCCAAAAATGGGCTGAGGTGTGCTAAGGCCACATAAAAACTTGCATGATAAGGCATTAGGCAAAAAAAAAAAAAAATCAGTGGTACCCAAAATGGCTGCTTTTTGTGTGAAATTACCTCTCTAAATGAGGGCAAGATGCCATTACCTGCTGGAAGCATATTCATTTCAGGGTTTGGTTAGAGGGCAGGGACAGGGGTGCTGCACATCAATGGGATCTTCACATACCACAGAAGCAAGAGCACCTGTGCCTTCACTGATGCTGAAAGGAATTCTACAACTGCCCCAGCTTCTCCTGTAAACCTGCACCCAAGTCCTTATTTTTCTGTAAATTAAACTCCTAAAATCTCCAGAAACATCTGATGAGATTGGGAACACAGATTTCCTGGTGGATTTTCTGAATGTTCTGCTGTGGGTGTGTATGTTTGTGCATATATGTGTAAACACCAGTGCACATAACCACAGCTGAGCACAAGGAAAAAAAATTCTGAATTAGAAGACTAAGATGCACTGTAAGAGCATTTAACAAAACAAGTTACCAAAAATATACCTAAGCCTTACCATGTGCTTAAAGGGCTAAGAGCAATTTGAGGTAATTTCAAGTGGATTTTCAAGATATTAACATGAAAAAAGTGAAAAATCTTCAGAGATTACTGGTCAGTGAAAACTTTACTCCAACAACCTGATTCAGAGTCACAGTGGGGAGACAAAGTCCAAACCTTTAGGTAGCATAAAAATGGCTTTTTTTCAACAGTGATCGAAAGAGGATTCTTCATACACAATTGGGATGTATGGTACTCACCGGAAAAGGAACGGGTTTCTTTTTTTCCAGGCTCAATTTTCCCTCAATAAAGATTGTACTGATGTTTTCTTTTACAAAATTCAGCTTGTGAACCTCCTCTATCAATTGATCATGCACTTCCCAGATGCTTGAGGAGGACAGCTGCAAACACAAATGTGGGTTAGATCTCATGTACAAAATGGGAGGGAGACTGGAGAGAGCAGATTTAATTTAATTTGCTGAGTGCTAGGAGTCAGGAAATCTGACAAGTTATAACTATTTTCTGCAGAGCCCATAAGCAGTGCAATCTCTACATATGAGATGTAAAGAGAAGCAAGGTCTTTGCTTAAAGAAAGTCTCTACTAGATGCTATTACATTTAAATGGCTTAGAAATTGAAGTTAAATCATTAAAAATATTCTAAACGGTGATGAAAATTAAGAGCCTTGCATTTATGCTACTGAACCACCTGCTTTCACATGCAAATGGGCATCTCAGCAGCTATCAGAGTGGCCAATGTGCTACAAGGTTTGGAGTAGTTCATCCCACAGCTGTGTTTGTGCAACTGAGAGCTGCAAACAGGTTAAAAATTGTTGGGTAACTGAGTTTGTCTGTGGCACTGAATAAGTGATTTTCGTATATGCCTAATACCAAATGGATTTGCTGATGTAAACAGGAAAAAAAGAAAAATAAGGTAATTTTGTAGCCAGACCCTCCCAGAATACAATGCCCAGTACAACAGCTTTCAACACATGGAAACATCAAATTACAGGGATGAAATTTCTTCATGCAGAAAAATCCTTAATTTTCCCATTAAACACCATAGCTCTGTGGTTTGATCCTGACCTTGTTTTGCTTAATTTTTCAGCTGTCCCTTAGTATAATGTGCTCTGTTCCAGCCTTGATGGAAAAAAAATACTCCAGAATTGCCTTTCTAGAGTGTGTTTCCCAAGCAGCCTTGCTCTGTTCAGGTGAGTGGATTTGTAGGTGTGGAAGGCATTGTTGTAGCTGTGTTTCTCAGGGGGTTCGAGTCCTCCAGGTAAGGCTATTCATTACTGCTGAGAGATATCTGCAGGAGTTTCTGCATCATATTTGGGGTTTAAAGCACCTTGATTTTCATAAACACTATTTCATTGGATCTCCTAACTTGATTTTCTTTTGCAGTCATCTGTGACTCTGCAGTCTAGCAGCAAATGAGGTGTTCATGTACTTTCTTATAATTTCCTGTGTTTTCTGGGCTAGTCAGAGTACATGCTAAGATATGCTAGCAGCTGCCTTCTTTTTGCCTCCCTGTAATACTGTTGCCATTACTGTCACTGCAACAGCAGGAACAGTCCCATTAGGATCATTCTCAATGAAAAACCCATGTCTGACAAGAGTTCAGAACAGAAGTTCCTCAAAACTCACTCCAGGGTGACCTTACTGTGGCCTTCAGTACATAAAGGGGGACTACAGGAAAGCTGGAGAGGGGCATTTTACAAGGGCATGTAGTGGCAGGACAAGGGGGATGGCTTTAAACTGAGAGAGGGCAGCTTTACATTGGTTGCTGTGACCCTGGTGAGGCACTGAAATGGCTTCTGCAAGGAAGCTGTGGGTTCCTTATCCCTGGAAGCTTTAAAGGTCAGGTTGGATGGGGCTTTGAGCAACCTGGTCTAGTGGAAAGTGTCCCTGTTAATGGCAGGGGAATTGGAACTAGATGATCTTTAAGATCCCTTCCAACCAAACCACTTTGATTCTAAGAACTTAATCTGTACTGAGCTTGCAAAGGAAAAAAAATAACCCAATCTAACTGTGCTCAGCAGAACAAACAAGTCACAAAATCAGTAAATCAGTGTAGCTTTGTAGATATGTGTCCTACATAACTTTAGCCAAAGCATACAGAAAGAAGAAAAGAGAAATTAAACACAGCCACACCTGTTTCTAATGTACTTACTGGAACAGGCACCATGACAGCAGAGTTTGATTGAAGTGCTGCAAACATAATATTCCTGAGGAGGGTGATGAAGCAATGTAGACAGTTCAACACGATCTTTTTGGCTGCTCTGTTGAATACCTGAAGTTCTTCCACTAGCTGTGCATTTAGAGCCTCATATTCTTTCTTTGCCAGCTCCAGCTCTTCTCCAGCTGACCTCTGAATGTAGCTGTTGTAGTCCAACAACTTGTCATAGCGCTTCTGGATGAGCTTCTGGGGGCCTGGAAACAGGGCTTGCAGCGCTGAGAGAGGAGTCAAGACAAGCTTGTCCAGCTGAGCCATCTGGAAAGTACAAACCAAACCTACTCATTACCTTATTCACACAGTCCATCAGATGCCATAAGGGGCTGAGCCTGATGGCAGCCCATCCAGCAATCTGTTAATCACTCTTCACAAAGCTGTGCTGCCAGAGGCAGTTTCAAGCAGGGTCCAGCATGACTTAGAATCTCCTTCATAACAGGAGATGTTCAATTTTTAGATGTTAGTTTTTCAGTTTTCAGCCTCTGCAAATGGCAGTGGTCCCTTGGAGCGTGCAGCCTCAGGTACTGCCCCTAGGGAGCTGCCACTGGGGGAAAACAGCAAGGATTGGTCAAGTGGTCAAATAAAACTGGGATTTCCTTGGCTGGAAGGCCCACATCAATATACACTCTAAAGCCAATGAGGTCTTATTAAGTGGGAGACTTGAATTCTCTCAAAGCTGCTTTTTTTTTTTTTCCCTTTTTCCTCTCCTGGAAACAGCTGTAACTCAATTCCTGTTTAAGCAAACACAAACAATCACTTGATTTGATTAAATTAGGTTATGCTTGTTGGTTTTATCTCTAGTAATCAACAAAATTAGACACCTGGTAAAAAAACCAGTCTTCCTCAGACTTTTCCATTAGTCTCTAATTGTCTCATGGGATTAATATTGCATGAAATAAAATTTATTTTTGTAAGTAATTTGTTCAAATACAGCACAGGCTGGTAGTGAGTGAAATTCATCATCAGATTAAAGCCCTTGGACATTCTGTGTGAATTAAGTTGTTTGGTTGGATGTGAGAATAAAAAATCAGCTGCCTCTGCATTCTCAAAAACAGCAGAGTTGAGGGCAGATCCATTTTAGCCCCAGAGCTGCTCTCCAAGGCCAAGATGATGTACACTGGCTAAATAGCTCCTATTTTATTTCCACCTGAAAAACTGGGCTGTGTTTAGTGAACCAATTTTTGATACATTAAGAAAACAATTCTTCCAAACTGCTGGACTTGATTTCTTAAAAAGAGGCTACTGGGAATTTCTGCCCTGAAAATTTTCCAAAAATCTAATGAGAGAGGAAGGTATACATTATTGACAAATGCACCTCCACCTCTGAATTTTTCCAGCTTGAGCAGCTGTTTGAATAAGCAGCCTGTCCCATTTTAAAAAGACATTTAAGTACCTTATTAGAGCCAGGCATTAGAGTTCATTTTATTTCTGAAAGCAGAAGGCTAGTAGAAAAACTATTACTATTTTTAAAATTGCTTTATTAATTACTATGGGCTATATTTGGATTTTTCGTGGTTTCCCGATATGAAGGATTTGACAGTTCTATGTTAATATCTGGACTTGATGATCTGAGAGGCTATTTTCCAGTTAATAAATCTGAGATTTTTACAGATCTGTGATTCCAGGAGCTAACAGTACATAAGTACAATATCAATCACAAAAGTCACTCAAACTGAAAGTGCTGGTAACAAAAATAGCAAGGCAACAATCTGCTGCTTTTTGCTGAAGTTCAGATGACACAAATACAGAATTATTCAGGTGATACAAATTTAACACAAAGATTTTAGTATAAACCCATAAATTTCGCTTGGCAGGTTTTCTTTCATTCTTCTAAGGAAAATACAATTCATTTATATTGTATTTTATCTTAGTTCCTACATAAATTCAACCAAAACCCCCACTTATCTTTTCCAACAGATTCCTGAGCTGGTTTTTTTTCCTCTTTTCTGTCCTAGTCTTCCTCACATGCAGCTGTTTTCTCAGACATACAGACAGCTGTGTAACAGTGGACATTGCATTTACTTACAAAGTCTTCACACAGATTTGCAGTGTTGGTCTGTTTTTCCGAACAGTCATTGACTTTGTCATCTTTATCTTGCAGGATTTCCTGAAGCTCAATTATATTCTGGGCAGCCAGATGTATAGAATCCTAAATGAAAACATGGTAGGAAGATGAAACTATTACAATCTGTTTTAATATGCTGCATTCACTCATGCAGCTTCTCAACAATACTTCTGGAATCAGAAATATTTTCCATCTCCAACACCTGTGCAGTTGCTGTGCGGTTTCCAGTCATTGTGAGGTTGTTTACTGTGATAATATTTTCCTTTGCTTTGTCTATTTTCAGTGTAAACTATTTAAGAATCAAGCTGTTAATGTTCAACTAAAAGAATTATGCCCTAAACTAATGAATATCCCACTGGAATTCAGCTACTCCTCAGCAAGAAGCCAGCTTACCACGCATCCTCAAAAATCTCTTTTGGGGGACGAAGTAGGACTAAGTGGTGTATTTCAGTTACTCAGAATTTAAATCTCAGTGAAGTGTGGATCCATTTGGATAAGGAGCTGTCAGCACCACTGCAGGCAGCAGCCCTCCTTGGCTGAGCTCCCTGGCCTTTCCCTGTTTGCAGAACCAAGCACCATAAGCCCTGGCCAGCTGGCTATTGATCTTGCCTATCTCCCAAAGAGCCTCCCTGCCTGCCTAGGGCACTCTTACCCTTGGACAGGCCTCATGCCATCCACAAAGCTGGCAAGTGGTCCATGGGAGGGGCAGGCTGATAAAACACAGCCCTCAGCTCTGGAGAGGAGGGTTGAAGCACAGACATTTTAGAGAACTCGAGCACTCTGCACATCTAATGCTAACCCTCATGGGAAAAGGGAAGGAGTCCTACCATCCACAATATGTATTTTAGGATGTTTTAATTCATGTGGCTGCAGCTCAGTTCTTCAATTTTTAATGAGAAAATTGGTTCAATCTCAGTTTGTCCTTCACTGCAGCAGATGGGGGTGACAGCTTCACACAGAGATTGAAAGTCCTGACTGTGCCACCAGGCAGAACCTTCTTCTCTGCACCTGTGGGTCTCCACAGAACCTGCCTCTGTCAGGGGGAAAATGCAAAACTGTGGGCTTCAAAACTTATTTGCCATCGGCTCAGTAATGCAGTGGCAGCAAAGCTTATTTTTTTTAATATTCTGATGTAGACAGCCCTGCTAATAAATAATTTGGTGTTGCTCAGCCAGCAGAAATGTGTGTCAAACTGGTTATGGACAGGGTTTGTGACCACAGACTGCAGAAAGGCCTGTACCCACCTGGAGATGATGTGAATAGAGTGAAATGTTCTTCACACACAATTTCACAGTCTTCTCTAGACTTTGAAACAGCTTTTCTTCCTTATCAAAAGTTCCATCTTTCACCTAAAATAGACATTTGCACTGTTATTTTGGCAGCCCAAAGGAGCCTGGCTAACGAAATAAACATCCAGAGCGCTAGAAAAATCCCTGAACTCCTCCCTTTGAAAACAGATCAACCCCTAATTCTCCCAAGCTCCAGCTGTAATTCAAGAAAAGTCAAAACCACTGGGCAACACGGCAGAGAATTCCATTTTTAATCCTTGTGGGAGCAGGGAGTTGCTTTACTACAAGGCCGACAAAACGCTTCATTTTCCTGTGTGCTGCTGTTCCACCTGAGGAAAGGATGGGGGGGAAAGGTGGGATGGGTACTTGGGAGGAGAAGGTGGAATGGGTATTTGGGAGGAGAAGGTGGGATGGGTATTGCAGAGGAAAAGGTGGGATGGGTATTTGGGAGTTAAAGGTGGGGGGGGGTATTTCGGAGGAGAAGGTGGGATGGCTATTTGGGAGAAGAAGGTAGGAGGCTATTCCGGAGAAGAAGGCGGGATGGATATTTGGGAGTTAAAGGCGGGATGGCTATTGCAGAGCAGAAGGCGGGATGGCTATTCCGGAGCGGGGCCGCAGCCGCTCTCCCGCACGCCGGCTGCAGGTGGAGCTGTTATCCCAGAGCTGTTATCCCAGAGCCGAGCCAGCCTCTCCTCTGGAAACGCCGGCAGCCGCCGATGGCCTCGGGAAACTTCTGAATGCCGCCCTGAAGACGCGGTCAGTTCTGCCCCTCTTTTCCTGCAGGGGCTTCAGAAATCTCAAGTCACGTCTCAGTGTTTTTGCCGTGGGGGTGTCGGCGTGTTTCAAGACGTGAGTCTGGAACTTCCTCAGTCTAATTAAGCAGGAGAGGCGGCTGAATCTCTAACAGATGCATTCTGATACTAAAATGATCCTCAAACGTTTAAAGCTTAATTAGAAACAAAACAAAAAAAAAAAAAAACATAAACCAGAAGTTTCTAAAGAAAAAAAAAAAAGGGAAAAGAAAAATCACATATCCTCTTAATCAAATTTTATTCCCTTTTTCTCTGATTTTATCGTCTTGCTAGTGTTTGTCACATTCTGAATACAAAAATTTCCAATGTATAAATAAATGAACAGAAAAAAATATATGTGAGTGGTTTGGATCAGAGAAAGAGGAGAAACATTGATAAAAACCACACCCGGAAAAAATGGCATGTATCTTGTGAAGTCACATCTAGAAAGGCAAGTGACCTTGTATAATCAGCCATCTCATGCAGTGAGGTGCACTGGATATCACTTTCAAGGTCGTTTGTAATTGATTTTCTTTGAGATTTCGATTTAAGCTTTCCTGAAAATGTTTATCCTGTTAGGTTTTGAATTACAACTTTGAAATTATGAAGGAGGATTTTACTTTTGGCCACCCAACACCCGTCAGACTCATCACAGAGTTCTTTTTCTCTGTAGTTTTGAGGGTTCCAGGTCTCTGCACATGTAGAAGCAAACCCTGTGGCCCTTTCCTAATTAGAGGTATTGCTCATCTTCCTTGGTGGATTCCAAACGCCTAATGCTACAACAGGAGCAAGATGGACTGAACATGTTCTCAGCCCTGACAATAATTATTGCCAGGGTATCTGCAAAATGCTGACCTTAGGCTGAGTTTCACAAAACTACCTCTCACTTCCTCTCTGCTGAAGACCAGAAGTTTGAGAAACTCTTGTGTAAAAAAGGAAAAGGTGGAGAACACATTACATTATTTTCTGTTTCAATCACAATGATCTTTCCTGTCCTCTGTGACAGTCAGAAAATGACGTTATAAATTAGGTAGGAAAAAAAGCAGCACCACAAACTCCATTTCCAACACGTTTTGAAAAACACCCTGTGCAAAAGCAGAACTGAAGCTGTCAATGCAAATCTGCAGTTGGATGAGTAAGTACCTGAGGTTCTCCCCTTGTCAGTATTTTCAGATGGCTGGTGACCCTCTTGGATTTCTTGCTAATGGAGTGAATATTCAGTCGGGCAAACTTTTCTTTAAGGGTTTCATCATCATCATTCTTCCTATACTTCAGCACTGCAGACAGGGAATTTCATTACATCAATAGTCTGTATTCACAGGACTTTTCACCAGAACAGGCACACAAATATGAAACTATTTGAAAGCAGACACTTTGATGTAATTTGGGGTAATGTCGTGTGAAAATGCTCAAGAGGATGAAAACCCCATTATCAACAGTAACCCTGGGGAGAGCGAAGTTAGGGCTTCAACCTGGCAAATCTGAAAAAATATTGCTATTACTGCATCCTAATTATTATCAGTGTTTGCAACTGCATTACAGACACTATAACATTAATTCTTTCCCTGTTTTCATACTGGAGTTACCAGTCAGGTAACATAGTAGGCTGAGGACAAGGGACATTAAGGCATTGTTACCCTCTTGAAACTCAATGTATTACACAACTTGTGTGGCACCAGCTAAAATTTATGTAGTGAAATATCTGAGCTGAAATATATCTTGTAATGGCCAGCCCAAACCTACAAAGAACTTTCTGTCCTTTCTTACCTAAATCTTTCCTCCTTTTAAGTTCATTGATGTTCCAATTAATGGTTCTCATAGTAAAAAGGGCATGTTGTAGTGCCTCGTGGTCAGGGTGAGAAGCAGGAGTTGAGTTCAAGAGCTCCCGGAGTAACAAGGGATATTTCATCAGCCGTTGCACTGGTTTGATCAACAGGGATCCCAGGTCCATTAGATTTGGCTTCCCTCTGTAATTTACACAAAAATAATTGTCACAAAATTAGAAATTCCTTGAATTGCAATTACCACTCAAGTCAAAAAACTTGAGTGGTAATTGCATAAAAAATTGCATAAATAAAAGTAAGATACATCTGTGGGGGAACAGGGGTGTTGTAAACGAAATCCTGCTGTTGCCCCCTCAATGAGAAATACACCCCAGCTCTCTGAATTTTCTGTTTTCAGAACTTAGCAGACATCAGCTCTGAAACCATCCCACTCAGTCTAAAGGTGCATGTGCTATAACTCACACATCACAACACCCAGGAAGGGAGATGTAGGTGGAAGAACAAATAACAGGAAGTTTGAGAAATGCGTCTGAGAGCAGGGCTGTTACATCCTGCTCTGGGCCCTCAGGCTTAAAACTGCAACATTTCCATGCTGTGGGTAACTGGGATGCCTGTTCACAGCGCATCCCTTCTCACAATACCCCTGACTTGGCACAGAGACCCTTAAGCTTTACAGCCTTTCACCTGTGGCTTTACTTTGCTGGCTGCCAGTCAGTTATTTCTAATGATGCTTCCAAAGGGTACCCAGTCTGGCCTGGGAAATGTTGAACACACAGGATATTCACACAGGCTTGATCCAGCCTGCTGGAAGACTCCCTTACGTAAAGGCAAAGCAGGCAGCTGGGCAGGGTGGCAGAAGGGCGAGAGCAGGACAGTCTCAGCTCCCAGCATGGGCTCAGGGATGCTCTGTGGCTCTAGGCTCAATCCCAGCTGGCTGGGCAGGGGCAGCATCCCCAGGCATTCAAGTGGCTCAGGCCATGAAGGACCCCCTGAGCTCTTGGGCCAGCTGAACTCACACTCCAGCCCTGCTCCAGACTTTGCTTACACTCTCCAGGCTGGAATGGGAGAGGCTGTGCGCTTTGTGGGCTGCCACAACAGCCTCAAAGGAAACGGGAAAGGACTGAGCCACACGTACCTTCATCACCTTCCATGTGGGTCTCCCCAGAAACATGGGGTCTCCCCAGAACAGGTAACACCAACCACCAGGTGGCCAAGAGCAGGGCCAGCCACTGCTGAGGCTCCAGCAGCAGGACAGACATGTCCATGGCCTCCCCATGACAGCACACTCCTCAGCAAACCAGGCACAGCTCCAGCACCAGCTACCTGGCACCTCCCCACTGACACCGAGCACGAGCTCCTGGTGACAGTGTGGAGGGCAGTAAGGCAGAGCAAGCTTTCCATTTGCATGCCCAGAAAGGCTCTTTTGGAGCAGAAAAGGTTTTCTGACATTAACTATGCAAGAGTTAAGGGCAGACAAAGAAGGATTTCTGCATATGGAAAGAAGAAATGACACAATGTAGAAGGAAAGTACAAAAAATAGGGAACAGCCACATGGTTTTGCAGGCTGACATCTATTGTTTTGTGCAACAGAAAGCATAAAAGAAAAAAAAACTCCTTCATTCCTACTTTTATATGTGTAAAAAGTACAAGAGCCAATCCTTACTTGCTGACTAATTAACAACAATTTGAATGCCTTTGAGAAGAGACATCTGCATATTTAAACCATCTCTCTCAAACAGGCATTATCTGTAAAAAAGTTCTGCATGAAAAAAATTTAACAGTAGATGCCTTTTAAGGCTTCCTCATGTCCTGAAACATTCTCATCATTTCAATTCCCCTCATTTCCCCTGTATCTTACATTAAATAGAAAGATGTTTTTCCTTCTTTCAGCTTCTGGCAGCAATAATGAAAAAAAAAAAATCTTAAATTGTTATTGTTTTCTCTGAAAAGCTCTATGAATGCAAATCTATAAAAGCTGCCTCATGAATGGAAAAATCTTCAAGTGTCTTCTCTTTATATAGTTACACTTTGGACAGCTGCCCAAGTGATAAACAGCCCTCTGTTCGGTATCTGCATGACACAGTCTTGCAATATGGTGTGAGAGATAGCAGGTTTGTTAGGAGATAATGACTCCCTGGGGCACTAAATGCCACAAAGTTCGACTCATCTAATTCTCCCCAGCAAGATTAGCTGAGATAGCCACTCTCCCTGGACAGTCCCATTTGCAGTGCACCCTGTCAGGACCCAGGGGCTGCTGGGCAGGACATGGCCTTGCCACACCACTCAAGCGGGAGAGTAACACCTTGTGACATCTATTGTGCAGAAAATTAAGTTGGTAATTCATTTGCGATGCTACTTCAGCCTTCCCCCACGTTATTTTGAATTTAGCAAGTACTGTAAGCCACATGTAACTGTACCAATCTCACAGCAAATTATTGCCATAGCACTGCAGCAAATGCAGCTGGCAAAATGCAGTACTGGCAAACTGAGCTCCATGGCACAGCCTCCCTCCTGCCTCCAACAAAACAAAGTCACTAGCACAGACACATTCCCACTTGTTTAAAACGCCCATGGTGGTGAGCCACACAAAGGCAGGGGAGGCAGGATTTACTTTCATTTGCTCTCACTGCAAGGCAGCTTGGTCCAGTGGCAAACACGACAGCCAGCATGGTCCAGCCGGGCTGAGGCTGGCGTGATGAGCAGCTGCCAGTTCTGAGATGGTGAGCAGGAATCAGGCTGCAGCAGGACTCGGGATCTTGGGCTTCATGATCTACTATGCATGCCTTGATTTTAGTACCAGACATGTAGGGCAAATAATTCACTGTGCCATAAGTCTCTCGAGCAAACCCAGGGAACTCACAGAGGCTGCACAGTTGTTAAGCCAAGCAGAATTTAACCTACTGGGCTGCTAGCAAAGGGCAGCACTGTCTGGTATTTATGTAATTGTTTTCTTGATCATGCTTGAATGAAAAGCAGTCTGGGAGCAGCAACATCACAGACCATTTGGGGGGAGTTACGCTGTATTTTCCAGTTCAAGAGTAATCAGATTTTTGGGTGCAGTCCTGCCCAAGGGCTGTTGCAACTCTGCAACCTCTGATTTGCAGGTGATGGGACTTCCTGAGTGCCCTGCCTGTGAGGCAGCCAAGCTCAGGGACTTTCATATCTGTCAGGGCTACACAAGGCAGAACAGCCAGTCTTGGGTGATTTCAGCATGTGTTGCTGCCTCACATGATCATACTGCGACCTTCTGGATATTTTGTATCTCTTGGAGCCACACTCCTTGCGGAACAGGGGTACACAGGAATATCCCTTATTAAAACAAACTGCAGAGAAACCATTTCCAAGCACAAAAGCTTAAAACCTCCAAAAGTAGAGTTTCAACATGCAAGTCTTTCAAAGTGTATTTTATGCAGATCATAGTTACAACATGCAATTAACTGCCTGATTAACAAATTCCCTGACTTGGCTTGAGTTCTGTTCCTCTCCTGCCAGTATAGACCACACTTGCTCCTCCTTTCTCCTAACAGTTCCTCTGGGGTTGTAATCTTTCTCTTCAGTTCAGACAGCCCCTCCTCTGACCTCTCACTGCAGGTTGCTACAGGCATTGCGGCATTTCAATGCAGCCAACATGCTGGATGTCCAGAAGCTGCAGCTGTGATAAATTCTCCTTTACAGCTTTTCGAAGATGTCACATTTGGCACAGAAATCCCTTAACCACAACTCATCAGTGGCTGGGGGACTTTCCTGGCTAAGTTGCAGTGAGCTTGTTCTTTTCCAATATTCTTCCAGCCACTGTTGGGGGAAGATCCTAAAGAAGGCTTCTCACATAGGGCTACTGAAGGGGTTGTCAGCTTAGAAACAGCTTTACCTGCAGGCCTGCCTGAATTGTAGCAGGAAATTGGATTTCAAAGACTGACACTATGCTGTTGACAAACACTCAGAGCATTCTGCATATGACCTGGAAAATTCTCCAGGTTATACTGACACAAAAGGCTTGTGTTCTTAAAATTACTACCTGTACAGCTCTAAACATACTAAAGATAAATCAAAGGTACTATAAAGATTATTTTACATGTAAAAAAAGGCATAGTACTTACTCTTCTTCATATCTCTTTCTGCAAAAGAGAAGAAAACAAAACATGCATTAGATTCCTCCTAAAAGGATTTATACACACCAGGAGATTCTCAGATACACTTCAGTACACAGGGTAGCCATAACTGGCAAGGTAACTTAGGTTTATGGCTGCTGTGTGTCAGCAGAACTGCACAAAGCAGCCAGAGGGTACTGGTGAATCTGACCCTGTAACTTTTTGAATGGACAGCCCCAAATGCAAAAGGATTGTAAGAAACCTGCTTTGGCTGCGAGACCCGGCCTTGTCCTCACACTGTTAGAGAAGGAAGTTTGGATCACTCTACCAACAATTGTAGGTAACATCGAGCCATTAATACAAAAAGTAAAACTAAACATCATTCTTACACTTTACATACATCTCTGTCTACTCTCTTTAAACAGAAATGTAGTTTTGAAAGAAAAAGAATACATTTCAGGCTTTTAGGGTGTGGAGTCAATGAAGCTGTGAAGCTTTTTGTAGACCACACATCAACTGAAACCTCTCTGGATTAGGATGGTGTTGATGCATATACCAAAAGCATCAGGGACTTAAAATTGTAGTTTGCAAACTCGTGCATGGAATGTTTTCTTATGGTATGAATACACTCAAATGCAAGAGACCCAAATGTGTCAGCACCATCTCTGCATCAGGCTTTCCTGACATCACATCCTCAGCCACACTTTTCTGACTGCCTGCACTCTCATCTCCTGGCCCCCAGAGCCTAGCTGAGCATCTGGAAGCTGCTGCTGCTTTCATTGCTTCTGCACTGTCAGCATTTTGTGTGCTTGTGACGTCCCCCTGCCCCTGTGATAGTTGACCAAGCTACTTCAGGCTGAAAGCTGAGCAGGTAGCTGCCAGCATCCTTTCATTTTTACCAGCTGCATTTCTTTGGCTAGGCTAGCAAACAACATCCCCAGTTTGCATAATCACTGCTGAAACACGGGACTCTACAGAAATTGGATTTGCACATGTCTCCAATGCAGACACCTACATTTTGGGATGGATTTTTTCCTCTTCAGTCAAAAGGAACAGGAATCTCAACATAGCTAATTAAATCTGATTTGTCTGTACAGATGTGCAGAGTGCCACTCTCAAATTGCTCCTGATACAGAACTTGTTTTTCACATGTCAGATATTACTCAGTGGAGGCACAGAAACCCCTACTAATGTCAGCTCATTTAAGATTTTTTAAAGTGGAACAATATTCTTTCCAAGGGAAAAGAAAACTCTTTAACAAGTAAACATTTTTCAAAGATAGCACCAGCCCCCACATTTGTTATGTCTCACAATGGAAAACAGCTTGTAGCTTATTTGGTAACAATCTTGCATAGTTTTCTTCCTAGGGCAAATATTCTCCACTGGGTAGAAACAGTTTCAGATGACCACAGTTCTGAATCCCAGCATGCACTTTCAGGTCTTAATAGTTGAATTGACTGCAATCCTTAGGCACTGGGAAAGATCATAACATAATATATACACACCAGTGCTTTTATGGTTGGCTCCTGTTTAAAGGCTAATCAGGAAAGAATAAGGCAAAACAAGGGTTCATTGTAAAGAAGTCCCTGTCACTTCCAGCTAGCAAAGGCTACAGTGGCTCAGCATAAAATATCCTTTTTCTTCACAAAGCCCAGCTGAGATTTTGGAGCAGAAGCACCTCTTGCTGGCTCTGGGATACAAGTGGCAACATCCACCCTAGGATGTACAAGGACATTATTTTTTATCTGTATTTCCTTCCATGTCCCCTTGCCGCAGCAGCATGGATAAATGAATGACAGTAGTGGCTTCTCTTGATTAGTCAGGAAAGAATATTGTAGGCATCAGCACCAAAATACCCACTTAGGAGAAATACCTGGCCATCCATTAGCCTGAAGGCATGAGTTTATATGAAAATTTATTTATTTCAACTTCCAGGGTAGCTAAAACTTGAGAACCCTGTACATATACTTTGTTATATATTTAAGAGCCAAACATGTTGCACAAGATAAGCTTCATTTTCCACAAAACCTATCTTCAAAGCAAACACTTCTCTTTTAATGTTATTAATATTTTCCTTCACCACTCTTTCCAGATTTCACTTGGACATACTTCCCATCTCCTAAGTCTTAACAGATCTCTGCAGACCAATCACAAATTAGGGTGTGGCTGAAATACCTGTTGCTGATGTACACTTCTTTATTTGTGATAACTTTACATCTCTCCTACAAGGGTGCAGCATGGGCCTTTCCTGGAGCTGGAGCCAGACCTCTGGTCTGAATCTGCGGCATGTTCCCTCCTGACAGCTCTGTGTGATGCTCTTGGGAAAGTGAGGGGCAAGGGGATTTATGGGTGGGAAGAGAAGCACGCTCCATGGAGTGGATGAGCTGGTCCCTGCCCCTAGCTGCAGGAGGAAGCTGTGCTGGAAGGCAGATGGATCCATTACTTGGCAACATTCCCAGTTCTCTACACATTTTCCCAAGGGTCTGGCATTGGAGCCAATGGCACAAAGCCCCTGCCTCTGGTGGGAGCTGGCAGCTTGCTGCACCACTGTTCCCTCTCAGACACCCCCATCATGAGGAGTTGGGAACTACACAGCAGCTCCAGACCCTGGGGCCTCGTAGCAGCAGCCCAGAACTGCCAGTGCACTCCAGTAGCTCCATAACAGCCTGCTCCAATTCAAGGAGCTGACTTGCTGAAGACAGGGGGCAGCAAGTTTCCTGGGACCTGGAAAAGGTGTTCCTAATAGCCCATGATATGATGCAGCAATTTTTTAATTTTTTTTTTTTTTTTTTTTTTGCCAGTATGGGGCACTGAAACTAAGGAAAGAGCAACCTTTCTTGTGCTATTTTTGGCCATCTTAGAGAGAAAAAAATCTAATCATGGCCCCTGGCTTGTCATCTTTTCATGAAAGCAGCATAAGCCAGAGCTCCCAGCAAGCCGTATAAAACTCCGGATTTACAGGGGACCTTTCATCTACATCCATTTAAAATGTTCCCTGCCAGGCAACTGACTATGGACGGAAATCATCATTTGAAAAGATCTTACTTTAAGGACTGTACACAGTCTCTTAAATGCTGCTTCAGTTCTTCATCCTTTTCATAGTATTCCAGCATGGTGTGTGCCTCATCATGGTGATAGCAATAGATTTTATATGTGTCTTCTAGTGGGCCTTTAATCTGCAAGAACACTTCCCCTGTTAAGGAGAAAAACAAAGCATGTCAAGTCAGACAACAGCATCTCAGAAGGAATTTTATTATTCCACCACATTAGCTGTGAGCTAAAAAGGCTGGCTTCCACTTTACTTCCCTTAGAAATGATCTTGTGTGTTTATGTGCATTATTTATTACATGTATTTCTCAGCTGCTCATCTTTGTCATAGCCAGGCACCATTATATCAGTGTTAATGCACAAAAATTCCCTCAGGGGAAAAGCATGAAATCTCTACAACCCCCACCCCTTCAAACACAACCTCCTAATTCACTGCCCCAGCTTAATGCCCCTTCATTGGAAAACACACAGGAGAGCTTAACTAATAAAGGGAGACCATTTTTGTGTCATGGGCTGGCAGGAGGGATGAATGCAAGCCTGTTAGCTTTCCTTTTGACTTTTTTTCATGAATATGAACTTAAATGGGTAATAACAGGAATAATGACTCTATCTTCCATTAGCCATTTCAATTTTATCTGTTTTGCAAAACCTTGAAATGGCAATTGTTACGACCTAGAATAGAGAATTTTCTCCATACGACAGAAGAAAAACCTCCAACCCACCCCCTAATTAAATGAAACCACCATGGATTACAGCCATTTTTATATAATATCTAGGTTTATATACAGCTGAAGAGGGAGAACACCTCCATCTTCAGTCCTCCACACCACCATTTTCCCATAATAAAGAACAGTTGGGAATTTTAGAGGCACCAAAGTAGTCCTACACTCATTTCCCATTTACTTTTGGAGCCTAATTCTCTTGGCCTAAAACTCTTGTGTCTGGTTCTGTGTATGTAAGAAATCTGAGCAGGGAGAGCATGCTTCCTCTCTTCTGCTGAGATATTAGCTCAGTTCTTACACAGTTCTGCAGCAGCCCCCTGATCAGCATCTTTGGAAATGTGTATAATAAACAACAGCAATGCTGAAAACTCCTGTCAGGCATTTACTGAAAATTATATCTATGTGGCAACCATTCCAAATAGATGTTTATAAACATTCCTGTTGAGTTACAGCAATGACTATTAAAGGTAAAAGCTGAACACTGCATTAATTGGGAGCTCTCTATTCATTCACAGAGCAAGCGCTGAGCTGTCAGGCATCCTGCATGCTTCATCCTGACCGGAGTGTGCTGTTCCATAATACATTGCATTGAACTGCTCCATCTTCAAGTGAAAAATGATTCAGTTACCACAGTAACACAGCCCTGGGTTTTCTGCCCTAGCAGCAAAGGTTAACTGGGCTGTCTAATGCACGTTGGTTTCAGGGTGCAAATAAGGGAAAAAACAATGAGGAGCTAAGACCACCACAGTACATTTTAGTTACTGAAAGGGCACAGTCAGAAAAGCACCAGCATCCTGTAGTTAAATGCTCTTCAGCTGTCTTCTCTGCCTTGTGCTTACTGCTAATGCTGATGGCTAACAATGCACATTACATCCTGGCTTTCCCATGAACTCTATGCAGGTCTTCATTAGCCACCAACACAAGGGGAAACCTTAACAAGCCTCAGCCTTGATCCTGCATGCTTGGCACCCAATTCTAGAGATCATGAGCTCTCAAAATTTGCACTAACATTAAGCAGAGCTCCAAGTGCTTAGCATGGTCTGTGTTATCCTAAGCCCTCAAGTGAGGTCACATTTTCAGTAGGAAAAATGCAATGAACCCTTAGAGCTCATTTCAGTGTATACTACAGGCTGAAAATCAGCTTCTCCAGAAGGAAAGAGCTGGGCAAATTCTGTTCACAGAAGTATTGTACCACAGTGACAGATACTTCCATTGATGCTCAATGATGAGAAAAATCATGTGCTGATTTCATGAACAGGGCCTTTTAACAGCAGGTGGATTTCTAAACCTAAAGCCTGTCTTGGTTCTGAGCTGTACGAACCGAATCAGATGAGTTTTGGGCATATCACTGTGGGAGCTTGCTTTATGAACCAAAACCACATTGGATTTGGCACAGCTTTAAAAATATTCTGAGAGATGCAAAGCTCCTTGATGCCTCTTCTGGAGTTGGTCATCAGTCTCAAAGAGAAATTCCTAGGAGGAAGACTTGAGTAACAAAGCAGTTTCTCCCTGTTGCTCTCAGTGGTGCTTCCACTACAGGCAGCAGTAGGAGAGGGAGGAAGGAGTCTAATAACAAAAGCTAAGTCTTCATATTCCTCCATATACAGAGGAATGTGAAAAATATGTACTCAGAACAGAGAGGAGAAAAAAAATCACAGAAGGACTATAAAAGGTATTTAACCTATTTTAGCTCAGATTAGGAGATGGGTTTTGAAACCAGCCACTCATTAGTCCTCATCTCCCTGTGTGGTGGAGCAGTCACAGCAACACAAACCGGATCCCTTTGAGGATGATAATTGCCAGAAGACACACTCCAAGGGCACATCTTATGCAGTCCAGCCATCAGGGGCATCTCAACCCACAGGCACAGGCTACAGCCAAGCTGAAGTAAGACCTTGTAAAATGTGTAGTGTGGATACCATTTCCTTAGCAGAAACTCTCACTCTGCAAGTCTGCTCCTATTGGACATTATCACTTGTCAATGTGGACATAGGATAAAATGTGGAGAACACAGACTAAAATAAGACATGACTATGAACAACCACATTGTTTTGCTTTCAAAGCAGTGAATTATCAGTTCTTTTGAACCTCACCATGACTGGGTTCCAAAGTAAGATACTTCAATACAAGATTTTTAAATACATTAAACATGACAGAATATGATGAGTGTGCTTTTTCTATAGACTGGCTTCAAAAACTTTGACACTGAAGATCCTGAACACAAAATTATTACTTTGATGTACTTTCAGAGGACAATAAACCTACTAACTGCTTGTAGTGATGCAATTATTCTCCCTATTTTTGTCTCAGCCTTCAGAAGAATGTCTCACACCTTACTTGACAACCTTTTTCCTGTCATAAGTTAGCCAACTCTGTGATCAATGATCCCATGCATTTTCATGGTTCTTTGTCTCATTTGGAGAAATACACCCTAATAGAAGGATGAAATTGTTTGTCTTTACTTCTGAATGTGGCAGGGAACTAATAGAATGATTCTCTTGGCTGTGAGAAAGGCACTTCCTGATAGAATAGAACATTGCTTATTAAGAGTATGACTCATCATGATGCACTTTTACTGAAATACTGCCAAACAACACAGACGCATCAAACTACGTTAAGCTGTTGCCTTGGCAAACCAGATTGAGACGTGCTAGAATTAATACTTTTCCCAAGCCTCTCATGCTTTAATATCCTGTTTCCTAGTAAAGTGGCAACTGATAATTTTACCCAATTATTTTACTTTTTATAAGGTGTTACCTGTGGTATGTGGTCAGGCTAGAAAAGAAAGAACCTCTCTTGACCTCTGAATCACAGCTGGAAATTTTTTAAACTAAACTGTCTGACTTTGCACTGAAGCAAATTCAGAATTCTCACCTGATCCCTTAAAGGTAGCTCACCCTAAGGTGCCTCTGCACTGACAAAGCAGTCATGGGAGAGCTGATGTGTGCTGGTAACTTCTTAAATCTCTCCAGCTGTGCCAGAATGTCACATGAATCACAGCCTTAATGCTCATGACCTGACCTGCAGAACTTGTGGCTGTTGTGACATATCCGGGGCCAACCTGTTGGCTGAAAATACCTGTGATTCCTACAGACATTCCCACACAGAATCCCACAAACTTCAGATTCATTACATCTTTCTCTACTGTCCATGTCCCTGTCAAGCACATTTAACCACCTCCTACAGGAACTGCATCACCAGTACATACATGTTTAGAGTGTTGGGATGGGTTGAGGTTTGACATGCTTGTTATTCCAAATATTTCTAATGCTTTTCCTGAATGGCACAACTCTGTATATGCAAAGTAAGAGTTTGAGTCAGCACAAGTGGATTTAGGTAGGCAATATCAAACTAGATGAAACAGATCTTAGCAGTAATTTGTATAACTCATTGCAACAGGTTTTACTCATTCTAAACCCATTTTCTCCTTCCTCCCTTCTCCTCAGCATCCAGATGTATGGGAAAAAAAGCATCATCATCATACAAGTACAGTACAGCAAGTGGACAGGTTTCACATGTCATTTTGGACAGCCCCTAGCATGCCAGCCTCTGAGAGGGGTACCAGGTAAGCCTGATGAGAGCAGAGGACAGGAGAGTGTTATATTTATTCTTTCACGTGGCTTTGTAGAACTCAAGAGGACAGTAAACATACCGATTATTTGCTTGGGTGGTTCCACATCTGTTGTGGCTTCTTCCAACAATGACAGCAGTTTGGCTGATAGCTGATGGACCAATTCAACGTTGCTAAACAAGCTATCCACGTCAAAGCGAGCAATCTAATGGAATACAAATAGTAAGCAGATACTGACAAAGGATAAAGAAGGACGTTGTGTATTACACAGTTTCTCTTGCTATGCCCTGAGTGTTCAACACTCCAGGAAGCACCACTTCTGCAAAACCTCATATAAACATCCTCCTTGTGACTTCAAGGACACATACACAATTTTCACATTAGTATAATATGGCTGATGCTGTTGACAAAGTGTATGTTATCAAGTGTTTTTAACCTTATTTTTAACTATCACGAATCTGAAACTGTTTACCTAGGAAGGAAATAAATATTATCATCTGAATAAAGAAAAGATCCTTAGCTGGCTTTGAAATGTTTGTTTACTTTCCCACTGGGGAAAACAATACTTGGCAGTAGGTTTGATTCCCTGATTACCACCCACTCTCAGAGGCCACTACAAAAACTGAGAGCTTGGCACTTTGGTGCCAGCTACCAGGTACAAAGACTCCAAGATAGCTGGTGCCATTTAAATTAGTTGTCCTATAAATCCAAAGTCAAGATCATATAACTTCCACTAAAAGAAACACATTTCTAATTTGGGATATTAATACAACCTAAAGAACTTCCTACAGAGCCTGGGCACACAACGTGGATTTCAGTGAATTGTATCAATTTCTACCAACAGAAAATTTGGTTCTGTGTCCCTCCTCATCTTACAGGAAGTAAATGATTTCCAGGACATGTACTTTTCATTTCACAGCAGGGCAATAGTTACTATTTGGGGATCATTGGAGATAACCAGTGGTAATGTGCTCATACTGAGAACAAAGACAAGACCAGTTTCATCACTCATATCAATACTCTCTGAGCCTACCTCTCCATTTGGAAGAGAACTGCTGATTTACATGGCAGTTTACCAGATGCCAGGAGGATCAAATTGCATGCTATTGTAACAAAATCAGAAATACACTTCCAGTACTGATGCAGTTAATTTCTTTATAAGTATTATAGGGGCTAAAACGTGTTTTATCCATTTGGAAATATGAAACAGATTCATTGCCTAGACCAATTTTCTAAATACATTATAAACTTCCAATATGGTAGTTTATTGGAGATCTAGCATTAAAAACATGTAACATTCCTGAAAGCCTTTCAAAAATGCAGAGGTTATTAGATTAAGACAGTTATAATCTCTAAATTACTTTTCCTGTATACATCTAGCACAGGACTTCTGACCTCCTCCCCAGCATGTCTACATAGTATTTGGAACTACATCATGCATGGACACTTCCACACATTAACGCAGTGGCAAAGGACAGAATCAAAAAGAATGTTTTTAGTTGGGTGAAAAAGAGTGACAGAATATACCACTTTTGTCAAAAATCTCAGTGAGTTCAACCAGGGAATATTCTTGCTCCGTGCTGGCCAGGCTGGGGAGGAAGTCAAGTGGAGACTGCTTCTAAGTGGATGAATGAGTGAGGGAGGAAGAAGAAGTCAAGAACTCCTGAAGTTATGTCAGCAGATGCCAGCTCTTCTGAGAGTGGGTTGGAGCAAATTCTGACACAGTTTTAGAAAAGCAAAGTTGTTTCTTTTTTCTGTGCTGCAGAAGTTTTAGCAGCACAGGTTAAGAGGCACTGCCAATGTCACCTGATGACACTTTGGCCTCTGCATCTGCATTTTGTCACCACAAACCCTACACAAAGATTATGTGGATTAAAGTCTGTTTAAAATTATTTTTAGTCTATTTCTGCAGCAGATATAATTTGTGCAGCCTCTGTTGAATGCTAGGCCTCACAAACACGAATCTTTGTCTGGACAATCTCCTCTATTTCTAGCACCATTTTCCTACAAATTGAAATACTGTTGAGGAAAAGGTGCTCTTTGAAGTCTCAGCTGAAAAAGAAAATAGGTATCATTGGCCTAATAAGGTCTTTTCCATGAAAGGTAGTTTATGAGCCTTTTTTCTTAAACGTACCTCTTTTGTGTGAAATACAAATATCCCAAGTCCTCACTGGCCTGTCAAGCATGGTATTTATCCACTACAACTGTCTGAAAGGATGAATAAAGTTATCTTAACCACTGAATTTAACCTTGATGCAGAGGTTCATGCCATTCCAGTCTCTACTGTGGGAAAAACCTTCATTTTGAGGTACCAGTAAGCATCTGCCGTGGCACGTAACAAGGGTTATAACTGCAGAGCAGAAGGGAGAGCTGGAAGCTGCTGCTGCAGCCCATAGGCAGGGATGTAATATCCAAGCTGACCTGTGGACAAGCACCTCGATGCAGGCTTTATGCAAGTTCAGCACGAGGGTTCAGGAGCATCTCTGACCTTCTGTGCTCCTCACTGCCAGAGCCCTGACACATCACATCCCGGAGCGCTGGCTCCAGACCCGCTCCCAGCACCACGTCACCTTCCTGCTGACACTTGGGCTTGCATGGACATTGTCTGCAAGCAGAACGTGGCTGAGCTGAGACCTTGGCACCATCCCCTCATCCTCCACCCCAGCACTCACCTGCATGTTTCTCAGGGGCTGAATCACTTCCTGGATGCAGAGATCCAGGTCACTGATAAAGTCTTTCTCAGTCTGCAGGAGTTCTGCTATGATTTTCACCCTCCTGGCCATCATGCGTCGCCTGACTTCTTCTTCGTCTTCTTCTTCTTTGTCCTCCTGCAGCGGGGTGGCAGGGGTTGAGGACACCGCCTGTGGAGCCATTTTTTCTGGTAAAAAAAGGAAAAGATTTGTGAGGAATGTCATAATTCCACACGCTCATCCAGCTTGCCCTGCATGACCATGGTGGTGGACAAACAGCCATGGCGAGCAGGAAAAGAAGCACAAGAAATGGCGAACCCAAATCAGACTGAGTGTCATCCCATCTCCTTCTTGTAAAAGTGGACAGGGGTATGCCCAAGCAACTCGTCCATGTGGCATTAAGGGGATAACCCATCACCGGCTCCTCTGGTTTAGATGTTTGGTATCGGGCAGAAATTTTCTATGGAGCACAGGAGAGTCTAATTCTTGTCACACTGAAATTCCAGGATAGCTGATGCCCTTCTACTCCTTTGAAAACAGTAGTGTTCTGACATCTATTATGATTTGGAGGATGGAAAAAATGTGCTCCTGTGAAAGAAAAAGGCTGTTTACCATAAAAAAGCTTCACAATAATAACCTTTGTTCTGTACTATGTAACATTGAGTCTATTCATGGGAAATTGAGGACTGCAAGTACTGGATAACAAACTTTCAAGTGAAGACAATGTTACTAACAATGATGATGAATCTTCCAGCTCTGTTTAAAAATATTTTTTTGAAAGAGACAAAGGAATTCAAGAAGAATGCGAGAAAACCTTTAATGATCAATAGCAACCATTTCTACAAACAACATAGATCATTGGGATTAGGACATTCTTCACTGCTTTTTGGTACTTAACACCTAGGATATCTGATTTGTCTCAAATACAGGAAAATGCAAGTGACTCTTCTACGGATGGGTAATTTATATACATTACAAGACCTGCACACAACCTACTTATCTGTAATGATGGTCTTCCCACTTGCTGGTTTGTAAGCCAGCCTGCAGAGATCCATGTCAGCTCTAAAAAGGGCACTGGCAATCCATATTTTTCATTAAGAAATACACACAAAATCCAAAAACGAAACCAAAAAAGACCCAAGTCAAAGATTTCAGAGGCTATTCTGGTGTTTTTCTGCTAGTCACAAGATGGTGCAGAGTACCAACAAAGATGGACATATCATTTGGGTGCTCAAGTCTGCATCACTCAGGCTGAGCTTTGACAGCCCTGGCTTTTATTGCTCAGCAGCAAAGGATGGGAATCTCTGCTGACAATCGACTGCTACTCCTTCAAGTCAGCTTCTTGTACAGACTGTACTGAAGGAGGTAATAAAAAGCAGTATCAGGTGCTTTGCTCACTGATCACATTGCATTTACTTTAATTGATTGTTAAGGGTAAGGTCATGAGCACTCCAGTGAGCATTGAACAGTGCAACTGGCCTGTGCAACACCAGCCAAGGGGGTAGAGGAGAGCCCACAGCTGGGCCTGTGGGAGCCAAGCAGCGCTCAGGACAGAGGGCTTTGAGCCATCTGAAAACAAGAGGTGTAAAATACAATAAATCAAATATATCATCTTCACCCATACCTTCTACAATTATGCTAACCAGTGATACTCATAAAGGAAAGGTTTTTGTTAATGACTCTCCCACCAGGTTTTCAAGTGAGACTGATGTGACCACAGATATTTTTAAATAGCTGCTTTTGGGACAGCATGTCAGTCTCTACAGCACTAGTTTTAAACAATGAGGACCAAGAATCTAAACAAATCTGGGTGGGGGAATGGAAGGCAGAGGAGTAGGGGAGCTGTTTTCTCAAACATTTTTGTATTTAGATACACTTTTCAGCTTGGAGTTTTTAGCCTTGAAATTTGTGTATAACACAGGCATGAACATTTTGTCCTCGAGTTTGTACAGAGACAATGAAACGGAAACATGAAGAGAATGTCTCCCCTCTGCAAGGCCTTGGCTATCAAAAGAATTTTAGGCTTAATCTTGCACTGATGAGTTCGTGCTGCTGCAGAGCTCATCCACCAAAGGTTTTGTGTGCTGAATATTACAGACTCTGCTCTTTAGTGAGTAGGAGAGCAAAACTGGTACTAGTATCACTTCAAAGCTCCCTCAGAGAAATTTACTGGTACCAGGATCACTTCAAAGCTCCCTCAGAGAAATTTACTGCTAGGGTTGCAGAATGGAACCACCTTGCCTGCTGCTGACATGCTAAAGCAGAAGGTACTTTTTATTCTGAAAACTTACAGTATGTAACCACATTTATTAATTCACAAGGAACCATATGAACAATCCATTTCTATTTAACTTTTGCACCAAAATAATGATTTTTCTTTAGATTGAGTGTGAAACTGTTTGCATGCCTGCAACTCTGTGTGAAGAGTTCAGGGCAACTCCTGAGAAAGCACAGAGAGGAAGATCTCAGGAGTTTAGTTTTGTCTCAGACACAGATGTTATGATATCAGATGGAATTTTAAGGTAAACACGAGATGCTGTATAAAAAAACTTTCTAATCTTTATACTAGTGGCAGGGGAGGCCATTATATGAGCAAAACAAAGCCACTGTATTTCACTTCAGGCTGGAATTCACAATCCCTCGAGAGGCTGTTCTTTCAGTTTGTGTCATTAGATAGCCCTGATCAAATTTGATTCTTGAATTATGTCAGGGCTCATCTATTATCATTATTGTATAATAGATAATAATGCCGGGAAATAAAAATTATTCTCAACAGGAAGAAGTAATCATGAGAAATATCAGTTAGATGCTGTTTCCTTATAGAAAACATGTTTTTTAATAAATGTTTCCTTTAGTTAAATGTAATATAATTTTCCATTTTCACTCAATATGTTCACTTTTTCATTTCAGGCATATCTGTCTCTATAGAATGCAACAGCAAGGTCTTGAAGTGATGATTACAGCCAAAATGTATGATTTCATGTTCAGCTGATTGCTTTTGACCAGTTTGAGAACATTAGTAGTTTACTGAAATCCTTGCGGAGTAAGTGCAAGTTTAATGAATGCACAAACAGTGAGAGCATATCTGGAATATAATCAGACTCATTTATACCTGGTAATGTGTACCAGCCCTGGAACAGTTGAAGAGAGGATTAGCAGGAAAAGACATCGTTGAGGATTAACTGCTACAGTAAGAATTTGACTCATTTGTCCTCAGAGATACCAGGTATAGAAAAATGAAAAAATAGTCTATTGAATAGATTGTTAAACCATTGCATCTTAAATCCAGTTTACAAAAAACTAATTGATACTTTTACTGGACATAAGAATATAAAGTAGAAGGCAAAGTTTGTAATTAATGCTTTTGTGATGTCAACTATCTGCAGGAGTTGCCTTTCTGGAGGACATTCCTTTGGAGATGACTTAAGTTTTTCAACTGAGTATTGAAGTACATGGCTCTAGTTGCACAAAACAAGAGGTTCCTTATGTGATGACAAGGACAAAGAAGCCATATATCTTACAAAAACAATTTCTTGCAAGGGTGAAGTCTAAAGATGTCCCCCAGATGGAGACATCCCACAATGTGGTGAGAGCATGGAGGAACAGAGCTTGCAATGATACTGCATACAACAGCTCTCTTCTAAGCCCCAGGCAGGTACTGGGGGACTGTTCCAATCTGCTTAAAGGGAGGACAGGCAGGTTTGCCTTAATCTACAACTGCAGAAAGGAACCAGGCTCAAAACATACCTGAAAGTGAGATTAAAATATAAACGACGTTAAATGTTGGGATCCAGAGCGATAACGCGGCTTTATTTTTCATAAAAGCGGGAAGAAAGAGAGAAAAGCAGAAGAGTAGGAGAATGCCAGATTAATTACAAGAAGCACAGGAAAGGGGTTACCACCGCCATGGGTCCAGCGCTGGCTGACAGGGTGCGATGGGGGCGATCCGTGCGGGTGCAGGGGGTCCTTCTCCGGTGAGGCCTCTCCCAGAGGGGCCCAGGGACCCAGCAAGGGAGCAGCGCCACAGCAGCAGGACCAGACCGGGATGGGGAGCATGGGCAGCCTCATTGGAGCAGCCAGGACAGCACAGACAGCAAAGCTTCCAGCACGGGGTAGATGTTTGCAGCACAGCCCCCAGTGACAGCTTAGGCGTTTGCTTTTTTTAGAGGGTTTTGAAAGAGGCAATGGTCACATCCACTTCACAAAGTTCATTGGCTGGCTCCCTGCTGTATCAAAAAGTTTGCTGCTTGCTCGCTTAATGTATCAAAAGTTTGCTGCTCGCTGCTCTGCTGTAACAAAAGTCTGCTGCTTGCTTAATGTATCAACTAAAAGCTCTATGAATAACTTTCAATAGGATGCCTCATTTTCTAAAATAAAGTAGTTTCTAAAGTTTTTGTTAAAGGTAACATAATACTTTAATTTTCAAACCTTAATCTTAGAAGATGTAATGGAGAAACATTCCTTACATTTTACTCGTTCACTACAGGGACCCACAGCAAGGGACTGGAGGACCAGCCATAGCAGGGCTGCAAGATCTCTGTGCATAAATCTCCCTGGTTTTCCTGCCTGGACAGTGAGCAGCTCCAAGAGTTCTGTTCTATCCATCCTTCCTCACAGGTAAGATGCTCTGAACGGATATTACATTTGCTCTTGGTGTGGGGACCCAGATTTCTCCCCATCCAGTTCTTTCCATGTGGAACCAGAGGAACTAGCACAGAATACAGGAACAAGTACAGTGATGCTGGTGTGTGGAGTGAGTTACAGACCTTTTTGTTACCTAGGCAGCAATTGAAAGATGCCAAAGGAACGTGAGTTCTGCACTCACACTGTGCAGATACAAGGATTTTGCCTGGCACAAGGGACTGGTGAAGGCAGAAGTTATCAAGGTATAACAAACAAATTACAAATGACTGTGTTTTCACATGTTAAACATGAGTTTTGTATCACCCTGGATAAATTATTCCTCTGTGAAAGCAAGTCCTCAGATAGCCTTTACCCTCAGATAACCTAGCAATTACACAAGGGAATGTACACCGACTTTTATCAGCTGGATTTGGGAATGAAATGCAGGCAGCCAAGTCCAGAGCTGTGGCAGCTTTCCTCTCCTTCCTCATGCTGTCGCTCTGGCTCTGTTTTCTACATGCCTGCATCCACTGCAGGAGCTGGGAAGGCTGCAGGACACTGAGACACTGGGATCCATGGGAGTGAGGGAGCCTGAAACAGGACAGGCAGGGGGGAAATATGGAGTGTGACTCTATGTGCAGATGAAGTGCATCACGTTAGATAACACACCTGAGTTTTACTCCAGATGCCCCTCCCTTTGTGAGGGACCACATGGGGTGTCCTTACAGTTCCCACCAGAGTTCTTACAGTGCAGCAATATGGTGCAAACATGTTGGAAATTAGGCCACTGAAGACCAAGTGGGGCACTGAAATGGAAAAATATTGGGAGAGACTTGAGGAAAACCTTTCTTTTTTCTTTTACTGAGAGACTCATGACAGCAGCATTGTTCAGGAGCGGGTTTGCTGTGCGCAGGCTGTGAGTAACACATGCAAAAAGCCCCTTTTCTGAACCCAGGAAGAAAACACTGCAGGACCAGGATGACCTTGAACCCGTATTCCTGGGCAACAGGTTTGCTTATAAAACCTGCATCAGAGACTTCCATGCAATTAGGTCATCCAATCTTTGATCATTTTTCTGTTCCATAAGGTAGAGAGAGTATTTACATTTAATGTGCAGGTTCTTTCTTCAATTCCTTGACAGCAGACCGCTCTAATTATGTGTGTGCTGACAGGACTACAGAGAGCTCCCATGTGACCGTGGTGCAAGGGAAGAAAGCTTATCATCAGATGACAGAAGAATGCCCTTATTGTTAGCTCCAATACTTACAAATAAACCTTCCCAGGGTGTCACACACCCGTAAAAGTACACCACCCCTGTGGCACTGAGCTAATATGTTAACAGAGGAAGGGCTGTACCTGAACTGCTCCCTCCAGGACACAAGCACCTCAGGATTTGGCGTGGATTAGCTGCATGAACTGTGGCCCACAAAGCAAAGTATCCCAATTAATAAAATGTTTGCTAATATGCTCAGAGGAGGATCCATAACTCTCCCTGTGTCCCAGTCTTCCCTTCGGCTGCAGTTTCCAATTCTACTCTCAGCTCCTAAGAGTCCTCAGCCCCAGCAGGGCTTGGCTGTGCTAAGTGCTGTGCAAACACTGCGGCACAAAATGGATTCTGCTCTGAAAAGATGGGCTCACTTCCCTGACAGACACTGCAATAAGCTCAAGGAATAACTTCAGCTTTATTGCAGCACAAGTTAACAGAATTAGATCCCCCAAGCCTAAATTTGCATGGGAGAAAATAGAAGTATTTGTTAGATCATGACTTCTCATCCCAGGACACAGGGGGGAGACTTTTCATCAAGCCATCTCCTGCATGTCAGGAAATAACCTGAAATTTTACTCCTTACTGTACTTTAGCAAGCCAGCCGCTCCACGGATCAATACATCCTGCAGTGAAATAAGATATTATCTGCATTGTAGTCCACAGAAAGCCAGCACAAAGCAAATAAGGAACTGGGGAGTGGCACAGGGAATCTTTACACCTGGTGGGAGGTGCAAGAACATGACAGCACGGGCAGCCCATGCAGGAAGGGGTGGTGTGTTCTGCAAGCAGGGAGAAGGATGGGATAAAGAAAGGTGCCCTGCCTGAGATGGAGCAAGGGTGGCTGGGCTTTTGTACTCCAAGGGATAGTAGCTTTCCAAGAATTTGTATAATTTTGCTGGCTTCTGCATCACCTGGTGCAGAATATCTGGTGTTAGTTATTTCTCATAACTACATTAGACAGAGAAGACACACAGCATCCAGGGTTCAGACATGAGCTCTGAGGCGGTGTATTGTGGTAGCTGTGTGATTTGAATCACCAATACAGGTATGTCCCTGATGCATTTCAAATTGAAGTGTGTGCAAATCACTTACCAGGGCAGTTGACCCGTTCACAACCAAAGTTGTAAGGGAGTTAATATGTAATAATTTGTAAGACAAGGTGCTTTTTTGAGACATTAATTGTTTTGCTGAGCACTGAAAATATGATCTCTGATTCCTTCAGGAAACTCACCGCTTTCAATAGCTCATTTTTCACAGCAAGCACAAGTTTGGCATATAATTATTAACAAAAAAACAGCAACCTGCCCAAAACTTAACAGACAATGAACTATGCCTCAAATGCCTTTTCATGGTGTGCCCTTTTTAGTTAATAGCATCTATCCCCATGACACACTGTATGCTAATCTGCCCTGATCTTGCAAACATTTGTGTGCCAATAACTGCACCAAGCAAACCCCTTTTATCAAAATACACAGGTACTCACAGAATGGAAGCTTTGGGTTAATTCAAAGACTGATCCCAACATTCATACAATACATAAATATTAATATAGTTACTTTTAAAGCTGCTACTGATGGATTTTCACTTTAGAAAAGATAACTCATACCAGCTAACCAGCTATAGATAATACATTTGAAAGTAGAGATGCTAAATATCACTTTTTGTTTTGCAACTTCTTCATTCCTCTTGAAAGAACATACTTGCTGAATTTTCTAGTGAATGTAGAGCAGAGCAATGAATAGAAATGTCACAGGAGCTCTGCCTTAGCTCTTATAATGATCCTTGATATTATTTCTGCATCTCCACCACCGAGGCTAGTGAATATACCTTCCTTAACCCCATTCTTCCCTCTTCAGAAGAGCAATGTCCAGTTGATGGAAGAAATATATATGGCCTGATCAAGGTATTCCTGGACTCTTCCAAGTATGCAAATTTAATCTGAGCTCTAAATGACTGCATGGTTTTATCATGAAACTGGCATTTGATGGCAATCACCTTATTTCCCCCTATCTAAAATGGGGCTGGCAGGCATTTGGTTATCTCACAGGATGAGCTGAAGTACAAGCACGAATGCTTGCCAAGCTCCTTGAGAATATAATAGTTACTTTGCATCTTATTTCCTTTTTAAAAGAGTAAAGTCAGGAAATGTTGCACGGCCATTCACACCAGATAAGCTATTGAATAGATGCACCATCTATAGTCATTAACCATGAAAATGCTTTCTTGTGTCTTAACCAATCCTTAATTTTAAAGTGAAAAACACTTGCAGAAGTTTCCACCTTTGGCAATGCTATTGTGCACTGCTGTTTGTAGAATGACAGAACAAACCACCTCGATTACCCTGGAGATCTAGAGTGAGAAAGTCTCCTTCTCACTCTTCATAGAAAACATTGGTCTACTGCGTAAAACAAAACTTAAAAAGAAATCCAAGCGCAGAAATTGAATTCTTAGGAGTTTTTATGTGTGACTGCTTTCTCTCTTGGGCTTTTTGTTTTGTTTTCTTCACAGGCTTTTATTTGGGAGCCTCTATTTCCACCACACTGAGCTGCATTTTGAGCATATACTCCAGAGCTGCTGGGAATGGCTGTGGAGGAACAGCCCGGTTCCTTCTCAGGGGAACCCTCAGAGTCTGCAGGGCCTGGAAGGGACCGGGAGGCGCCTCACGCCTGCCCTTCACCCTGCACAAATGAACGGCGATGCTGATGCAAAGGCACCGTGGCCCCTGAGCTCTGCCTAGGCTGCCAGCCACCGGCACAGAGCAGGGTCCTGCAGCCCCTGTGGAAACCCGTCCCACTCATGGGAGATTTCCTTCTGCAGCGCTTGCTGCTGTTGCATCCCTGTGTCTTACACGTCCTTGTCTGCGCTAATACCTACCCCAGGTCTGCAGATTGTGTGTTAGAGAACATATTAACAGGAGCCAATAGAAGGGAGAGGCAACTAAACACAGAGCTTTTCCCACAATTCCTGTTGGAAGCAAGTGCAAGTTCCCATTTGTATCTTTTTACAAAGCGTTTACCACTCTAGGGTGATCAGAAAGTCCCGACTGGGTAACACACACCAGAAATGCTGTCACCAACAGAGCTGCTGGTTTTCTTAACAAGAATGGAAAACTCAAAAGCTTTGTGCCAACAAAACCACTTCCTTGCTGTAAGCTGCTTTGCATCCCAGTGCTAGGAGAAAAGTGCAGAACACAAAGGTGTCCAGCCACAGCACAGCGTCAGTGTTGGCAGGCAGCACATTAGGTCCGGGATCCGTGATCCTTATCAGATTCAGGCACATCTTCCTCAAAAAAATTTGATCCAGGCCAGGCCTGGGCACATAACTGCAATTCCATGGCAAGTGCAAATATACTTTATAGGAATTTCTACTGCCTTTGTATTTTCACTCTGAGGACAGGCAACTTCTAATCCAACGCAAAGCCTGCAGGTACATTTTTAACCCAACACTGTTTTTCTCAAACAAACGGAGGCAAACAGAGTGAGCTGATACCAGCCCGTGCTTTGCAATAGGCGGCCGTGGCAGTCCCAGCATGTGGCAGGAGCTGTAAAGCTGGATTTACTGTCTCCTTGGACTGCTGCCATAAACATAACCTCAGCTCTGCCATGACTTCCTGCCCTTCCCCACCTCCTCGCCTTCAGATTTTAAACAGGAGACATCCATGGCTTGAACGCGGCTGACACAGGACAGAAAGATTTCACACCTTTTTGCTGGACACTTCTCTGATAACCTTGACCTCACCTGGCCAACCCCCCATTTAGGAGTTAAAATCTGCTGTCTTGATGGGATTTGTGCCATGAGTTTGCCACAGCCATCCGTGCCCTGAAACACCCTTGCCAGATTCCTGAATCGTGGGCCTGACCTATCTGAGTATTTTTCACCTTCTCATTGATTAACTATCATGAGGAGGGAAGAGCACAATTGATGAACCTCTCTGTTTCAGCATATGCAGTCCCCATAGAAAACCTATTATTTTCAGGCTTATTATTTTATTTTCTGCTTTTATTGTCTCTCTGAAGCAATGCTACTTCCTAATTAAGTGCATCAAAACCACAATACAGCAATCCAAAGTATTTTTCTATTTTATTTCCTCATAAAGTATTATGGTTGCAAGAATGACTGCCACTAAGCAGTTATAGCACTATTAGTAATACACACTTATAGTATAATAATACTCAAACCCCGTTGTTCAAGACCCTGGAAACCCACAGAAATTCATCAGCTGGTGTTCCAGAGCACTCCCAGAAATTGCTATTCACATTCTTCATGCTTTTCCTCAATTTGTGGCATCACATTTAATTTTTGATTGACAAACCCAGTACTGACATACTTTACTACAATTTGTGTTCCACATGCAATTTGGTTATTTGAAAAGCAGCTCTCTCCATAATCACAGAATGGTATAATTTTCATCAGTATATCCATCTGAACATGTATTTGGACATACTTTAGTTCAGGCTTGTACAATCTACGCAACAGTTTATAGACCACAATATTTTTAATTGAGAAAAAAATAAAAAGTCCTTGATGCTTCTAATGACTTGGCACATACCCTGCTTAATGCGACAGCCAAAGACAGAGAGGATGGAGCCATCCTATTTTCACATTACTGTTTGTGTTGCAAATACATTCTGGTGAATGAGAAAGGTTTTGGTTGCATACAAGTTTTGCAGGCACTCACCAAAACCTTCAATTATATTTTGTGTCCCGTCTACAAAACACCATTTAGAAAAATTAGGGGAAACATGTCACAGCCTGGAGGTGGGGGGCAAGGCTGAGAGGGGTCATTGCTCATTCCCATGTGGGTGTGTGGGGGCAGAGCCTGCCATTCCCTTCTTTATCTGAAGGCTGCAGCCTGGAGGGCACGGAGACACCAGCCCAGCTCAGAGCATCCCTGGCAGCAGAGCACCGAACAAGCTTCCCCAGTACCTTGCAATTTCTGGCTGTACTCTGTCCTGTCGGACTGACTCCTCCTCAGGTTGCCGTGGTCCCCGGCGGTGGTGCTGCTCTCCACCACGGGCTCCGTCCTCCTCCTCTGCCCCAGGTACAGCTTGTTCCTTAGCAGGGTCAAATTCCTCAGCCTTCCCCCGGTGCCTTCCTTCCCCGGACAGTCCATGCTCGCCCCGGACAGCCTTGCGTGCTGCTGCTGCTGCTGGTGGAGGGGGACAATAGCTCGATATCCAGAGAAGCGACCCCCTTGCCCAGGTGAAGGCCGGCTGCTTTGGGCTTGGGTTTGCAGCAGGGCTCGCCAGGCTCCGCAGGGCCCCGGGCTCAGCCCTGCCACCTGTGCCGGAGCAGCTCCACCCCCGGGAAGCTGCCGCCCCGGGCAGCGTTTGCATTCACCTGCCCTGTGTGCAACGCGCCTGGCGGGGCCGCTTTCGGAGCCAGCCCCAAACCGCAGCCATTCCCCGGCCCTCTCCCTGCTGCAGGGCACGCTGCTCACCGCGCCGCAGGGCCCGGGGTGCCGGCACCGAGGAGCGGGAATTGCCTCCTCCCGGCTCTGGCAGGGAGATGCCCGAGCGTGGCACGGCAGAGCCCTTCCCGCTCTGCACTGCCGGGCAGGTGGAAGCGGACAGCAAGGCAGTGGGAAGGGGAGGCCAGCCACCCACTCGGCCCTCGCTCCCCGGCTCCTTGCCGGGGATCAAGTTGTATCTGCCAGTCTCCTGACCCCACTGAGGGGTGTAGCTTTTGGGCTGTAAACTCCGGATCTACAGGTTTGAAAGGCGACCAGTCCCCCAGGACAATGAAGGAAAGGGCTGAGAAGGACATGAAAGCCCCTCCGGGTGGGAGGAAGCAGCGTGGAGCTGATGCTTGTCTCAAACAAGCTCTGTCCCGCTCTACACTATGCACAGAGGGGCCAAAGTGAAAGCCTGCCAAGGACCTGCGAAGGTGAACGACACCACAGCCAACCACCAGGCTGTGATAGCCAGGGGAGTGGACACCAAAACACCTGCTCGTAATACCTCTGGATTAGCCTCTGGAAGAGATCTTATTATCCTGTCTGTTAGCAATGGCCTCTGGCACACATGCACTGTCTAGTGATCCTCTGTAGTGCCAGTCTAATCAAGCTCATGTCAAAACAGCAGGAGTTGCTGGCATCTAAGCTTGGACCGGACTTATCCCGGGAAGAGCCCCAACAGCCATCAGTAGCAATCACTGCTGCTGCTGTGATACCCAACCCTGCAGCCCTGGCTGCTGTAGGAAATGCCTGGTGGGAGCCCCGTGGTGCAGCCTAATCGGTGTCAGTCTCACGCACAATTATTGCCACAGCATCTGCCAGGGGACACAACAAATGTCCTCTGACAGAGGCTGGCAGAGCGTTTGGCTTTAGCACTGCCACGCTGTGTCCCTGAAGGACTGTCTAGTAAAAAACAAGCTGGGATGAGACGCAGTAGTGTAACCTCATTTCCAAGTTTTGTTTTTCTTTACAAAACGGGTCCTGTAATGCAATCTTCTCATCAAAGCCCTTCATTTCTACCCAGTAGTGAAAATAAGAGGTTATGAAACTGTTAAGCAATAAACTACGTCAAATTGCAGCACCAGGCCAGTGCTGCACAGAGTGTCCAGCCCAAACACAGCCTGGCAGAGGAATAAAGTGGTGAGGGGAATACTGGGAAGACTTTGTGCTCACACAGAGAAGTCACATATTACATAGGCAATCCATGTGTTACGTCTTGCCTCCTCTTTGCTATTTCCCAAGAAACTCTTTATTCTGCAAGTCAGACCACAAAAGTTCCTTGAAAGGCAAAGTAGTGGTGACAGCAGGGAGAGGCGTAGGCAGGGACAGACTGGTGACACACTTGTTACAAGCATCAAAGCTCTACCAAGAAGTAGTACACAGACTAAAGCAGGAGTTAGGGAAATCAATCAGACAATTTCCTTACACTGGGGACTTTGGGAGGAGCTTTTACTTGAAGCAATAGCTTGGTATTCATTGAGGGTGGTAAAACCGGTTTAAACAGTCATCACCCTGACTGCCCCCCTTCCCCAGATGAATTTGTTCCCATTATTGCTGCAGGGTGTAAACACACGCATTTGAGATGAGATGGAGGAACTGATCTGGCAGAAAACTCCTTCCCTCGCCCCTTTTCCCTGGGCTATTTTCCATCAGGATCTGTGCTTCTGATTAGTTCCTCATCCAGCTAAGGAAGCAGTTGCGGCAGCATGAGGCAGGGGATGACGCAGGGCACATATGAGCAGCTGTGGGTAGGGCTGATAGTTGCTTAGGCCAGAATTACCCAGAGAAGCTATCTCTCCCCACCAGGATTTCAGTGCCATACTTCTCAGAAAACAGAGGTCCCATCATTTTAGATTAGATTTCCTTATATTTATTTAAATTCAAATGGTTTGGGGGAGAACTGGGCAATGTATCTTGGCTGGGTGAAGGTGGAAGAACAAACTTAATAGATTTCTTGGCATTGTAAGTTCTGGCACATGTGCAGAGTTACAGCCAAGACAGGACATAGTAAAGTTTGCTCAGGTGTTTATTACGACAGCAATCTCCCCACATGCAAAAGTTGTCTTCCTCTTCCTCTTCAATTCAGTCACAAGGGGTAAAAAAGTATGTGTTCATTCAGCAACAAAACTGTTAAGGGAAAAGCCAGCGGTAGTTGCTGCTGCTGTTGTACTTGGAATGGTTTACATGGCTTTAGCCAGCAGCATTGTTTTGGAGAAAGCCAGGAGCCCAAAGCAGGCCTACACCACAGTTTAGAATGTAGGTAAGAACTTATTTCAACTTTAAAATATCTCCTCTGTGCCACCCAACACAGGAAAGGCTGAAAATACCATATCTTCTGTGATACTCCAAATGAGTGGGACATGCTCAGGACTGGTGGCTTCTCCATCCCCTTTGGAGAGAGGGAGATTTGAGAGACAACCGGGTGTATCCATCATCCCATTAAATCCCATCACAGATTTACAGCAGTGGGCTATGCCCGTGCAATCAGCAGAGGGATTACATAAAAACAATCAGATGTGCTTTTGAGCAAGACCCCCTAAAAACTCCTATTACTGTTTGCTGATCTTTACTGACTATAACAAAATGCCACAGAAAGCATGGGTCAGAACTATGTGTGAAGCATTAGCTGCCACTCACAACAGTAGGAGCAACCCTCTCTTAATTTCAAATTATTCCTGCTCTCTTCTGGCCCCATTAGCAACTGATGGGAAAACAGTACTAAAGTCACTAATCCATAAGACAAGAGGAATATATAGTATCCACGTGGACAAGATGCGCTTTTTCAATGAATGTGGAAATCTCTTACTACTTTGTTATGCTCAGTTCCACAGGGCAAACTGGAATCCAGTTGATGCAAACACTCACAGGAGTTATTTGCATGGAAGCCACCCTGCTTAAGAAACAGAACAGGTGCTGGTGTCAACACAGAAAATATTGGCATTGTGTTCCCCAGCAACTGTATTGGCCACATACAAGAGCTGATTGTTGTATGGTCAATGCCAACCTTTATCTCAGTCCTGAGCTATAAATGAACCAGAAGCGCCATAAAGACTGATGGCCATTAAGTAAGCAAACAGTTATTTGTTTTCTTGTCATACCTCACAGCTGTTACAGATTTCTTTATAACTCAGGATCCCAGAACTTATAGAAAAAATACTGGTGTGGGTAGACTGCCATGCCTGTTCCTTTTGAGTGGATACATAGATCACTGCTGGAGTCCTATGGCAATGGCATGGGATTGGCATTTACAAGTTTGCTCACTGCAATGGCCAGCACACACACCAAGGAAAAGAAAGTCACAGTCAGAGAGACTGAGAGTGACTTTGCCAGTTTCACCTATGTAAAAAGATCACATTTGACAGGCAGTGGAGAAGAAGAAATGTACCATGGTGCTGCTGCAGAAAGCTGTCCTACCTTCCCCACCGGTGGAGCATGACAGCAGAGAGTGCAGATGTCTCTGTAGCTCCCCATCTCCATATAGAGAAGCCTCAGTGCAAATAAAAGCAAGCCTGTACCTTGTCACTCAGCCTGCATGCACGTGTCATAGCAAAGATGTCTTCTGAGGGACAAAACATGGAGGCTTTGATAAGAACAATCCTGTGTAAGGCCCATGGAGGACTTTGAGCACAGGAAAGTGGCTGGTACGTACACTCTACCTGTTTGCAACAGTGCTGGTAAGATAAGAACAGCATGACAGGTGAGGAAAAAAGCAATAAAAAGATAAGGCTTAGGGACAGGTAAAACTGGAGTCTACATGCTGATTTTTCGCAATGAATGAATCAAAATTACTTTGAAATATACATAGGAAAAAACTTCAAACACCTTTCAATAGTAGAAAAAGAGAAAAAAGCCTGTCTTGTAGGTGAAAAGTTATTTAGTGTGGCAGTCTCACCTTCACTCCTACTGTTGATCTTGCCAGACTGGTGATTCCTGTAGAGAAACAGGTCTTTAGAAGTAAGTGCACAGTGATAATTTCTTTTAGCCCTGTCTACAGTGTTTCTTGTCTAAATATTTGTAGGAAAAATTCATAAAGTACATGCCTGCTGGGGCTGAGGCTAGGCTGTGGATATTTCTAAGAAGGGATGGCTCAACCTTTCAAGATATGCAATTTATCTCCTCTGACTGCTGTGATGCTTTCTTACTCCAAACAAAGCCTCTGCTCCAGTTTACACACACAAAAGGCTGACGTGTTTTCTGCCTACAGAGGGGGACCCATCTCTCAAATTGAAACACCTGCCAGAGAGGAGAAGGGATGCTGAGAAAAGCGTCGGCAGGGCTTGGATTGTCCTTGCAGCGCTGTGGATCTGTCACTGTCCAGCCAGGGCTTTGTGTAGGTCTGATAGGCTTGGAGCTGGGCCAGCTCCCAAAGGGGGACATCTAAGGGCAGGGCTGCTTTGAAAGGGCTGGGAGGTGAGAAGGAGAGAGAGCTTGCCAGGAAACCGAGCAGCCCTTTGAATTCTTCAGTGTTAGAGCCGTGTAATTTTCTAAGGAAAATAACCTGACTCTGTTGATCAAGTAGATGGCACTGTGATATCAAAGCTAATGAGGAAAGACAAGCAAGAGAGCGAGGCACAGGTAAAAGAACAGAAAGATGATTCTTCATTACTGGTGTGTTTCAATGTAAAATAAGAGGGCATAGAAATTACCAAGATGAAATATTTTCTGTGGAATTCTTTGAGAACCTTATGTCTGGCAATTCACAAATCAAGAGAGGAATGGAACCTAAAAATGGACCATCATGAGCAAATGGAAAGATTTTCCTTCTAGGTCTCTATTTTGAATCATTATAGATTTAGAGCTTCACACTAAAATTTTATATTTCCAGACAGTATTTTTATAGCTGAACTGGAGCCTTTCTTTTCTTTTTCTCTATGTTCCTGTTTGTGCTCATTTGTGAAATAATGAATGAAAGAATGAACCAGAGAGAATACTATTTGGTGATTTTTGTTTTGTGATGGAGGAGTTGCCTTGGAGTAACAAAGAGTCTTAAAAAAAATTAAGCTTCAGTTCATACCCAGAAACAAGTTTAATGGGAGTTAGGATCGGCTGAAAATCCTTGGTTCACAGAGCTTAAAATTAACTCAGTACAGATGCCTAGGAGGGAAGAAATGGACATATCTGACAAAACTAGAGTCAGTCGTGGTGTCCTGGCCTCTTGATAGGCAAATCAGTTTCTAGGCAGAGGTCCAGAGAAGTGTGGCAAGCAAACCTAACACACTTCACAGGGGAGCCTGACAAAAAGCATGGTTAAAAAGAAACAAACAGCTTAGACAAAACAGCTCAGACAAACAATTTATTCGGGGGGAAAAAAGGGTGTAAACTTAAAATCTTCCTAACAGTAATGAGTATTATGACTAAACCCAAATTTTGCATAAATACAGAAGATCAGTCTCTTTAAACCAGTTGGGTTACAGAAGTGACTTCATTGCTGCAAAACAAGAGTTCACAGTCTGACCCAAAGTATTTAGTGTCTTTGGGATTGGAGCCTCTGTTCTTATTCACATTGAGATGGAAAGTAGTGTAACCTGATAAACCTAATTCTAGTTACTGAAATACACAATGATTCCTTTCAGTAAGATGACTGCAGTCTTTTACTGCCATCAGGCATCCATCAGTGAGCAATATACAAATCCATATGTGACTTGGCTGCTTGTAGACATCCTCTCTAGACATCCTCTGCGAAATCCAGCTGTGCCAATGAAAGAGGTCACCCACTCCAATGATTTGTCATCCTTCTCCTGCTGAGGGCTCAGTGCAAAGATCTGCAGGAGTTGTTCATGGCCCTGAACTTGCTTTGGCTGAAAAGCAGCCTGGATAACTTAGCCCAAAGTCACTAAACTGCCTCAGCTAGCCTTGCCTGGCTTGATCTGCCCTAGGGAGCACTGGATCCAGCTGATCCATTGGCTGGTGAGGCAGTGAGCACTGGTTCCAGCTGACCCATTGGCAGGTGGGGCAGTGAGCATTGGTTCCAGCTGACCCATTGGCAGGTGGGGGAGGTGGTGCTGGCTGAATGAGAGAGCACTGGCCAGCAGGCCCAGGGAGTGACCTGTTCCACCGAGGTGGCTGGGCAGGCAGGGAGGAATCCTGGCTGTAATTTCTGCATACAGGTAGCAGCAAAACAGAAGGCTGGCAGGAATTGATTCCTTCAGATTAACGGTCTTACAAGCCATGGAGATAGAACTTCTATTACAGCAAAATTTAATGATAATGATGTGATCACCAGCCAAGAGCAAATGCACTGAAATAGCACGTAGTCGTACTAATGAAATTCTTCAAAGCTTTATTAGGTGAAAAGATGAAAATTATTTTCCTTCAGGAGGATGGGTTTCCTTAAATTAAAATATAGATAATATTTTCTGCATTTAATTTGCACAGCATTTTAATGGGCAAAACATTAATTTTAAAATATTTATGTGTGTATATACAAATTTATCTAAAATCCATGTAAATGTACACTGCAGAGTACAAACTTTTAAAATAAGGACGTCCTTCAGGCTTAGATGGTTATATTGCTGCTGAGTTTTTGCTATCCTCCAGTGGCATTTTGCTGGAATGAGATTCACCCCTGTGCAGAGGGCAAGCATAAAACCTAAGCACCATGTAAGTTCTACTTAAGTCTTAAGGACCTGGCTCTAATTCCATTGAAATAAATAGAAATATTTTCATTGTTTTTCAGCAGGAGCTGTTACAAGGTTGTTGAACAGGATCAGTCATATAAATGCTTTTTGCTAGCCCAATTGGAATGATATGCAAGGAGCTAGATGTAAAACACTTGGGAATGAATGTGAAAAAATCCCTAGGCAGTAAAAGACTTGGTAATTCTGGAGAATTTGCTCAAGGTAAACACTGGAACCAAAACATTGATTTGAAGGATGGTAGGTAAACTTATTCCAACCAGGGAGCTGGTCTTACCCAAACATGACTTGAGGAGTATTGGTGTATTTCAGCTGTATTCTGTGAAATATAATGCACAATACTGAAAAATACAATCAAACCTATTTAAAGGATTAATATTTCTGCAGCACTAGGATAATTTTGGATACCTTAGAGTACTAAAGCATCACTCTGCTCTGGTAGCATTAGCAGGGTGTCAGTGTGGTTTTCTGCTGTATCATCTACCCTTGCTAGGTAACATGATAGCATTTATTTATGCATCTAAACAGTGCCTGCACAGAAACTCGTTTATATTTAATAAATTCTAAGTGCTTCACAGCTGATTTCCCATTACTGATGAGGGAGTTTTAGGTAAGACCATGTTCACAACACAAGGCAAAGGAGAACTCTGTGCTCAGACTTTGTGCATCTTACCAGGACTCCTGGACACTGCAGTGTGTTTCACTTTTCAGCTTGTAGAGGAGAATAAATATGAATTGGACTCCTACTAGAATAACCTTACACCCATCTGTCAGCCTTGCAAGTGTAAAAAAATCCTGTGTGTGTTCTCTGTAAGTGATTTGTAAAGGCTCTGACTTTATATAAATGAAGTTCAGATTCCTCAGAACTAAGCAGATGCGGAATTCTAGGCCTGTGGCATGTGTTTCCTTTTAACCATGCTCATTTCAGCAGCAGGCCAACTCAAAGAAAGCACATAGTGGATTTTATTATAATAGAAAAAAAAAGTTATATAGGTTTTTCCTTTTTTTTTAATTACACCACATGAAAAACATTGTTTGCCCTCTAGACAAACTTAAAAGACTTAGAACTACAGAGAGCTACTGGTATCTGAGGAGCACCTAGAAGAAAGATGGAGAGGCACTTCTTACATGAGTATGATGGGACAAGGGGGAATGGCTTCAGACTGAAAGAGAGTATGTCTAGGATTAGATATAATAAAGAAATTCTTTACCGTGAGAGATACAATGGAACAGGTTGCCCAGAGAGGTTGTGGATGCCCCATCCCTGGAAATGTTCATTGCCAGGTTGGATGGAGCTCTGAGCAACCTGGTCTGCTAAAAGGTGTCCTTGTCCATGGCAGAGAGGAACTACATGATCTTTAAGGACTCTTCCCCACAGACCTATGATTCTATGAAGAATTTCACCCCTACATGTTCAATTCAGGGGATTACCCCTGAAAACTTTGCATTTGGTGAACTCAGATGCCAACTCCTCTGATGAAATATGAAGTACTATTTTGTAGCTTCTGCAGAAGTGGGGAATGGCCCTGCAAAATTGCCTCTCTGCTCTCCTGGAGATGCCTATCGTCACAAATGCAGCAAGCCAGAGCCTTCTTGTGATGGGAAATCGACACACTAGAATACAGCTCCATCAAGGATCCAGAGCACCGACACATTTCAGAGGTGTGTATGGGGAAACAGTAGTGAGGCTATGATGAAAATCGGCTCTAATGTAAGTTCAGTGCGACTTCCCGTGTGTCAGTTTCTGCTCGCTCCCTCGCGTCCCAGCGCTTGAGCCTGGCTCCATGCTCTCGGCATCCCCCTTTGTGGCAGCGCTGGCGGCCTGCGAGCACCCAGCCTGGGCACACCCGAGCTACCGCCTGCGACAGCTTGCCTGCCTCCCGCTGCGGTCACCTACCGCCTCAAGGAGGGGCTGCCTTTCCTCACTATTAATTTCAAGCCGATGGAGCCCTCTCTGAGGCTGAGCAGCCCCAGCCTGTCTCTTTCCCCGCAGCGCTGCCCTGGGCCCGGCCGGGGCCGCAGCAGGCGGGGCAGGGCCGGCGCGGCGGCGGCCGCAGGAAGGGGAGGGAAGGCGGCGCGCGGCCGCCGCCATCATGCGGGCGCCGCCGGGGCTGTCGCTGCTGCTGCTGGCGGCGCGGGGGTGGGGGCGCCTGGGCGCCATGTCCCGCTACAGCACGGAACAGCGGGGCCGGCCCAACTCGCCCGACTACCGCCTCTACTTTAGTAAGTAGCAGTCCCCGGACTCCATAAACGCTTTCCTTCCCCGGCCCGCGGGGCGCACGGAGCTGGCGGCGGCAGCTCCCCGCTCCCGCGGCGGCTCCTCGGGCTGGCTGAGGTATCGCCCCCGAGCCTTCCCACCGCTGCAGGGGGAGAGCGGTGGTTTTGTAGAGAGTGAGGGCAGATCCTGTAGACACCCCGCCTTTTGGAGGGGATGCTGGGCCGGCTCAGCCCCGGCCCGGCCGTGCCCTTGCCGAGCCCCGGAGGGCGCCGGGGGGGAAGCGGTGCTGTGATGCTGCGTAGCGCAGCCTGGCCGCGGGGCCTGTGGCATCCCAGGGCCAGCCGTGAGAGGCTCTGGGGTGTGGCAGCCCAGCCTGTCCCTGGTGAGCAGGGCAGCCCTCCCTCCCACCAGACACGTCACCGAGGCAGGAGGCTGGCATCCAGATCGTGGGGCTCCAGCGCCGAGCGGGGCATGCGAGCGGCAGTGCGAGGGCACGGGCAGGGCTCCAGGAGGCGTCTCAAGACCCAGCGAGAGCTGAGGGTGTGCCGCGCTCAGTATTACGCATTTTCGTAACAGTGTTGTCTTGTTGGCGTGCCAGTCCTATCGCAGTGGGTTTGTACGTTTCTGGTCCATTGACCTATAGTCAACTCTGACGTCTGCTGGTGTGGGAGAAGCGGAGGCAGCGTGTGCCCGCTTGGCAGCACTGCCAGAGCTCCCTTGTGCTCATTCATGGGGCTGCCAGTGCAGGAGATCGTCTAGAGAAAGTCACTTTATTTGGTGGGAATAAACAGCTTACCACTGAATTTTGTTTTATAAACAAAATTTAATAAACAGCTTACCACTAAATTTTGGTTTTGGGAGGAACATCTGTGAGGTTTCCAGGAATCGCATATCAGCTCCATTTACTCTTCTTTGCTGAAGTGGTCAAAAGTCCAGAGCTAAGTGAAGTGCCTTGTCTGCTTTTTCCTTTGCTATGAACAGGGGTGCTAGCAGAGGAGAAATTCCTTGGGATTTGAGTTAGTGTTTGCACTCTCTTGATGTGATATGTGGACTTGAAAAACTTAAACATACACTCCCGTGAAATTAGTTTCTTTCTAGAGTGGGGGCAAGGCTGAGGTGCAGATTGGGCCCCCACTAAGTTAAGATCAATTTCTGCTGGTTTCAAGGTGTGTTTCATATCAACGGCTTAGAGCAATTATCCCATCCCTCACTTACTCTTGATCAGAATTTGGCCTATTATGTTGGGGGGTTGTGATCATGAAACTCTGTTTATTAGAAATACAGTGCAATCACAGAGGCAACATTGCTAGAAACCCAGATGAATTCACTTACCACTGATGGAAATGAGGTTCCTTTGGTTTGTTTTTTTAAATTTGTTAATGGTTGTGTATGGCCAGGGAGTAGAAAAGAATGAAAGAATCTTGTCATCCTTGTATAGCTTGTATTGCCAGGTAAAAGAGAAGCATAGTGTTGAATTCTAAAGCAATAACTTTGATTCTAATAATTCCTTGTCAAAACACTCAAATTCTTTGGCCTCCATGTTGGTACATGCTTGAACTTGAACTTCAGAAAAAGTTTAACCAATGCACAGTCATATCATATATACATTTCTGTATTGTGTGGTGTTTAGCAACACAAACGTCTTATGCCATATCTTTAGGTTTGCAATGCTACTTCGTTTTGTCTTTCAGAGAATGCAGATGGTAAATATATTTCCCCATTCCATGACATTCCCTTGTTTGCTGGACCTAAAGAGGTATGTTTTTAAGCCTTGAAACATGGTTAATTTCACAATGCTAATAGTTTTGTTAGTGTTCTTTAGATAAAAGTGTAGGTTTTAAAAGCTTTTTTTTTTGGTAATCAACAGAGAAATGTATAATGCCAGAAAGGGCCACTCTAAGACTGATGCCTTATGTAATGCAGGCACAATGACTACACCAAATTTTCTCTGCTAAGTTTAGTAACTTGCAGTGAAACATAATGATTGCTGTTTATACAAGCCTAGGTGTCTCTTTAAGTCTCTAAGTGATTGAGGGCAGGAGAACCCTTACTGTATCTTGTGATAATTCTCTGTGTTTAGGTTTGTACTTGAATTAATTTTCTGCTGTTTCTCTTATTGAATTAGCAGTTTTCTACACCTGCCATTAGAAGTGTACATTTCTTTGTCGTGGCTGTACAGCACACACTTGCATAACTTATGTTGTGGGTCTGTAATTCCCCAAAGGAGCATTAGGATGGGAAGGCAGCAGCAATGCCCAGAGGAGGAGTGGCAATCACACCTTTGGAGGCTCGCAGTGCGCGAGGTGCAGCTGAGCACTGTCACGTCTTGTTAGCCGCCCTCCCTGGGGTTTCATTACAGCAATAATGAAACGGCTGTTTAGTCTGTCACTGATGGGAGAGCTGCCAGTCGTTGGTTTAGGCTGAGGCTTGCTTATCACAGGGTGCTTGTGACACAAACAGGCTGGGGGAGTTTTAGTCGTTTTCTTGTTTTGTTGCTGAATCCCTATGGGTGATATGAGTGGTGCAGAAGGTCAGTAGTTTGAATATGTTCAGATGGAGACTCCTGAACTGATGAACCAATCTCTTAAATTATTAAATCTGAGAGACTGGAAATCTGAATGAAGCCTTTTTGATCAGCAGACCCCAGTGCTTGTCAGTGGGAGAGGCAGGCCGTTCAGAGTATCATTATTAAGATGCCATGTTCAGTCCATGCTGTTGCTAGAAAAGCAATGGGCATTTTCATCACCTGTTCCCAGAGGCCTTGCTGTCCCTGCACCTAGAGTTAAAAGTTTGTGGGAGTAGCTTATAGCCTGTGATTTTGCCAGTAGATAAAATTAGAGTACAGCAGCGTCTGATCAGTGTGGAGAGACATTCGTTTTGGTGTTGTCAGTGGGGAAATAGCATTCTACCCAAAATAGGGCCTGAAGGGTGGGCAAGAAGGGAAGTCATGGTTAAGGTCTCTGTTAATTTTGCCTTGTTTGCAGGAGGATGACTTAAGGATGTATGCTAGAGTCTTTCCATCGCATTGTCTAAGATTTATGGACTTTGAGATGGATAAATCCAGCCTTTTTTTGGTACTGATTTTGTTTATTTTGGATTGGTTTTTGTCTTCTTCAGCTGTACAGAAGGATAACTGTTTTTAATCAGTTGAGTACAGGCCTAAATTGCTGCTTAAATTTCTTGGTAGCTGGGAGAAAGTACATGTGTCCTTGTACATTTTTTATCTTCCTTTGTTAATGTCTCAAAGGTTAGAATTTCACAGTGAAACAGAACTGAGTACTTACTTTTAAAAGTTACAATTTAGGCCTTTGTGCTCACAAAGGGTTGTTTCAATTGCATTGCAAAGTACTGTTGCCTGTATTTATGTGAATATGCTGTTGCTTTCTAGTGTTCTTTATATACTTCTTTACTTCACTCTTTCCCTATAGGATAAAGAAATTCCTGCAAAGAGGTCAAAGACTACTGGATCTGAGGTACTGTTAAGTTTTTTTTCTTGTTGGTTTTTTTGACTATTTCCTCTATTTCCTTTCCAACATCACTTTTCTGCAAAGTGAACTTGCTGTCACTGAATATAGTTGACGTATCTTCAAATGCAAGTCTTTTAGGAGAAGACTTAAAGAGATTTAATATTCTCCTCTTTGAATGGGCCAGAAATGTCAGAATTCCTTTATTGATCAAGATGTTCTCAAAGGCATACACTTATGCCAGTCTTTCAAAGGTTTGTTATGAATTTTGCAGTGTAGATGTGTTATCTTTTTTGCTATTATGTTCGGAAATATTTGCAGTAAAACCTCCCTTAATGAAATATTCATTGTTCTCTGACTGTGGATAATCTTTGCTTTATATACAGAACTTCAAAAATCCCAAGTATGTTAGGGCAGAAATTATACTGAGGATCTGCTTTTTAGAACTGGGGTTATGTTGTTTTCTGTACTCAGCTGGGGAGCCCAGAGGGAGAAAAACCACATCTGCTAGCTAATGGTTCAGCAGTATCCAGCACTGAAGTTAAGGCTGATAGAAGCCTAGAAAACATGGAAGATCTGCTCAGGCTTTTATTTTGAAACAAGATTTGTTTATTCAAGTGTCTTTTCCAAAATATAACAATTTTTGCTGTGCTTTGCCTGGCACAGGCTCATCTAAAACTTAGTAAAAGAATGTGATAGAAAAAAAATGAGCCAAACTATGTTTTAAGGCCATTATATGTGGGTGGGCGGGTGTGTGTTCCAGTCCTTATCTTCTCCTGTCTGTTTGGCCAGTCATATTGCAAAACTGTAGCTACCCATCTGATGTGAAAGAACAGCCCTAACTGTCTGGGTTCTCATAGCTTTGCAGCCAGTATGTGGTGCACTGGTTCTTGTGCTGTACAGCAGTCCTCACACAGTCCTGCACTATGTTTCCTCTCCCTTGGCTCTGTGATTCATTCAAGATACAATGACTAAGTAAGGCTTTTTAGATTTACTGTAGCTTGATGCCCATTTAGGTACTGTTTAGTAGATATAGAATCATGCCTCAAAGAGGAACTATTCAGGAGAAAGAGTATGTGCCAGTAGACTTTTATCAAAAATCATTGTCTTGCAACATCAATTCTTATTTACAGCTCTGCTGGCAAGTCAAGTATTCTGTCTTAACTGCTTATAAATACTGACTGATGCAAAGACATTTCATGCAGAATCTGAAATTGTTCAAAACTGCATTTGTCTGTGCTGTGAGGAGCATGGTATCTTGTTGAAAACCGTTTCTAGTAGCCTGTGGAAAGAGGGGTAGAATGCCAGTGAGGCTGAGCAGCTCTTGTTTCCTTGGGCAGTGTAGCCTCCAGAGTTGCTTCACATAATTCCTGCTGGAGACATCTCTGGACTGTGGTTTAATAGAACTACAGAAAATGAAAATGAGCAAAGGCAAATGTACATTTCAGTCCTAGCAGGCTTTTGATACAATTAGGCAAACAGATGTGCAGGCTGTAAGCTTCCCAAACATACTTAAATGGTGAAATGTGAGAGCACCTTTTTCATCGTGATCTTCGGGATTTGGGGAGGAGGGAGAAAACAGGAGGATCTTCGTGTTCTGGAAAGCAGTTTCTTCTTACACTGGGCTCTTCAGCAGCTCTCCTCACCTTGCCTGGTGAGAGATGCATCCTTGTGTGCTTGTATGTAGGGAAAGCATAGCTTAATTAGGGAATAAAGGGAAAATGGGGAATTTAATGTAATGTACTGATTTCAGAAGACCTTTGAAGCCCTGGACTCCTTGTTCTTGTCTAGGAATGCAAAGGCTGCTGCTGATACCTCTTACTCAGTTGATCCTTCACTGAATTTGACCAGAATTCAAAAGTGATAGTTCTTGTCCTGGAAACGCATCTTTGAAACTTACGCTTTTAGGGTGGCAGTTACTTGTTACTCCAGACAAAAACCCTCTTAGAGTTAAATTAAATGAAGTTTGTTAAATCATGCTGAACTGGTGTTTATCAGATGGCAGTCAGTCTAGCTATGGAAAACTAAGATAATTTTGGAAGAGTCTCTTTAGTCAGTCTAATCTACTTTTAATTGTCCTTGATATTCCTGATGTCAGAAAAGGTCTCAAAGTTAGAGGAGTTTCAGCTTTCAACGTTTGTAGGATAGAGAGCACACATCCTACAAGTCTGTATCAGCTGTTTTGCAGCTTCAGTTTGTAGTTTCTAAGGGAAACACTTTCGAGTTTCTGTATTAACTGTTTTCACTAGTTCAACCACTTCTTGTAACATTTTAGACCTTCCCAAATCTCAGTTAAATTTAGCTTTGCAGATGCTGCTGACAACTGACCTTTTTGCTTTTGCAGGTGGTTTTTGGCTGTTTGATGACAAGAAAGAAGTTATTTTGAGGTAGAAACTATGCTGAAAGAAGTAATATTCAGCTCCAGTCTTAAAATTACTAGCAGCTTGCTATTAATTTCAGGGGTCTGAACCCCTGCATTGCCTTAAGCACTTGGAATCCACTCCTGCCCAAGTAAATCTCTGTGACAGGTTTCAAAAGTGTCACATTTCTCTCTGGGAAAGTGGATGTTTCCACTAGGTTTACAGTCAAAACTGTCAGAGCCTGACTGTTGAATATGGTCTTCCTTGTGTGGCAGGAAGAAGGCTTGAAGAGGTCTTCATTTTCTTTTCAAGGCCAGCATGACGTGTTGTTCCCTGCTGTAGTTGAAAGCGTTTGTAATCTACTTGTCATTGTATATCTTTGGAGAAGTATTCACATGTGGTGTCTTTCAGAGGACCCAGGTGTTCTTGAAACACAATGTTTCATATGCTGGCTCTGGTGAGGAGTCTGTCCAAACATGTAGAGATTATAGTCCTCTAACTTGGAGACATTCACAAGAGCATATGAAAAAAAAATAGAAAGGAAACCAAGACAGCTTTTGTTTTGTTGTATCCTGTGGATTACACATTGCTGGGATGCCCTTGTGGACTTGAGCTGAGATGCTTCTGTGAGCCAAAAACTTGTGATAAATTAACTAGTCAGGTGAGATTTCAGGACTCATCAGGGTAGTATGCAGTCTGCATAGGTGATTTAACCTTGTGCTTCCAGTAGTGTTCAAAACTGGTGTCAGAGATGTCATTTGGTAAAGTTGGTATGCAAGGAGAAGCTGTTGTCATTTTCTTTGCAGAACAGGTGCACACTTTGTGCTGACTTTGTGTTCTGCCTTAGCTACAGTCTCTGTAACTGTCCTTGGTGTTGTTAGACAGTTTTTCAGTATTGTGACCTGGTCTACAGTGTGTCCATTATGTGGTCAGGGATTTGTGTTCCAAATTTTAGGTGATCAGTGAATCTTTCACCCTGATGCTTGAACTTGCACAGACTTTTGCTATTGATGTGTCCATTAGGTGCAGCCTTGCTTTGTGTTCCTACAGATGAACAAATGCTGATAGTGGAATTAATCTTCACTCATCAGTCCAATTGAAATCCACCCAGAGTATTGCTGATTTACTAAGAAAGTTACATCAATTATTTGATCCAACTTAGCTTCAAATGAATGATTCACTAAACTTGACAAAGCCTGTGGTTCATATTTATCATGGCATAGTTTTGCAGGTGAATGTGTCCCATAACTGGTTTATCAGAGAATGTGCCTGACATCAGTGAGATTCCTCTGTGTAAAACCTACTGAACATCCATGGTGTTTGTGATTCCCTTTCCAGTAGAACAGGAGGGAAGGACACTGTCAAGAGACTGCAGGCACTCTGTGTTTATGCTGGACATTGCATTCCTCTTTTGCTATGTGGCATGTTAATTTATATTGGAGAAGTTCCACTTTCTCTTTGGTGTCCAGATGCTGCTGGCATCTGGTTTGTTGTTTTAATTGGCAAATATCTTATAGCAAGTGTTACATTGGGAATGCTTATAACATGGCTATTTATTTGATAAGGAAGTCCCACTCCAGTTATTTCTGGATATATTTAATGACAGTACATATTTAGCTTCTCCTTTTTCTCCTCTTTTTTTCTTTTATTTGCTTTCTTCCTTTTAAACATCGCCCTTTGTTCACACTACTGCCAGACTGCAGCTTATGATTTTCATTCTTGTTAGCCCTCAGGTACATGTTCAGTTGATGGCTGATGAGAATCCCTGCCAGATTGTAAATGAGCAGACAGAACAAAAGGAAATGATAGCTGCTTTTTCTTCTCTCTTTCTTCTGGACTCAGAACTTCTCTATGACAAAGAGTCAACAGCCCTCAAATGCTACCTCTAGTGCTTTTAGATTTTTTTAAAGCATTCTACTATAAAAAACTAGCAAAGTAACTGTAAGCTTTAGCATATCTCTTGTCATGCATGGTGATGGCAAATTGCAGTCTGTAGAGGTTACTCCACTTCTGCCTCAAATTATCTGAACCTTCCAAGCTGAGCATTAAGGGTTGTAACCCTTGAGCAAAATCATACCTATTCAAAACCCTTCCCTCAAGTGTCTGAAGTAAGGAACTTTGGAATGACTGGGAAAGAAACTAGTTGAACAGGAAAGGGAAAGTTAGGTAAGGAAGGATGGGTTTTGGGAGAGATATAGGGCAGTCCAGATAGGCAGGCATCAGACAGGTCATGGGTTTTTTTTTTCCTTCTGATACTTAGGTTTCTAAAAACAACTCTGGATCAAAATTAGTTATTTTCTGTAAGAATCTGTACAGCCAGAACTAGTTGTTTTTTTAAAGTAATTTAACTAGTTAAAACCAGTTTTTTTTAAAGACCATCAGTCTTAGAGGACAGCATGATGACTAACAGTTTACCTGGGTACAACAGTCTGTATTTTCTCGCTTTTCTCAATACTTGCTGTACAAATATGCTGAAATATTTTTGTATATATTTTTATCTTTCTATGTTTTTTTAATTTCAAAAACCAAAAGCTGTTTCTGTTTTCTCTGTGAAAGAGACATTTTTGCTTGTCTCAACAAAAACTATATCATGATACATTAAAAATGATGTTCTGCTGAAATGGAATGCAGTAAGGTGCCAAGAAGTGTTAAAGACAACACCCGAAAGAAGAAAACAGTTAAAACCTACGTGAGTTCCCATGTAATCTACTTAGGGTGTAGTTCTTAGGAAATAAGGGGTATCATTTACACATACTAGTTGTTCCTGCTGATGTAATTTTCTGCTGATTTTCTTATGCAGTTGTAGGAATTAGGAAATGTACTTTTGACTTCTCTGTGTTGAGCAAGTAGATTTCAGACCTCCCCTGCCCCATCACCTCTTCAAGGTATAACAGAGTTTAAGTACAAATATCTGTCTTGTGTTCACATTGACGCAATAGCCTGGGTTAAGTGTCCCTCTGGGCTCTTCATCTCCCTTCCCCTAGCAGATGCATTCTGTCCCTTTTTCTGAATCTAGCACACTTTGCTCCTCTTTTCTTGCATGCTCCAGGAATACTGTCCTGAGGAAACCATAAGCCAGCCTGTTGCACGGTCGGCACTCATGGAGTCCCTTCTCTCCATGAGGCACTTGCAGAGCTGGGTTAAACCTGGACTGCAGTGATCTCACGGGCAGCCAATTGGCTGCTGTTGTACTAAGGCAGTTAAATGGTAAACTTTGCAAGCTATCGTTTTTGTTTAATAAGAGATCTTTTTGCTGTGATTTGAAGGTGTGTCAAATGGGCTGTTGAAACAGTCTTGCCATTGCTTGAGGGGTTAGAAGTGCTTACTTAGGGGGTTGGTGAGGTGGAATTTTTTATTTTACTGATCTAAGATAAAAATATCAATTACCAGATGCATTCACCAGCCAAAACTAACCGCTGAATGACACATGCAGATGGTAATCTGTGGAGACAGGTGGTGTCTGACACTTGCATTTCTTCTTTTCAGCTCAGGGACAGTTTACAGCAGGGCATGGAGGACAACTTTCAAGTGGTTAGAAAGAATAGGTGCTTGGTCTGGGGATAAAAGAGTGATGGAAACATTCCTGTGTGATACTTAGTCAAGGAGGAAAACAAGATAGGAAAGAGGAGGAAAAAAACCCTATAATACTAGGTAGTCTGGTTCTCTTTCCATCTGTCAAAATATCTAGTATGTGCTCTCCTTTCCACACGAGTGAATCTAGTCTTACCACTAGAAAATTTGATTGCCCTATAAATAAAACTTTTTATTTTTAAATGTAAACACTGAATGAAGTCATTAATCTTTTGTAAATGCTTGTGGCAGCTTAGCATTAGAGAGAGTACTTTTGGGGAATTTTTTTGCATACAAATTAATCTGTCAGGCTGTCACATTTAAGACTCTTGACAATTCACGTTTGACTGATACCACAAATTATGAGGGCCTAGTCTTCAAGCTGAGTTGAATCCAAGTGGTTTTATTATGTTTTTGAGAGCAGCATTGCATTAATTTCAGTCCAGTGTAGTCCAGCCCTGACGGTTGGTTTGGTGAAGACCGGGACTAACTGTTGACTAATTAAAAGCTCAAAACCAAGCATAGAGGCTGCTGAAGCCTTTGCATTCTTCATGGACAGGAGAGCATATGGCAGCATCTAAACAACAAAAATACAGAATTGTGGTGGAGGGGAAGACATCCCGTATAATTCCAGTGGTTTGTAAGTTTTCTGCCTGTAGCTGCCAGTCAGAACAATATTTTGGCATGCTTGGCAGTTCCCTAAGAGTTTCTTGTCAGCACTGGCTTTCATACTGTGCATTTCTCTTTTCCAAGTGTTTCCCAGATGGATGTGCATACTTTATTTGGCTCTCTTCCAACCCTTCTCTTACCTGCTCATGCATGTATGTTGCTTTGTTCTCTCTGCTTGCTTGGTGTTGACATTTTTGAGCCCTCTTTATTTTAGTTTCAACTGTTCTTACATACATAAGGTGTATTTTATGAAACTGAGGCTTATCTGAAACATTTTTTCTTTTTTTTTTAATCTTTTTTTTTATTTGGTCATGACCTGGTTGGGAGAAGTGATTCCATCTGACATGCCACTGATTGCATTATGGGCACAGTACTTATGGATGGCAAATATAGTTTAAATTTATTGGGAATTGGCTGTCAGTATTGTGCATAGCTTGTGATCTCATAGTAGAAATGCTGAGTGACAGTTGGGATTTTCCTTTGCTTTCTTGCTTTCCACATTCCAGATTTGTTTGGGAGGAGATGATCATAGAATCATTGGAATTACTTTAATCAGACTGTGACATTGACCCTGGTAATGCTGTTTGTTTGTTTGTTTGTTGCTGCTGCAGGGTGCAAGGAGCAAAAATACAAATATTTAAGGGTTCACTGGAGCCTTAATTGTGGTGCAGTTAGAGTATCAGTGCAAGTCTTCATTTGGTTCAACTTTGCATTTTTTTTCTTACGAATTTCTGCACAAACATATTTTGTCTTTCCTGACCTGTTGCAATTGCTAATACCAATATGATTTTTCCTTGGCTGTGAAGAGATGTCCCAGGCAATGTGATATTTTTTAGGTCATTGTGGTAGTCTAAAACAGGTTGTAGACCTTGCTTGATGTTTGTTCTAGTTACCCAATTCAGTAAGTCCTCTGCTCCTTGGCAGGGCTTAACTCAGCTTCATAAGAAGAAATCTCAGGGCAGTTACACAGAATTTTTCTCTTTGGAAAATGTTGCTTTAACCTCCTCAGTAAGAAGGTGTGGTCTTCTTATTTTTCTTCTAAAAGCATGAAAGTTTACATGTTTATTGGGTTTTTTCCTCCCACACCACCTTCTTAAAAAACTTTTCACTTTGTTTCTATGAGAAAGGCTAACACAAATGTGAGCTGTCTGTGTCCATGCCCTTCCTCTGCCATCACTTTTGGATTAGTATCAGCTCACTTGAACCAGATGTGACAGAGAAACAGAAGTGTCATTTGCATGAGTTTTGAAAAATAGTAAGGCAAAAGAGGAGGGCCTGAAGGAATAAATCCATGGGGGAAAAAACTCAAAACATGGTCCTTTCCACTTCTTAAGGGAAGCTAACTCTGTCCTATAGAAACATTCAATCCTCTCTGACAAGTAGACTGAACCTCTGCCTCATGGCAAACCATTCCATGGACATTCTGAACATTTTGTGAAGGGTGATATTGACATGGGAACAAAAAACATCAGGAGTATTTCCGTTGCTTCTTGTTGTCCTTATTTTTAAAAGGGTGAGGTAGGGAAGGGATGAACCATGGAGGTTGATACAAAGGAACTATACAAATAAAAGTGGCTGTAACCCAGAAATGTGATATGTGTTGCTGCTGAATGCACAGGAGAGAATTTGTGTTACTGTAAAATACTAACTGCCAAGTGGAATTTATTTTCAGTTCTGTTACTATTTTTTTGTTTTAGGTCCTGTTTAATATGGTTGTAGAAATGCCTCGTTGGACCAACGCAAAAATGGAGGTAATTAAGAAAAATACCTTGATTATATAGGTGTTTGTGGAAGTTGCAACAATGCAGTGGCTTCCAGTAGGCAGAATGTAATCACAGTTTGGATTGCTCCTTGCACACTAAAATGTTATCTGTTAAAAAATTGGTTTGAAGTGGTGCATACACTTTCCTTGCTATTACAGAAAGCGTTGAGCTACTGATTGTTTTCTTGGTGGAAGCGGGAAAAGCAGGTGGGCACTGCATCTTGACAACCCTCTCACTGCAGAGTGCAGCGTATCTGCAGCAGAGTCCTGGAGTACTGACTTTTAGGGTGTTTTCCAGCATTTAGACTAACTCTTAGACTCTGTTTGCTTATGGAGCATTCCACTCAGATGATTTAATTCATCATTTCCACTGTATGTGTGTTAGACCAAATCCCAACAAATGGAGATGCAACTAAAAGAGCATTTCCTTGTGACCAAAATAAAATATTTGGGGACTTCACTGATTGAAAGTATGAACTCCTGCAGGGAGATATTTTACAAGTAGTAAAAGCATTTGTAGTGTTTGTGAAACAACAGATCTCACCAGGATATGTCCTGTCTTCCTGAACATTTGTATTAATTTTAGGCATGCTTCTCAGATGCTTTTAAGGAAGTTCGTGTTTGAGCTGTTAACTCTTTTAATTATTGAAAATAATTCCAAAGAACCTTCTTAGCCTGCTATTTGAGACTTTTTTCTCCTTTCCCTGATGATAGAACTGTGTTTGCCATTGCAGCTATTACTCTTCAAGCAGGGTTACTTCAGATATTTACCGTTTATTTTAAGCTCATGATTTATTGTGGCAGCTGACTTCTCTTTTGCAGAGGATCCATTTGACAGTGCTACTTGAGCTCTGCCTAAAGCTCAGGGTGCTCTGCCTATGCTTCTCATTATGTCAGGAGTAGAAAAGTTTGTCCTGCTAGGTTTAGAAATCATTGATTTTAGGCTTTTTGGGTTGGATGGAGGAGACTAGATGTAGTTTCCTAATATTTAACTTTTAATATCCTTAAAATTTGCTGCATCAATTAAGGTAGTTGTCTTGCATTGCCATTGTGTCGTGGCAATCCTTCAGTCCCGACCATGGTAAGCCTCTAATTCCTGCTATTACCAGATCTTGTCTGTTCATCTCTCCTCACATGCAATGGAGACTTCAGGACATTAAGCCTTGCATTAGTATGAATATCTACCCACTGTTACATTTCCTGCTACAGATCTTCTGCTCCTCAGCTTGTTCTATTTCTGTTTTTCTTCCCTTTGTGCCCTCAGTTACTCCTCTTTGTCCCAGTTTCTGTGAACAAAAGGCATTGCTGAGCTCCACTTCCATCAGTGTCCCAGGTGGCTGTTTGAGCCCTTCACTGTTTGGTTATGACCAGGAGCAGGTAGAATCCAGTGTGAAGCCAGAAACGTGTGAACCGTCATCTTGGCTCTTGGGGAGGGTTTACTTTTGGAATGAGTACATGCTGTTGAGGTTGGTGGTTCTAAAAGGCGGAATTCCTTTGAGATGACTTTGGTGATGGTGCTTCAGGTGAAGGTCAGGGATATAAAATGGATATGGGCTGAGGGCTGTGTGCTCATGCAGGGAAACTATGCACCACTTGAGTGTAATCACTTGAGCCTGTAACAAATGTTTTGCCGCTCAGCTGAGTGTTTGTAAGCAAGAGCCAAGCTAACGTGGGTTGGTGGGTTGGGACTGTGGTGTGGAGTGTCAAAGGGTGGTTACAGTGCAGATTAGCTGTGGTGGGTACCTCAGGCAGTGGCTCTATGTGTGTGGTTTGTGTATGGGCTTTGGGGGAGGATGTTACTGTTCAGCTGTAGCTCAGCTTTTCTGTCAGTGCTTCTTTCGGAATAAGAATGCCCTCTTTAAATGGTAGCTTAACTTGTTCCAAATCTGTATTAAGTTGGCATTTGCTGACTATGAGGAACTTGTGCTTGGGAAAAGCATTTGTATGCTGAGAGGTGATGGACAAAAGGGGGTGTTTGCAATTGGAGAGCAAGGAGCAGAGGGCAAGAACATGAAACATTTCCTCTGTGGCTGTCAAAGCTCCTCTTGTTGAAAGATGTTGTGCCACCATTTGCATGTGTGTTGAACTTGTACCATAAAGCCCAAGAGCTTCTGACTTAAGTTCCTTTCAGTTTTTATGTTTGACCATGACAGCCTCCTTAGAAAGTTATTACTTTCTCTTCTAGATTCATTTTTTCTTGCATACTTTACAGCATTATTTAATACCTTAATAAGCAGCTTTTTGAATATGACCCTTGAGATTCAGAGTGAGGCTATAGTAGTTTTAATAGTCCTCAAACCACAAGCTTGTGCTGCCAGATGGATCTTTCTCACTGGTTGGGTATGGAATTAATTGCTTTCCATTTTAACATTGTCCTTCTCTCTTTTCCTCTCCCTGCTCCCCACCCTTTTTCACGATCTGCTTAGATTGCCACAGAGGAGCCATTGAATCCCATTAAACATGATACAAAGAAAGGCAAGCTTCGATATGTGGCAAATATCTTTCCTCACAAGGGTTATATATGGAATTATGGTGCCCTCCCACAGGTAACATTTTTGTTATAATGGTGAAAGTTTTCTGTCTTCTGTGTAAATTGCCTTGTAAATCTTGGATACTGCCTGAATGCAAATCAGCTGCAAGAGGGGTGATTCTCTTTGATACATTTGTAAATTAGGATTTTTTTATGTTGAACTTTATTGTGTCCATAAATTTTGATCAGAATTTGGGTATGGGAATAAATAGGAGCTGTGTTTTCAGGAAGGAGTTAAATGATGAAGAAATCTCAGATCTTTAGTCTATGCCTCTGTACTGTACTGATAGAACTAAATTGTCATGGTCTGCCATTCAAGAATATTTTGTCAAGTAGACCTTTTCTGCTTAAACAAAGCATTTATTTAAAAATTCATTTAAGATTTTAATGTATTGCAGCTTAAATTTTAATTGGGATTTCTTAGTATCTTTAACGAAGAGGAACACAAGGGCTGTTCTTTTTTAGATTAAAGCTCAACTGCCTTCCTTAACATTTCTCTGAACTGTGAGACTTTACTGATCATGACACATTGAAAACTTTGAGCCTTGAAAAAGTCCATCTAATGGCTGAAATTTTGAGTATAATGAAAAGCTTTGAATTTTTTTTTCATTTCTGTGAATAACACATTAGACTTCCATTAGTACTGAAGAACATGATGGAGCTTGAAAAGAGTAATTTATTTTTTATGTAACTGTATAAGCAATGAAAGTTGAGTCCCAAAAATCAGCTTACATGTTTGATCCCTGGAGAGGAGATGCTAGGCAGGTTCTTGAATACAGCAGTGAAATCTTGTCCAGTCAGCAGTGTCAGTAGACAAAGTTTCCAAGTAGGTGTAGTTGGAAACGAGCAACTCCATTTAATGTTTTGAAATTTGTGTGTTCCTTAGTTCAAAGCCAGAATTATTTGAAAATGTAAATATTTTCCTGCAAAAAGTGCATTATTTTGGACTTAGAATACTTTCCTCAGGAGAAATGTTTGGCATCCCTTGTTACTTGGTGAGCTGGGGAGGGCTGAACATAATTGTCATTTTTAATTTCTTCTATATTAGACTATTTGCTATCATAGCAGAAGTTGCTGTGCTGTCCAGAGAACAATACTATTCCTTCCTTCTAACTGAGAGGTGAAGAGGTGTGACTGGGCAGAAGAGAAATACTGCTACAATGCAGCCCGAAATAAAAAGCACTTCGGAAGGACAAGAGGACACAGTCTTAAGCTTTGTCAGGAGAAGTTTAGGCTAGACATTAGAAAAAAAAAATTGCAGAAAGACTAACTGGGCATTGGAATGGGCTGCCCAGGGAGATGATGGAGTCACTGTCCCTGGAGGTGTTTAAAAAAGGGCTGGATGTGGCATTCAGTGCCATGGTTTAGTTGATGAGGTGATGTTAGATCTTAGGTTGGACTTGATGATCTCCAAGATCTTTTCCAGCCAACCTAGTTCATTCTGTGAAGAGTACTGGAAAAGTAAATATAAATTTTAAAATCTCTCTTGATTTCACTTCAGCAGTTTTTTGGTGATGATTCTGCTACCTAAACGTATTCTTTTCATCATTTTGCCTTCCAGTATCAGTCAAGTTCTGAAGAGCAAGTTTGGGGTGGAGTTATAGTCACAGACCGTAGAAACTAGCAGCGTAGCTCCTTGGAAAAAAAGTTTTCTATAATCTTTTCAACAACACCTAATTGGACTCACAATTCTTAACAGAAAAACTTCTCAACTGTAGGATGAATTATTCATTACTTGTAAAAGTAGAAACAAGTACTTGTAGTAATTAAGTTAGTATAACTCAGCTAGGATTCCTTGCTTGTGCAGTATTCAGAGCAAGGGTTTAAACTTTCCTTTTTGGTCTTCAACTCTTAGCTGTCCTTTGGAATGTACATGTCTCAAAATACTCAGAAATACTTCATACCTAAATCTAAAATCTTTAAAAAGCTTTTTGGGTGCTGACAAATATATGCATAGGAGTGTGGTTCACTCAAAGCTTAGATGTGTTAGAAAAGAATTTATGTTAATATCATGGTATGTAATAAGTATAACAAAAGTGTAATTGTAAGAGGTCCTAGCTTGATCCCACTATCACTAGTAACTAGAAAAATCCATATTCAGGGTCCTCTGATGCCTTAATCACTGCAAGTGGGTAAAATGTATCTGTTGAGTCATTGACACTGGAAAAATATGTCCTCAGTAATCCTCATGTCGCTTGTCCTGAGTATGAGTTATTCAGTGTCAGACCACTGGCTGTTTACTTTTGCTCCTCCCATTGAGCAAGCCTGTTCTCAGAAAGCTGATGTTTTTATTGTTACTTTTGCTAATCTTTGTAATTTAGTGGTAAGATGAGTTGTAATTGCAGTTCAGCAGCTAACTGATAGTTCTCTTTTCCCTGGCAGACCTGGGAAGATCCAAACCATACGGATAACCTTACAGGATGTTGTGGGGATAATGATCCTATTGATGTTTGTGAAATAGGTTCAAAGGTTTGTATTTATCAGGATTAATTTAATTTATCAAGGTTAACATAATAATTTGGTAGCAACTTCTGAAAGAAAAGGTCAGATGGAAAACAAGATGTGTTAATAATGTTAGGGACTGACGAAAGTATCAATAGAGGATCTAAGGAGAGAATAGGTGAGAAAATGGTGGATTTTTAAAAAGGATGGGGGAAGATAGGATTTGGTAAAGTTTATACTGGTTAAAAGGGAAAATAAAAGAACAACATCCTGAAGTTGTGTAGTTGGACAGTAAGTTTTGGGTGAAGGAAGTGACAGTTAAGATTTATTTCTTTTTTCCCTGTTAGCAGTATTGGAGCTAGGAATAGGTTGCTGAAAAATGAGGAAATTTACAGCATCATGCATATTAGAATTATAAAGTTAGACCCACAAAGGAGGTAGTTTTGATTTTACTCATGGGTGCTAAAAGAAGTAGATCCTCTTTTCTAGAGAAGACAGAAACCTGCTGCAGTGTTGCAGAGTTATGAGTTGTGGAATGGATAGCTGAAAAAGAGGTGCAGCAAGGAGCATTAGTAGGTATAAAGGAAAGGTTTAGCTCACTGAAAGAAAATTCTACATATCTAGAGGCAGCAAAGAATGGAACAATGCTGTATCAAAAATGAGGTTATGAAATGGACGAGTTTGAGAGAGAGATCTCTTAGGATATTTCGGTATGGGGAAATTTAATTAATGACTTCAGTGAAAGTGGCTTTATTCGAGGTAAGAAACCTAAAGATTAATCTCAAGGGATCCAGAAACAGTTAAAGAGGAGATATTTGCTGGTAGGGAGAAGGTTCCAAAGAAAATGCAAAAATGGTTGTGTTGGTATTTCTGGGGAAGTGCTGTGTGTTTATGTGTGTATATTGTAGTCCAGAGGAAGGAATAGCAAGACAGAAAAATAGGACCCTGAGTTCAGAAAGTAGAGAGTCAAGGGACAGGAAGAAGTTAAAAAATGAGTATGAGACGCTTCTAACTTACAGTTTGGAAGGAAAACCAACAAAGTGTGGGGGAACTAGGGTAAAAGGGAATGAAAAAAAATTATCTACTTTTCTACTTAAATAAATGCTGACTGGAGAATTGAGGATTGGAGAATAGTAACGGTGGAAGAAAGATCTGCAAACACACTACACATCTATTTAGTATTTCTAGCTATCTTGCAATTTTGTTACAACCTGCTGGTCAAAAATGTAAAACTTTTTTTAAGGTAAAAGAGAAGTTTTACATGTTGTTTTCTAAATCTTTGTGGCATTACTTTCTGTTTCAGGTTCGTTCTTTTGGTGAGATTGTTCAGGTGAAGGTCTTGGGTGTTTTAGGTCTTATTGATGAAGGAGAGACAGATTGGAAGATAATTGCCATCAGTGCAGATGACCCAGAAGCTCAGAAAATCCATGGCAAGTATTTTTGTCTTTCCTAATGCATTTATGTCAGAAACTTGCCCAGCAGAGTAGTGCCTGAGTTTAGGACTCCCAGGATAAGAAGCAGCTAGTGGAAAGGCAAGACTTTTTTGTTTGTTTGTTTTGGGTTTTTTGTTTGTTTGGTTTAGAGTTTTTGGGTTTTTTTTATTTTTGGTTGTGTTTTAGGTCAGGTGCAACCTTCAATTAGGACATATATGCTTTCACACTAAACTTCTAAAATGGTTTGCTTGGATTTTCAAAGGGACACGGCATGCAGAAAGTTTTTTGGCTCCTGAAACACAACTGCCTTAGAAAGTGACCTCCAATAATTACAGGCTTATGTATTGTGTGGTAGTGATATTTACCTGCTCTATGTTATGTAGCACACTACTGTTTTCCTTTTTGAAAGTGTTTGTTCCTTTTATATCTACAGGCATTGTGTTGCATTCTGGCAAGACATTCCAATGTCTTGCCACTTTTAAGAGGATTGCTTCCAGAGTTTGTTGCTTAGTGTGAACAATTGGGTTTCACTTTTTAGCTTGAAAATTGGCAAAATAAACTGCTAATGCAGCTTACCCTCATCAGCCTTGATGATGAGCTGTGCTGGGGGAAATATCCTGCTCAAACTTGTCCTCCCTGTGATCCAACTTGTGGTATCCAAATGAAACTCGAATACTGAAGTGTGTCCATGTGAGTAGCACATGAGGTGTCATTCTGATGTGTTAAAACTGCAGGAAGTTAAGTTTTCATAGCGCAGGTAAAGTGCAGTTTTTCTCTGGCTAGATGGAGATTTGCTTCCTCAAATGGAATATTACTGGGAATCATGAGTCTTAAGTGAGGTTTGTCTAAAACTGATTGTTAGGAAACCAGAAACCATATATACCATCAGGTATGTACAATGAGAGCCTGCTCTTTGTTGGTAAGGGAGCACCAAGGTGCAGAGTAGCCTTTCTGTAGGAATAGACCAATCCAGTTGCTTTTTAAAGAAGTGTGTTTCTCAGCCATTGAGGTTTTTTCATGGTTTCTGAATGTAAAGTATATCACCGGACTAGTCCTTCATTCTCAGTTTTCTTGCAGGTTACTTTCACATGGAGAATACTTGACTTGTGGGGAAAGAAGGGGAGAAGAAGAGATGAGGAAAAGGAAACTCTTGGGTTGATGCTGATTAAAATCATTGGGCAGATGAATTACTGCATAGTGTTTATGACTCTTTAACTACTTTGACAGTTAGAGATTAAGAAGTTCAGCTTAAGGAAAGAGTAAGTAATAGTTTGCTGTTAATGTCAGTATCAATTGAAACCACTCTGTAATGTGCAGTAAAATGCAATATAAGTGTCAGTAGTTAAAAGAAAAGTGAATAGCATTTCATTTCTAGGCACTGTTCTGCTTAAAGACTTACCTTTTCTCCCTGGCAATTTCTGAGAGAATGTGGTCAGAAAAGTGGATGAGAGAATTCAGAAGGGGAGTCCACTAAGCAGGGGCAAAACTGTGGTAGTTTATTCCACTATTATTTATTATTTGGGGTTAACTGTCTGTATTTGAAAGCTCTCTCTGGTTATTTGGTGTTTTGTTTTTGTTTTTCCCCAGGTAATGACTGATTTATATCAGCTCTGTTACAACTTTAGTTTATTTGGGCAGGGAGAAGTAAGAGCTTTAGTCTTAAAAAAAGAAGAAAAAGTAGTAGGAGGAATGGGCAAACCATTGCCTGTAATTGATTCCTGTGTGCATCCTTTCTTATCAGGGATATGTGCAAAACTTCAAGAAGAGAATTGTACTGAGATTCAAAGAAGTGTAGAGCTACTTATCCAGTTTAATATGATTTCCCTTTGGGATTGGAGTTGCAGCCCAAAATTTACAGAAAAAAGAAAAGGGGAAGAAAAAAAAGCCCCTGTCTGCTTTCAGAAGACATGACTGGCTTGCAGTGTTTAACAGCAATCATTCTTCAGTCTGAAAACAAACAAATCTGTCAGAGCAGGCAGTACAATATGTCCTTTTATACTTGTTTTTCCCCCTTCCCAAAGTTGTTAATTATTTCAGCATAAAGGGATGGCAGCTATGGATAAAACCAGTCTCTCCCTCTGTAATTGATGTGCTGCTGTGTTATGGAGGTGGCCTCCTGGGGAAGATGAGGCTAAGTGTTGCCTTCTAATCCTGTCCAGTCACTTCTGTATCATTTGTTAAAGATTTCCAACTGCACTGAGAATCATCACATTTGCTTTCAGCTCAGTATGTGCGGAGCCCCCAGTGAACATTTGGAAAAGATAATTTCAAGACACCAGAGTGGTGATTACTTGCAAACCCCATCCTGAGCCTGGACTGTGTGTTAACTCCCCTTGCCTCTTTAAGCACACACCAGGTACCTGGGATATTCTCCTTCCGGGATTGCAATCCTTCTCATAAGTGCAATTGATTTTTCTGAGACTTCACAGAACTCAGAACTGAGAAGTCACAACTTCTGAGTGCTTCTCATTGTTTATTCATAGCACTCCACTGGACTGTGTGTGCAGGCATTTATTGATAAATACTGGTTTAAATTGGAAACCCTGCCTAGAGCTCTGTGTTTCACACAGAGCAGTGAGAAACTCTTGTTTACAGTGACAATACCCAGGAATGATAGGCAGTGCTTAGCATCTGTTTTAAGTGGGAACTCTGTCATCAGGAGGAATAGCAGGGTCTTAGTGTCTTTTTGGACTGACTTTGTAAGGTAATCTGTTTGAAATAATAGCACTTAATTCTGGTGGGCATAGGGACAATCTCTCACAAATACAAGTGGTTTGTCAGATGCAGGCATCTGTGTGAGAAAGATAAATCTGATCATGTCTAGTTGGAGTCTAAAAGCAACTATTTCATCAAGATCTGGCTTTGTGCTGTTGTTTCTGCTCAGGCAGTTGCTAGGCAGATGGCTGTTAGTAGACCAGCGGAGCAACATTAGACCAAACAACTCTGAGAAAAGACCTAAAAGCTCCTCCTTGCAGACTGAAACACTAAATCTTGGTGGTGTAATAGGCTGGGCTGTTTTCTTTATTTTGTTGGAAGTGAATTTTTGTGGTAGAAAGGTTGCTTGTCTGCTTATCTCATAGTCTGGATTGAATTTAATATATTGGATATATTAGAGTTCACTTGTATATCTAATGCTTTTCTAGTTTGGGCTCAGAAGGGATGAGTGACAATTTAATGCTGTGATTTGGTCTAAATGTATGTGGCATCTTCATATTGGACAAGAGGTTTTAAAAACCACTGGCAGTTGAAGCAGGAACTGTGTTTGAAGCAGTGTATGAAGTCTGGCTTTCAAAAGGTCATCTTGCCCTCCTTCAGCAAATTGGACTAATCATGTATTAGTCCGTGGCATTATGGAGGTGATTTACTGGCCTGGAATCTTAGCAGCCGTTTTTGCTGCCATTGCTCACTGGAAAGATGCCAGGATCTATTCAACAGCAGTTGGTGGTATCTGCTGGCTTTATTGTGCTACCTTTTGCTGACACTGGTGTAGTTAACTGTGCTGTGTTGCCATGCTGCTTTTACAATACACATCTCAAGATAGGGTTTAGTGATCAAACCCTAAATGGCAAAACTAAGGCATGTTGTATATTTTGTACTAAATATTGTTGCAGACCTTTACATGTGAGTATATTTATTCACAGAGAAGCAGCAGAGGCCCAGAAGACCTTTGTTGTGGATTTGTGTAAGCACCCAGTATAAAGAAATTAATTTGCTGTACCAAGTCTCCCCTCCTACCCCTTGCACAAAATACACCAAATGCCTTTATATGGAATGTAGCTGCAGCTTCCTGTAAATGTTTATAAGATGTTATTAAAAACATATGTCCTCTCTTCCCACAGACCTTGTTTAGAAAGCTTGCTGCAAACATGTTGTTTTAGCTTTGCTTGCTAGAAGCAGCATCTGTTGTACTAAAAATGGTAGTTTTGTACAAATGCTTTTGTTGCTCTCTTCTGTAAAGCCAGTTAGAATTAGGATCTGCATTCATGTTAGCTCACTCCCCTGACAGAGAGGTAGCAGCAGTTCATGGTGCCAGCCTCTAGGGTTTTTCCTTATGGACCCTGAACTGCAGCCCTTAATGTGATCGGCTGTCTCTTTTTAACCCTTGGCACTTAACTTTGGTATCCAGAAAAATGAGACCTATGGTTGTATGGCAGTGTAGAGTAATTCCCACTTAGAGCCCCGTGGGGACCTGCTGATAACATAACTGCAGGAGCCTGACCTGCTCTGCTGCTTTGAGCAGGGCTTGCTGGCAGAGATCAAACTGCTTTGGGCCTCCTAAACACTTGCTGCTCCCCAACCTGCCCCTTTTAACATCAGTGTGAGTACAGTGAGGGGAGATAAGCAGTCAACATCAAAAAAGACTCTCTTAACAGTGTTTGCTGCAGAAAAGACATTTAAATTGTTTGCTTTTTAAAAAAATCATAATAATTTGGAGCTATCTTCTGTAGATATTAGTGTAGTAAATTATTGTACTGCTTAGTGGGATCTTCTCTTTTACCTTTCTTTGGTTATTTTTTTGTTTTCTGAATGTGGTTTTTTTTCCTTCCCCCCTGATATCCCCAAAGAGGCTGTTTAGATTTCAGTGGAAGACAAACTGTCTTTCAGGTTTTTCTGTGGTGACTTTTAATGAACTGAAGAGGTGGCTGTTGAGTGAGTGATGCAAGAGCTGCTGTTTTCCTTGTATTTTGTATTATATGCTGACTCCACAGCAACAGCATTGATACTTTTCTGGGGTTTGTTCTGTTGCATTATTGCATGTTTTTCTTCTGCTTGCCACCAACTTCTGTTATAATACAGATGTTCTGGAGCTTTTTTTTTTTTTAAATCAAGCATTCAAATTTCATTTGATGTTCAGTAGCTGTCTTTTATAGTAAAGAATAGTGAAGTGAAGCAGAGGGATGAAGGAGAATAACTTGCAAGGAACCCAGGAAATAAAAGCAACCAATGCCCTCCTTAAGTCCTCAAAACCAGAGTATAATCCATCCATGTAATGCTGTAGTATGATTGTGTTTAGTCACTTTACTTAGGCAAGGTGAAATTCAGGGAGACAATTCTATTCATGAAGATAGAATCTCTAACAAAAGGACATAATGAAAGTCTGTCTCAAAGCCTATCCTAATATTTGAGTCCTTCAAATAAGTGTAAATAAAACGTATAAATAAGGGGCAACAGATGGAGAAAAGTACCAAGTGCCAGTTAGTAGACTGTAAAGCACTTTTGATGAACAGTTTTTATGGGAGTAGGAGGCAAATAACCAAGTAGTGGGAGTGGAGAAGCAGAGTTAGGAGAGACATTTGCTGGAATAGGAACCAGAAAAAAGGAGCAGCAGTGTGAGAAAGTATGCTTGAATTGAAGTAGTGTCTAGAGATAGAGGTCTGGAGTTTGTCTACTGCTGGGAGCCAAGGAAATTGCTGCAGCAGCCTAGTTTGCTTTACAAACTTGAGGAGATACTGTCTCTTCAGCAAGTGTTAGATGTGAATTCAAACTTCATAAGAGGAGGAGATGACAATGTTTTAAGTTGGAAGAGGGATGTTCTCTTGCTTGGAGAGAACAAAATGATACATTGGGGTCCTGAAACTGATTTGAATTGGAGCTGCAGTTTTATTAGTGCCCAAGTGAAGCATTCATCCTCCAACCAAGATCCCACCCTTTTCTAAATCATTCCTTCTTGGTTGGTGTCACCCACCCCACCCTAATGAGAAGCTTTTTGTGCTCTTAAACACGTATTTCAGCTAGAAGACCCAGCACAGCCTTATGTGCCCTTGATTTTTTCTGGGATTCTGCCAGTGAAATTCCCTGATCTCCTACAGACAGGTGGCCAGCAGCCAAGTTCAAAATGTGTCTTACTCGGAGCCCGTAAACACGTAGCCCTGTAAAGTGTGTGCAAAGCAAAAATTTACATGGGCTTCTTCAGAGTTTCATGCTTTATTCTTTGGGTAGTGGAAATGCAGTGGAATTTGGCAGTGGCATCTATGACATGCTATTAACACTCAGAATGTCTTCTGAGGCATAGGTCTGGCCTCCCGCTTCAGTCTACATGTCATCTCTCTTGGTGGTCTACTGAGAATTGAATGGTCTGTAGCACAAGACCTTTTCTCTTCACTTATTGTTCTCTTCAGAAATAGTTTGATGTCTTTGTTCAGGTTCACAGTGAAATTTTAAAAGACATTTGGCCACTTAAGATGGAAAGCATATGACTAGGTATCAATTCCATGGACTAAGCAACTCTGATTTTATAGGACTGGATAGACAGAAGAGCATCTTAGCAGAAATCACTGCTGACCAAATGCCATCAAGTGAGGCGTACCTATGGGAGAAGGTAATGAGGGAACCAGGGAGAGTTGAGAGAGAGCAAGAAGGAATGAGGAAGGGAGACATGAGCGAGTCACTTGCAAAACACTAGAGCAGAGTAACACCTTGGAAGATGGCCTGAGCAGAGTGAGGTTATGGAATAGTTGGTAGACTACAGGAGTAAAAGGTCAGCTCCCATTTCCATCAGAAGTGACTGTGGAAAGGAAATAGAAGATCACACCAGTACAAAGTATTTGGCTTCTGGGATGGACAAAATCCTTTATGACATCAAAATTATTAGAACAGTGTTGAAAGCTTTTGCTATGTAAACATGTTGCCAGGGAGTTAATTTCTTAAGGGGTTGATAGGGCCATGCCATTGCAAGTGACAGAAGTGGTGGCTGTCTCCAAAGACAGCCCATTAAAATTTGATATGCAGAGCAGGTAAGGGGTGGAGAATCTGGAACTGCATCATTGATACGGCAGCATAGTCTTCAAGCTGAATTGCTGTGATGTTTCATCTCTCTGCCTACACGAGGGTAGTGTTCATCTCTGCTTCACAAGGGTGTCCCACAAATAGAGTACATTCCTCTTTGTGTCCTGTCACATTTTGTCCATCAGGATTGTAGAGGTAGAATTGTTTGTCACTGTGAGTATGCAGGTATCAGTAAAGGTCATCAGTAAAGTTAGTGTTTAGAGCTCCTGGCACGTCTCTGTCATGTCTTGAAGGGGATGAATTTGGGACTAATGTGAGCAAAAAAGTGACTTTTAATATAATGTTGACAAGTCAAGCCTGTATTTTGTTACGAGGTTCTGGTTTAAAGATCCATGTGTTGAAATTGTTTTTATAGTTATTCTTCCATGATCAAAAAAGGCTCATAGGCCCTGCAGTTGCTGGAAGAAAAAATTATGTCAGTGAATAATCTAAGTATTGCAAGAGCTACCTACTGAGATAAAGATGGGATTTTCTTCTCCTTTCACAAACATAGTCCTTTTATTCATTGTACCTTTGGCTCTTAATAAATGAAGGGCAGGAGATGACTGCTTTACCTGCTTAGTGTGGTTGTGAAATCATAAGCTAGCAACTATGGGCAGCTAATGTAATAAAGTAAAGTTTACCAATGACTTTGAAAGTATTCAGTGAAATCAAATTGCTGCAGATTCTTTAGGAAAATTTAAAAAATTGATGTTCTGAAACCTGTGAGTGAAAATGATCAGTTCTTTTTTTTTTTAATCTTTTTAACCTACAGATATCGATGATGTCAAGAAGCACAAACCGGGTTATCTTGAGGCTACAATTGACTGGTTCCAATTATATAAAGTCCCTGATGGTAAACCAGAAAATCACTTTGCTTTTAATGGAGAATTTAAAAACAAGGTGAAGATAATGCAAAATTAAAAATACACCATTCTGTTACATGGACTCTAGAATTTTTAGAATTGTAAAGGGGGAAGCTTAATGAAAAGGGTTTTGGTGGGAGGGACTTCTGTGTACAATTTATTAGGCTAGGATTAAATAATGTTTTCTGCCTACCATTTTGTTCCGGAAAAATGCATAGGTCAGTAAAGAAAGTCTGAAAAAAAAATTAGTCCTAATCCTGATGAGATTTACACATGCATCTGTGTGTTTGTAGATGTTTTTTAAAACATTTTCATTCTCTGTGTCAGAGTAATGAACAGATTGTCTTTTCAGTTGTTTCTGTAGTCCTGTTGGCAAAATTTTCTAACTTTTGTTTTTAGGGTATGCAGTTTAAGACAGTGGGTTACAGATTTTTTCATAATTTGTATTTGCTCAAGGCATACTTTTTTCTGTTAAATCTCTGTAAAAACATTTGGAACATTTGGCTTGAAGGCTGAAAAATTACTTACCTTATTTTTTTTAGAAAACCAGCTTTTTAGACTACTTCCAATAAGAATGACCAGTGTTTGAAAGGAGATCGGACTAGGGAATAGACTTTGTTGAAGGAAATACCTGGATTTTTCCAGAGAAATTGGATATGATTTGAGTAAAATTGCTTTGCAACTTGTGTATTGCATGCTCTGTGTAGATTATTCTTGGCAAAGAATCACAAGTTTCTTATGAATGATGTCCATGTGTCGGCCAGTTCAGCCTTGCAGGGTGCTGTCAAAGTTATGTAATGCCTTCTAACCAGCACAGGCAGCTTTACATGCTTTGTCTGGTTAAAGAAATGCCCTGACTCCCCTCTGCACTGAAACTGCCTTTTAAATCAATCAGTTGTGGAGTTGTAAGGCATGATAGCCTGATCTCTCCCCTGTTCTCCCGGGAACTGCTCTTAGAGGTGCTCCTGCACTGTAAAGTGACAGTAGACCAGTGTATCCCTGTCGGGCCATTGGAGTTGAGCCTGAAGGCACTAAATGCCCTGAGATAGCTGGTTTGGAGCACTTGAATAATTCTCAAGCATTTCTAGAGACCCAGGATGTGATCAGGCAGCTGTGGCTGTGCTCCAGCAGCTCTGGTGAAGTTCACAATGTTCCAGTGGCACTTTTCCAAGTCACTCCTTGTTAACAAATGTGAATGTTCAGTTGGCAGCTTTTTGCAAGTCTAGCTGTCATCATCTGGACACCGAGGGCTTATTTTACATTAATTTTTGGAAGCTTTTTCATCCCAGCCCCACTCCCAATATTATTTTTCTTTCAAACAAGCAGAAACTGTTAAGCAGCTGACATGTTATGTTCCTGCAAATGCTTAAGTGTATGATTGGGCACTGATAAAGTAAATGCAAATTATGCCTCTAGAGGGGAAGCCCAAACAGTGACCTGCATCTGTAAGGGTGGAGTCATAGCTCACGCACTTGATCCCATTTAGAGCCTGGTTCAGTTTTCTACAGCAGTAAGGATCTCTGTAGCATCTAGTGCTGATTTCATTTCTTTCACGTAGCATTCATGTTTTGTGGCTGCAGACTGAGGGAAAGTCCTGAATGTGTTGCCAATATATCTGATAAACAGTGAAGTTTGTTTCTTTAAATAAAAAGGGTGTTATATTCTCCAGAAATTTAGCGAGGCCTCAAAGGAGGCGCCTTAAAATAACATAGGAAATAGTATGTTTTAATAAACCAGCTCTCTGGCTTTTTTCTGTTTAATAACATTTTAATTTACAAAACTTTCCTTGTTGTAAACTAGGATTTTGCTGTTGAAGTTGTTAAATCTACCCATGAACACTGGAAAGCTTTGCTTCATAAAAAAGTTGATGGAGGTGCTATAAAGTGGTATGTATCCAGTCACATCTCTTGCTCTTCATATTGTACTATACTGGTGCTATTCAACAAGTTGCAGCTGTCCATGAGCTGCTTAGATAATTTTTTTTAATTTGAGATGACAGGAATATTAATGGGTTTGATAATTAATTGATAATAAAGCATGATTGACTAATTGCTCCTTGTATGATGATGATTTACTGGTAAGTGGCTCCAGAAATGTATTGATTACATAGATGTGACATTCATTACTTCAGCTGTTGAGAATAGGTCCCAGAGTGTTTGTTCAGAATTGTTTTGGGAGAATCTTGGGCCTCTTGTCACTGTTCATTCTGTTGCTTTGGGGAATTGAATTTTGTGCAGTTTATTCTGTAGGACCTTAAAAACTCATGATCAAACTAATTTTTGGTGTGCAAGGATGCAGATTCATAGGGAAACATTTCTGCCAAGGATGTGGTCCCAGAGTTTGTCTGGAAATACTATAGGTATGTGCTGCTTTATGTAGGTGCAGAATTTTGGCCTGTTTTTCCTTCTTGTTAGATACTACAGGTGGGTTGCTGAAGTAACCTGCTGTTACTTCCATGATTCCATGTTACATTCCAAATAACCTGCTGTTAGTTCCATGGTGGCCATGCTTTGCTGGCCATTTTGCAAGGCACAAGAGATGGGGTGTACTCACATCATCTCTGCTAGCCATCGAGGTGTTGCTCAGCTCCTTCAGGAAGTGCCAGTGTATTTCTGCTGACTTCTTGAATTTAGCTTCTCCACTGTGCTCCTCTGCACTGAACGCAAGCTAGCAGCCAGGGGCATTGAGTGTGAGCAGTGCTTGCATTAATACAGAATGCGCAGCCTAGATACCTCCTCAAACACAGAGAAACAAAGAACACCCTTCCACACACCTGTTCCTTCCAGCCTTACTTTGTGGCTTTCGCTTCCTCATCTCTTGCAGATACACATTTCTGAGCTCTATATGTGATGGTGGGTTTTTTCCATAAGTACTGAATTGTGTGTGGCTCTTTTCCACTGATGGATAAAGCAGGTTTTTAATTTTATTTTTCAGCACAAATATTCTGGTGAGTGGCAGCCCATTTTGTTGCAGTGAGGAGGATGCCCGATCGATTGTGCAGTCAGTAAGGATGTTTACTTTTTTTCACCCCTTTTTTTCTTTTAATGATTAATTGGAAAAGACTGTTCAGAGCTCCAAAACTGAAATAAAGCAGCTAAATTGAAATGGTCCTTCCTTAAGCAAAAATTTACGTAAAAGGAGGAGCAGAAAGGTTGTGGGGAAAATGTAAGCATTGTGATATAAATCTTTCATTGCAGTGGTCCAATTGTGCTTTCTGGAAGGTTCATTACTGTTCTGGTGGAGTTCTTTCATTTTTGCTCCTTCTGTGGTGCAGTTTCTTCTGATCCTGAATAGCAAGATGGACTGCTATTTGTATCTAGCCTGCTGTCTTCTCTGTCTCCCCTGTTGCCATGAGTTACCACCCAGTGTTAGAACTCATTGACAAGCTGACTGTAGTCCCTAATCACTAAACAGACACTTTGTTTGTCTACTTGCATAATTAAATGCAATGCTGTAAGAGAAGGGATGCTTATTTGAATGTTTCTTAAAGAATACCTGTCATATTCTGAAAATTAACATAAAATTAAAACATGCAGGTTTCCTGTTCAGGCAAGAAAAATATCCTGCAGGTTTTATGCTTTCATGTGCAAATGTTAGTGGAGGAGAATTTTTTCCATTTCAAAATACACTAGTTTTGATGCCAGAAATTAGGCAAGGTTACCAGAAATTACATGGAGAAACGTGCCCCCAAGTACTACTTTTTCTTTTCTAACATAGGCTGTGACTGAGCCTGTGCTCATGACCACATGAGATACTCTGCACGTGTGCCTGGCTGCCAGGGCACCCAGTGTTTCGCCTCACCAGTCACAGCAATTATGCAAGTTCAGGTGTCAAAGGACACGCTGTCCAGTGTCTGTGCAGTTAACATTCCAACAGCATTTCTAGTAACAATGTGTTGTCCTGGATGCTGTTGTGTCACAAGCAAATGAGACTCTCAATTGGAAAGAAATGTTGGTTTAAGTCATAAAGATGTGTAAAACCAAACTCTTTCCTATTCAGATACCTTGCTTTCAGCATTTCTTTTAAGGCATCTCTGTGTTGCATTTGTGAATGTTGATTAATGGGACTGTAAATTTTAAATGAAAGAAAAACTCTTTTTGGAATTCAAATATAATTTTAGACATGTCAGTCATATCTATAAGCAAGTATTTACCTTCTCTGTACTTCCAAATTTACAATAAATATGAGTCTTTATATGTAACTAAAGCTGCAAGTCCAAATATATTCAAATTGTGACAAATGTGCAGAGGAAATATTTTGCATTCTCTGCTCTTTGTACTTTGAGGCATGCAGGGTAAATAATCATTAAATCAGCAGTATGTCTTACTTTGTTTCTCAATAACAAATCTTTTTTTTTTCCCGTGGTTTTTGGGGAGGGGAGGAAGTCAGTGAAATCAGTTCATAAAATAGATACCTTGTATAAAACTGTAATGCCTTTCTTATTGGAAAGCTTCCCTTCTTATCAAATAGTATGACTTCCTGCCTTTTTTTGTGCCTCACATTCATTTAAGTGACGGTGTTTTTGTGAAGTTGTTTCCACATATTCCTTTCCATCATTCTGTTTCAGTTCAGCCTAAGTATTTTAATTACATCTTTGTAGGGTGCTGCCTCTTGGTGCTTTCCAGACAGGGAAAACATGCAATACTCTATTATAAATGCTGTTCATACTGCATACAGCTGCTGATCTGCAATAACTAAAAAAGTAAAATGGCCTTGAGATAGGAATCATGGACAGTTGAACTCTAAATATAAGCAGGGAGGTTGACTTGCACATTTTAAGCAGGTATCTTTTTGTCTAATACACTACAGTGCATGCTTTGGTTGTCAGACATTCATCTCTTTCACACTGAAGTGAAAGTACGTGAGTGGTGGCTGCAGAATTTTAATGGCTGTGGTGATTTCAAATGAAAGCTGCCTGTGTTTGCAGAGAGTTTTGTTTGGGTTTTTGGTGTTTTGTTTTTATTTTTAATTGAAACTAAAAGCAGACACATTTTCTTCTAATTTATATCCATCTGTTAGGTCCTGGATAAAAACAAAATAATGAAAGCTGAAGCAGATCTTGTGAGAAATACAGTGAGAAATGTATTTCATCTACTGCAAAGTTTCTGAGCTATTTCTGCAGTGAGAGCTGTTTCGCTACAATTCTTTTTTCAGCGTCAGATTTCAGTTGCAGCATTTTTGAGCAAGTGATTATTGCTTTAAATCAGATATATTGAGTTCTCAAAAAAACCCTAGAACAAAACAAAAAAACCCAAAGACCCCAGAAGTCAAGAGGCAACACTCACTATTGCTGTGGAAAAGTTTTCATGGTGAGCAAGAGAACTATAACAGAACCAAATAGAAAACATTCAAATCCTTACCAAGGGTGCACTAATGAGAATTTCCTATAGATTTTGTCTGTGTGGTTCCCGAGGTAGTCCATTTGTTCTCAGAATTATTTGACCTTTTGTTACTTTACAGATGAGGAACTAGAATGGCTTGTCTGGGTTGGGGAATTTCCACTCCACTGAGGCAGTTTCTAGATGGTTGGCATGTTGGGGGCAAACTAAGAATGATTCCCCAGCAGGTAAATTGCCATGACCATTAATTCCAAAGAGATAAAAGATAACCTGTGCGTTTAAGAGCAAATACTGAACATTTGAACCAGCCAAAATTACACCAGACCCCTGCAACAACAAATCTAGATGAATTTATCACTACGTAGTGAACGTTTCTGGTGTTCTCTAGCCTCTGAGAGTTGTTTCATCTGTGTCTCAGCTCCAGTGTCAGTATGTGTTGCACACTAAACCCAGGAGTCATAGGGCTTTGTAATGAATGTGTTAGTGCCAAGATACACTGTTTATTTCAGGCTTTTAAGTGTTGCTGTCTGTAAAACTGACCAGAACCACCAAGCCTTTGTTTAATATTAATCCTAAGAATTACTTGCTCTGTGAAGAAGCTGCTGAGGACTTTGCAAGTTGGAAAATCTCCAAGACAATCTATATATAGTTAGTAGAGCAATGCTTCACAGACTTATCACATAATTCTTTCTTATAAGACTGGAAAGTGAGCTAGGAAAGATTTGCTTGTCGCTTGATAAAATGCAGAACAGTGTTTTACAGGGGAAAATATTTGACTTTTCCTGATAATTTAAAGAAATCTCCAACCAAATTTGAATCTGTGTATTTATTGATGTGTTTTAAATAATTCAGATCTAAGCAAGAAAGTTTGTTTGCTGCATTTCTCCCCACACACTTTCTGTGAGAACATTTCCATTTGGGATTTAGTAAAGGTAGATTTTTTTGTAGTGGCCAGTTGTGAAACAAGAGATTGGTGAAGTTTGTTTTTATTAATTAATTATTTTATTTGGTTTTTTTATGGTGTTCTAGATGAAAGTGTTGTGTAGTGAAGAGATTCTTGGTTCAGTGAGATGAGAATTTGATCTAGTCATGATGGGAAAGTACTCCTTATCTTAAGCTTTTTCAGCAGAAGTGGCGGGCACCTGCTTATAAATGGTGACCTCTGGATCTCCCTGTCTTATGAGATAAAGCTTGGGTTTTTCTGGGAACAGAGGGGATATTCTGCTGATAGGATCTGGGTTATGTTTGTCATACTGGTACCTCCTTTCAGACCAGTCACATAACCCCCCCGTGCAGGTAATTGTTGTGGATAGGTGGGAAGTAGAATCCTGCTTCTTCCTTCCCTCCTCAGGGGCTTTGTTCTGCTCTTCAGTGTTTAGAGCCCTGTGCCTGCTCAGATGCAGGAAGGCTGTGTCACACCAGTGCAGCTCAGCCCATGTGCTGCTGTGCTGTGGAAAGGCAGTGGAAAATTGTTACATCCTGATCATGAAGCAGGGTGATTCCAGATGTGTTAAAAGTGTCTTTAATTTTGTCCTTTAAATTACAGGGCAAGACAGGCTGTGCACTCCTGTGATTGAACAGTGGCATATCTAGCTTTGGAATGCCAGACCTGAATTTTAAAACAAATAATCACTTTCTACAGAACTGAATTATTCTGTCAACATGGAATTGTAAAAGAGTATCATCACACATTTATTTTAAATGGTTTGCTTGTATTTAATGTAAATTGTATGTGTGTGTATGTATTCACATGCATACCTGACAGTGAAACATGTAAAAATACCTTTCTAGTTGTTATACTCTTTAGATGTTAGCAACAAATCCTGTTATTCTCAAAGGTAATACAGTCATCAAAAATCCCCATTGCGTTAGGTAAGGTGTTAATCTATCACTCATTGTTCATGTGCTTGTTTTGTCATTTATGAGCAAAAAAGAAATTTGTACAATGGGGATGAGAAATCTATAAGGTAGACTGTTGTCCTGTGGGGGCAACAGAAAATTCTGGTTTAGTGAATATGGGTGCTCACAATGAAACCTTAAGTACTGAGATGTTGGTTTATTTTTTTCCCTTTTTTTTTCTCTTTTTTAGGCACCAGCATTTATGAATGGAGATCCTGTTTCACCAGAAGGTACCCTTTTTCTCAGATGTCATATGACTTCTCTTAATTGCTGGCTTTAAAAATTGACATGAAAACTGTTTTGGTGCAAAAGGCAATTTTGTGTGTATGAAAATGATAATAGCTATATCCTGTCATGTGGTTTTGCCTGTCTTCTGCTAAATAGAACATGAACAGAAATTATGAATGCTTTCTGGGAGAAGATTACTTCTGAGTGAAAGTGTAGTCCACATAAAAAGATGATCAGACAAAAATTTTCTCTCACTGATCATGCAAGGCAAATGACATTTATCCTTTTTGAAGGAGATTGGTTGCTTTGCCTTAGTTTTTTGTCATTCCTTACAGTAGGTAACTAATCAAATAGCTCCTTTTCCTCAAATTGCAATAACCTTACCTAATTTTCAAGTGTAAGTTCTAAAGACAAAATTTTATCCTTTCACTGTTACAATTGTTTTTCGTGTTAACAGAACATGTGTTTTTCTTTAAGAAATAAGAATGCATCCTACATTTTCAATTTTAACTACTTTAAAAAAAGATTTTTCTACTGGCAGGAACTACAGAGAAGACATATGTGCTTTTTGAGATGGAGACAGTTACAGAAATACTAAGTTAAACTTAGTCATGAGCCAAATGCCAAAGTGTTTGAGGAGCAACATCTGTGTAGCCCATGTCATGGGAAAGCAAGTTGCATTCCATTTGCCTTTATATGGCATGCCAATAAATAGCATTTATTTACTAAAGGATCAGATCTTAGACCTCTGACAGACAACTGAACATCATCTGCCTGATCTGTGATGTTTTCCAGGGATGGTCACAACAGTGTTATAAGTTCTTGCAGTACTGGTACAGCCAAACTGTTAAAATGAACAGGTACTATTTTGAGGCCATGCTTTTCACAGGGTGGGGAATAGAGTTAACACAGCTAATACTGCTAACATAGCAGTATTGTTATGGGAGGGAAGGTAGCTGAAAGGGCAGAATGTTGTTTTTTCAAGTGTTTATATATGACTAGTTTTATAGAACTAATGTCACTCTTGTATTTTTTGTTTGTTTGTTTTAGTTGATTCCTGGTACTTTTTCCCCAAGTGATCATCAAGGTCTTCTGAACGTGCATCATCAAATCTTAAAAATCATCCCTTTGTTTGAAGATGGACAAAAGCACTGATTGTTGGATTCCTGCTGAAACAACTTTTCAACTTGTGTAAACCTTCTCTAATGTAAATAAACTCTGCCATTATTAAATGAATGTTTCCTTTCTATGTCTGTGTAGGGTGGAGCAGAGGGAAGAGGAGGGGCTTGCTTGCTTGTTTGTTTCTGAATCTCAGAACTGAAGAGCTGCTCTTATCCACACATGAGGTGTGCCAAATGAGATGAGAGATAAGTTGTCTTCAACCCCGTTCTCCAGATTTTGGAATAATTGAACCATTGGGTGTTAATTTCTGTCTCAGGGCTTTTCTGGCCACCCTGACTATAATCCGTTTGAAGTTGACAGTAATCTTTATGTAAGAGGCTTAGGAGTTTACCATGTTCTTTGATAGGTGACTGTTTCCTGAGTTGCATTTACTTTTGTGCCCAGTTGTCTCTGCAGGCTTCATAGAGTTAGGAACAGAGCATGCTTGCTTTAAAAAAAATACAACATTCCTCCAAAGATTAATTCGACTAGGAAGGACTAATGCCATAACAATTGAAGTAAGGATGCACGTGTGCTCTCTGTTCTACATCCTGTTTTGATAACTTGTGTGTTTCATCACACAGGAAGGATTTTCCTTATGGAAAGCTTCCATTTTTAGAACTGTGTATACTTGTGATAATTATTTGTTCAATGAGATGAGATTAATAAAATATACAGAACTGAGCTTTGTGCTTTCATTGTACAAATATCTGCCATTTTTTCCTACTGCAGGATTATGTCTGGCCACAGTGTTCATTAAAGACAAAAAAGGCAGCTATTAAGCAGAAAGAGAGGAAATGATAATATAGACAGACAGCTTTATCCAGCTTGTTACTGAGACCAAAGGTGAGCATTGTCTGCTTTGTCCCATGACGGAAACAGAAGGTTAGCGCTGCTGACACAGGGTGGAAATGGAAGACAAAGAACAGCAAAAGTTAGGCTGTGGCTTGCCAGAGAGGATTAACTTTTCCTTATAAAGAGTAAGTTTTTAGTAAGAAAGGTTTCACCTTTGGGAATGTCTCTGATTTTAGGATAAAATTTCCCTTCTTTAGACTCCTGTAGTGTATTATTTAGTGTACAAGTACCAGTCACTTTGGAGATTTCAGTCTGGGCCTCAGCAGTTTAGAGGAGATGAAGTTCTCCCATCTGCATAGAGTTTTGCATTGTTTTATATGCAGGGTTTAAGTGCGATAGGACAAATGCAACGTAAACCTCAGATATTAGGGGCTACTTTTATTTTTTGTAGTCAAGAGACATGTTGCATCCAGCATACACTTACAGCGCTGATTTTCCATGCTTTATTTTATACTTAAGAATTCTAAGTACATGCAAAATTATACCCCCAGGTTTTCTTAAAGAGAGTAGATGTTTCTTGAGTGGCTTGTGTTGGCATGCAGCCTCTCAGGATGAGATTCCTTTGGTTATAGGTGAGCTCTTGTAGCTTGCAGAACAGCTGCTGTATTTTCCCATATGGTAGTACACCTAGGAGGCTTGCTGTTTTATGAAGTGCTTAAGGACAGCTGAACAATGAAGGGCACTGTGTAAATCAAATTATTTTCCCTCTACATGGTCACTGCTGTCCTTTTTCTTACCTTTTTTTAGACATCATTAAAAGTCATACCCATGTAAAAACCAAATATTGATTACAAATGCACCCATGCTGAGTTATCAAGATTGGCCGTAAGTTACTTCATCTTTACTTCACATAAATTTTAGCAGTATTCTTTAATTTCTAAGTATATTTATGGAATGTGGTTATGAGTCTCAGAAGCAAAAATAAATTTTAAAATCAGATAAGGCCTTGTGCAGGAAAATAACAAATAGTATTTGGGAAAACTGAAAACTGAAGTGATCAGAGATGCCTAATACTACCGTAAATTTGAAAATGTTTAAGTATGTCTTTCTTATTGAATATGAATATAAGCAGTTGACTGTCATGGTGAAAGTAGTTTGAAGGAAAGGCAAGTGTTCATGTTCATTCTTTGAAGATTTTTCCCAGGTGGGATATAAAGATGTGCTGTTGCACGTAGCTTTCCTGAGAGAATGCACTGGATACTACTGAAAATTTTCAGAAATTAGGCATAAGAAAGGAGCTGTAGAGAGATGGGACAGAGAAACTGGAATATATTTTTCAGATCCTAGGGAAAAAAGTCTGAAATAAGCATTTCTTTTGTTTTATTTTCACTTTTTTCACAGGCTAGGCCTTCTCTTTGTGTTTATTTGCGTATATTGTTCTATTTAAAATTGGTCTCATTTTAGCAGGAAGGTAAGTGTAGCAGTGTCCACTTTTCAATAGTTTTATGAAAGGAACTTTTTATATCTGGTACTCCTGCAAATGAGGACATTAAGAGAAACATCACTTTTTTTCTCCCAGAAATAAATCCATCCTAACTGTATTTTTTTCTGTGTTGAATATATAATACTTGCATATATATGCTTTCAAGATACATTTTCGTCCTGATTTCCTCTTTGTAGAGGAAGGAGAGGTTACTTTTTTTCTCCCCTTGCTGTTGTAACAGTGAGGGTTCTTTTTACTTACCTAAATCATTAGCTGCTGCTCAAAATAGTACCTTTCACTGGCATGGAGTTCACACATCTATCCCCCCAGTCAAAAGTGGGGTTTGAGTTTTACTTATGTGGCAATAATGTTCATTCTTTCAAGTGTGAAAATAAAAGGACTGTGAAAATAGGATGGTATTGTCCCTGTCAGGATGTTATTTTCATGCTGTTAGTAATAATGGATATACTCTGAAAACCTCTGGAAGAAGAGGAAGTCATTCTGAGGTATGTTTGGGAGAACTGTTCATAGATGTTATGCAAGAAGATGTTACTTCTTGCTATAACTTTTCTATGTTTAACACTTGTGAGCTACAGCATAAAAGCAGTATTAAACTGATGGAAGTTTTCATGCGTCCCTTTGCTTTTAATGGGATTGAATCTTTTTAATGGCTTGTAGTTCAGTTTTTCTGATGAAAAGGCAGACCTGTTGTTACATCAGTAGGGTGCAAAGAGTTTGGTTTTTCTGCCCTTGCTGTAAAGTGTAAGGTGATTTCCTATCAGGTTTGACAACCTGGGTTCTACTCCCTATGGACCAGAGTTCTGGGATTTAGAGAATAAATAGGAAAAAGCTCACTTTTTTGAAGAGAGCAGAAAAAATCTAAGAGTTTCAGGCAAATAAAAATAATGAATAGAATTCTAAATAGGTGTGACTGAAATGCTTTAAAGCATGCCTAAAAAATTAGGGCAATACATAACAATGCTGATTTCATGCAACTGGAGAGGTCAACAGGATGCACTTGCCAAGGAAGAAGGTTTACCTACCACACAAAAGTTGTAATTGCATCCCCTAAGTGCACAGGAACAGTGCTTTAATCTTCAGCCACCTGAGTGGGGGAAGATAATGGACAGCAGCAACTGTATATACTGTTGATTTCCTGGGAGTCTCTTGGGTTATGCAGATATGACCTGGGTGCTCAGCAGTGTTGACTGACTGATACACCCACACAGAGTCTTTGTTTTCTCACAGCTCACTGTAACTGCTGCCTTCTCTTCCTGAAGCTACAGATGGGGTCTAGAGAGTAGACCAAAAAAAGCCAAGCTCACTGCAGCAGATTATCACTTTGCAATTATTTGTCAGCTTTGGCTAATCAATTCTTCACTGCTTGTTGTAGCAGAAGTCTTAAATTGCTCTGGGCAGAATTCAAGTAGTGCTGCAAGTTTTTTAAAACTTTCATTCTAGATCTGCTCAGTTACAACTGAGTCAGTCTTGTCAGTGATTCAGAATGGTAAGTCAGTATGTAGGGTTTTTGTTGATGATTTGCTCTACTTGCAAGGGTCAAAAAACGGTTTCTCTTCATAAGGGAAAATGCAGAAGCCAGAAATAATTTCACTATTCTAAGCATGAAGAGTATTTCCTATGTGCCAGAGCACTGCTGCCCTTTAACTTTTTCCCTAACAACATCCTCATAAAGTTTGTAGATTCTTTATAGATGTCACCAAGTTTATGACTAACTTTTTTGTTCATTATCTTTGGAAGAAAAATACTTGCATTACTGAGGTGTTGGAGCACATATGCAAATTTGTGTGCTCAGTTGTACACCTAGTTGACTGCTTCTGTGTATGTACTAATACTTGCCTGGAAACTAAGGGGTTTTTTTCAGACCTGAAAATCCGGTTTTCTGTGCAGTGTCCAGTTCTAAAAAATCACTGGATGGTCTTGTAGGCTTCTCTTTTGGGATGAAGAGAGTAAGTATAGTCACTGAAATGGCTGCACTTCATAGCTGTTATTAGTCCTGTGCTCATTTATTAGTGTGTGTGTGAGGATAGGGATATTGGAATGTTATACAGCTGATTGGCCTACTATGTAATCTGCCTGCTGTCGTTGTACCAACTACAAGTTTGGGGATTCTCTCAAGCATTTTGTATTTCACATTTTTAATTTGTTGAAGAGTAAACATCTACCTGTAGTCAAAAGCTTTACATTGAACTACAAAGAATTAACTTTAAATTCTGCTTCTCCATAGTGTGCTTGGGCATACTTCGTGGGCTTGGGCAGGCCAAGTCATCTTAATTCTACCTGTAAAATGGGTAGAAAAGTTTCTTTAATGAGTGGTCTGATTTTTAATAGAGACTTGCCCCTGCAAGGGGGGAACTCCTTCCAGTGTCTCAAATAAATAGGATTAATTCAGCTTTGTTTACAGTGAGGAGTGGGCTATACTGACAGGCTTTTTGCATGATTTGGCTGAAGATACAAGCTTTGCTAGTCAGACTGATCTGCCCAAGGGTTGTCTGATGGCATAAGGATTTTAAGTGTGAAAAGAGTATCAGTGGTGATGAAAGTTCAAGGTGTGACTTCTTAAGGAGACTAGACTCAATTTTTAAGCAAGCCTTTAAGTCCCCTAATGGGCCTATTCATGGGGTTTTTTTGGAGTTTTTTGGCAGAAATGCCAAATTCCAAGTATAGCTCCTGACTGCCTGGAGATTTGAGCATTTTAACTTTAAATCATAGGAGACCTGCAAACAAAGCTGGCTTAAGAGTTAAAGTAAAAATATCCTGCTACTTACATCTGAGTGGAAACCTGCTTTCCTTGGACACCTGGGATGAGAGGGAAGGTACAGTCAGCTGAGGACAAAATTCCCCTGACAGCTGTTCACTGAAATTCACTTTTTGCCTCATACTGCCTTGCTATAACTAGATTCCTTGTATGTTATGATTTGGGAATCAAGAGCTTTCTGACTGACAAACCACACAAACCTCTCCCTCACTTTTTGTGTCTATAAATAGGGATACTGTCTGTTTATGTTACAGTAATGTTGTGGACATTAGTGGCTTAAAAACCTTAAAGATCAAAGAAGTCTGATCACTAACAGATGTCTCTCTGACCCTGTAGGTTGGCAGCACAAAGCTTCTCAGTATTCAGGTTTTGGGATCCTGTCAAAGAAAGTTTCTTTTGCTATGTATACGTAGAAGGGAAATCCTGCAAGAGAAAATAGTCAGGATAAGCACTATTGTAAAGTGTTATGAAAAGAAAGTTGTAGCTAGTCATGCAACTGGGAGAACAAGAGGGGAGACCAAGGAGACTCAGATGTGGGAAAGGAAATGCCATCTCCTGTCCCACTACAAGAAGAGATTGGAGATGTGTTTTTTGTGGACCTAAGTGTCACTGCAACATCTTTGTCCCTTATTTGCAAGCCCTGTAAAGGTGTTCTTCCCTGATTACTAATCTGCTTTGTAAAGTCTGCTCTTGGATTCACTTAGCACTTTATCTTGAGTTGGAATGGTTCAAGATACCTCCAACTGAAATGCAAATTAGTCTTAGATGTCTCTCTTCAATTCACACTTCTTGGAAGAAGTGACAGTTCTTGAAAATTTCATAATGATATTTCTGTGACGTAGGGGCTCTTTGTTGCATACACAGTAGAGCTAATCTGAATCATACCAATATCCTTCTGGTCTGCCCGAAAGTGTAATGTATGCAAGTTGCACAGCACGTGATATTTTTCACCGAGTTTGTGATCTGGTGATCTTGTGTAAAAGAAATCTCTTCAAAGATGGGGGAGAAATACGGATGAGGGGTGGAATGGGAGATATGTCCTGTCCCAAGAAGGGACCAAGCAAGCTGTAGCAGTTAGTGAACATATGCACAGTAGCTCCTAAAACTTTAGGATTTTTTCCTTTTAACTTAAAAGCCTAATCCGTTTCTAAATATAAGTTTATTTTAATAAGTTTAGCAGAAATGGTTTCTTTATGATGATTAGTTGCATAGTGAATAGATGTAGCTGACTCATTCCCAGTTCTCTTTGGGTTTTGCTTTCTGAATTTTCAAATTATACATTTTCCTATTTAAAAATGCCTATTTTTAAATTACTCATTTCAAAACCATGTTGCACTGAACTGTTCTGACCCATCAAATGATACAGAGTATCCTTAAAAATAAAACGCTTATTCTGTGTAACATCTAGAAAACTTTTTTCTGATTTTAAAGATGCTACTTTCCAGAATATGAATAATGGAGAAACCAAATTTTGCAGCCATAACCATTTTCTGCATCTATTAGAAGTAGTAATCATGATCAGAGAGATTGTAGTAGGTACATCAGAATATACATAGCACCTCAAAGAGCTAACACTCATAAGCGTAAGAAAAAGGTGAGATATGGTAGGAGAATTAAGTGCCTTTCCTGTTGTGCTATGGAGGGAACTTGAGGAGCAGGTGAACACCAGCTGGTTACTCAGGGGCAGTGGCTGTGAAAGAGATGAGCTCTGTATAGACCCTGACCTCTCACCTTCCATACTGCAATGTCGTGCTGCTATTGTTTGACAGTTCTGTGTTATGTGGAGGAGACTGGCTGCTTGTAATGCAAAACAGCCATGCAAGCAGGATAAATTTAGCTTACCCTACATAGTAAAAATGTAGGATATTGGGACCTTAAATGTATGGTGTTGTATCCTAATGTCTTGCTGACCTACGTACCACATGTTGCAGAGGTCCAGAAAAGGAATCTTTGTGTTCACAGAGGAGGTAAAAGTGTGATTTACCTTGAGGAAGTTCTTTTCCCTGGATCTAACACCATCTGTTGTGTCCTTTTGTCAGCTGAATCCTGGAGCTTTCAGGAATGACACCAACCTTCATGTCTTTCTCTAACATGTGGCCAGACTGAAGAGTTTGTGAGTGAAGAGTCACTGCCTTCCAGGGGTTAAGCTAGCATAATTTAAATTGTTTTTGCAAACCCTTTGAGCTGGCTTAGAGATTACTCACCTACCTAGCCTGTGTTACTGTAAAATACTTCTACAGCACTCTCTGAGAGACAGAGAACTCTCACCTCACACATGGTAGCAGGGGTGGGAAGCTAAAATCTTTTAATACATGAAGAAATTTCTGCACATAATGCAGACCTAATGTAGTCCTTCCTTTCTTCTTACTTCCAGTCTTGTATGTTAATGAAAGTATAAACTAGAGGCAATTCCTTTGGCAGGGTGGCAGGAAACATTTGTATGATGGGACTGTAGTCATCCAAGCTGAACTATTCATAGAGTCCCAATAAGTAACTATATTTGTTAGCAGATTTCCATTAATAAGATGTTCTGGTGTAGGAGTCTGTGTATTTGGCTTTTTATTCTAACTGATGATGTTTGTTTCAGTAGAAGTGTGGTGTTTCGACCATATGCTCAAATGCTAACATGTTTAATGCCAGCAGCAGATTATTTACATTAAAGGACACGGAGCCAAGTTAAACTCAGTTGCAACTTCATTAACTGAATTACAGTATTACTAGCAAAAAACAACTGTGATAATCAATTGAGTATATCTTGGGTTTTTTTCCTCTCTAATTTTTCAAATGGGCTAGGGCAGATCTGTCCTTGTTAGAAGTTGTGCTCTAATCACTACTTTAATCCCTTGTGCAGCAGTGTAGAGGGGGAATGCCAAGAGGTATTCTGCTTGAGCCTGAGACTCATAAGAGTGAGGGATAGGTGGGTGAATATATCCAGAATTTTATTCCATCCTCCCTCCCTCTTGTTAGGGAACTAGAAAATGTTACATGTCTTTCTTTTAACAATGCACAATTTAGCTATGTTAAATTAAGCAGTAGCTCTGGAAGAGAGATTTTATGGTAAGACTGATGCAGTTGAGTAGACTGTCCCCAAACGGCTGTTGATGCACAATATCTAACTGTAGCAAATGCCTCATGAGCTTTCCACTTCTCAGATCAGGCTTTCAAACTTTTATAGCTTTGGTTATTTAACTGGAGCAAGGGCATTTTGATAGAAATGTCTATCAGAGGAATAACCAGACTAAACAAGTCAGCATATTTGAGGAAGTGGTAACTGAGCTAAGCATGGCATGAACAGTTAGTGATGGACATCTCTGTTGCAGCCAGAGGAAATGGTCTGTTCATAGATTGTCAGAAGTGGAACAGCCATGCAGGAATAAAATCTCTGTACTTTGTTTTGAACAGTAAGGAATAGGGCATTACTTGGTGGGGTCACAGCTAGTGGTAGGATGACGTGACTGTGAAGTGCAGAATTTGAATAAGTATTCAGCCTTTAAAAAATCACTAAAACCCAACTCCTAACAGCAGCCTGAATCCCTGGATGGTCATTAAGCCAGTTTGGAAAGAGGATCAGAAAAGTCTTTCTTTATACAGTTCCCCTTTCCATCTGAAAAAGAGAACCATCTGAGGAAGGCAGAAAGGAGAAGTTCAACGGAATTTTTATGGTTTGTTTGTTGGCAAACACTAGGCCATTTTTTTCTTTCTTTTTTTCTCCCTCCCTTTTCCCCTTCCAAAATTGTTAATTCTAGTTAGGCCCATTTCAGATGTTCATGGGGAGGGCTGACAAGGACTTAGCATCATAGTATGATCCAGCCACTAGTGATTTCTGCAGAAGATGGACTTCTGGCATCCCGTGTGAAATATGTCTGCCTTCAGAGACATTCTGACTGTTTTTGAGACAAGAAGGCAGCAGAAGAGCTGTACAGTGGAGAATGAAAAGCTGAGGAATTGACACAGAGGAAAAATTGATCTGCATGTAGATTAGGCAGCAGTAGAGCTCTAGAGAGTTTCCTCCTTGCTGAGCTGTTGCTTCTGAGACTGGGGATAGTGAGCATGCAGGAAGCTGAGGGGTGTGTGCTCCTTTTTGGAGAACGTAGATTTGTAGGAAGTGTTGGAACTGGAGTTGTCTGGGTGCTGAAGGTGAAAGAAAGTGATATATATGAAAACGAGAGACTGTGAAGTTGAAAGAAGCAGATTTTTGTGAGCGATCTTTTTTCCCCACCTTGTGCATTACAGTTCTGTTTTTATACTTGTGAGCAGGAGTGAATGAAAGTGGCCCCTTTTGCCCAGGTTTTTGTCTCAGAGCCCATCATCTTTTCTGTATCATTTGCAAAACCCCGTGACACACACTGACCACAGCAGCTTGTTTCTCATTCTGAGAACATGGTCAGACTGTGGTGAGGGGTTAGAGAGGTGGTAGCCTCAACTTCCCCAGTTATTTTAGGCCCCAACCACTTCTGAAAGGAGCATGATCTTTGGGGGAACAGTTGATTCATTCACTTCTTAAAAGCTGTCAAGCTCTCAATCTATCTTGTGTTATTTTCCTTGTTACAGTGTCTTAAGAAAAGATCCTGTAGGATGCAGGCACTGACCCAGGAAGAAAAATGGCACTTGGAAATGTCAGGTGGAACAGAAGAAGTACTTCCATGTTTGCAGAAACCTTTGATACATGCATTCACCATGTTTTTTCAAATTTTTCTTAATGGCTTTTTTTTTACTGCTCTACATCCAGTGACCTGGTCCAATTCCTTGTATCGAGTTGGATAAATAAACCAGACAATGGTTTATTCTACTAAGGTGATCACTTATGGAAGTTGGTTGGAGAGCACAGTTCAATGGTGCAGGCAAATGAAAAGAAATATGCTCGGGAGAAGGAGCTATGTAAATATTACATCAAATTTAAAACTATCAAAAACAAATAGTGGGCTCAAGTCTGGTCTAATTTTTCCTCCTGAAGTACTTAGAAAATTGTCTCTTGCATCCCAGATCCCAAATTTGAAGCGTGGTCGCGCTTTGTGAAACTGAAGACTTACTACAGATGTTGATTCCTACACGTGATTTAGTGGTTTCAGCAAGTGGCAGATTTACAGCATCAGAACTTTCAAGTTTAATTGCAGATGGAGTCATTTAGTGACCTTTGGGTGACTCTCGGTTAAACACCTACACACAGGGAGCGTGGCCTTGAGCCGCGGGGAGCGGCAGCCGCCTCCCGGTGCTCCCGGCCGAGGGCAGAGCCCCGCCCCGCACTTCTGGCCGCCGGCAGCAGGGGTAGCTCGGCCGCTGCTCCCCGGGCCGCCGCTCCGCTCCCTGCCTGCTCCTGCCTCCCTGGCTGAAGGGACCAGGGCAGCAACCGCAGGGCCTCTCCCTGCGCTGCCTGCGCTGCGACGGCGACAGGAAAGGGGAAGTGGTGCAGGGTGTCGGCTCGGAGGAGTGTTTGAATGGGAGCATGCTGCTGCCTGTGGAGGTGTGCATGGAGATGGGAGTTACTGCCGTTGCTTTTTCTTTCTCCCAGCCCCCTGCAGGACTTGGTTAGGAAGTTTGCTTTCTTGATGTTGAAATGAGTTTGTGGCAAATGCTGCAATACCCTGAGCGGAAAAATGCCATTTAAACCTATAGGAGGCTTTCATGAGGTATGGAAAGAAGGAAGGTGAACTGAGGGAAAGTAAATGACCGCTTCATCCAGATTAGCTTCCAAGTTAATGCCACATGGTAGTCAGATGACTGAGCACAGCTGCATGGCTGCATGGTCACATTATTCACATCCTCACTAAGTAATTTGTTGGTTACTTCAGAAGGACAAGTCAGGGAAGGGGAAAGCAGAGGGACTTCTGGGACCCACTGTCATGTGGCACGGGAGAATCTCTGGTGCTATACTTCATGCTGAGCAGTGAAAACAGTGAAATAAATACTCATGTGCACAAAGCCTGCTTCTGTGAAAACCCAGGCCTAGAGCACAGCAAAAGAAGTCTTGTCCAAATAAGTGAACACTCAGAGATTGTTGACTTCCACCTTCAGCATTAACTTTTTTTTCACACGAAGAGACATGGTGGCAGGTCTGGGACTGCTGGCAGGCACAAGAGGAAGAAGTATTGAGCTGCACGGGCAGTATTTACTGCTCCTGTTTCCTCCACAGAAACAACTGTGGGCGGGTCTGGTTTTAGTGCATATCTCTCGAGCTGGCTTTGCACATCATGCGTGGAGTGGAAACCGCGGGTTGGGAAACCTGACCTAGATGAAGGGAAGCTGGTGAATTACTGCTCTCAGCCTGTTTGAAACTCCAGTGCCACAAGGGAATGCTGCTTCTAAAAGGAGTTGTTACCATTTCGGTGCAGCAAGCCAGTAGTGGTGTTCCTTGTGTGATCATTAGCAGAACTGCTGAATCAGACAGAGTTTCTCTAAACTGAGTCCAACACTAAATGTAGAAATTGGGTAGAGGAGGCAGAAGCAGACAGGGTAGTGGCTAATTTAGTTCTGTTCCTGTAATTCTTTGGTTTGACGGAACACATCAGAAAAGGATGTGAGAGGCATCTATGGGTGGTGATGGAGCAACTCCTGGAGAAAGTGTGTGAATTTGAAAGCCCCGGAGTAGTTGAGACATCAGCTTCACTTCCTGTAATTACCAGGGGAGAGAAAACTGGAATAAGGGGTTAGACTCTGGCTAAAGGCAAGTCCTGTGAGGCAAAGGATATCCTCAAGGGATGTTGCTCTACCAGTGGCTGTGGCCACATCTATGGAAGGGCAGGAGTGAGAGGCTCTTCACTACTGGCTGCATAGTATTTCACTGCCATTCTGCAAATGCTCCAAATTTTCAGTACCTTTTGCTGAATGTATATATAAACCAGCCTTGTTTATTTCATGAGGCTGTTATGATACGTCAGCTCTGCTGGTTTTTGTGAGAACTGCTATGGTTTGGTAAAAGAGGAGTGGGATTTTATGAATTAGAAAGATCTCAAATGAGTTGGTTGTGAGCTCTGTATTTTTTCTTGAAAAACACACACCAAACAAGCCTCCTCAAAATACAAAAGACATTAAAAGCAAAGGTTATTTTCTCATTGGGGAATTTTGAAATGTTCAAACCAAGCAGCTGTTTTTTCAGCTGTTGCAGGTATTAAACAACAGCAAGAAAATCCTCTACTATGGCCTGTCACAGGAAATAATCCTTTCTTGATCATGCTGAACAGCCGTGTTCATTGCTTCTCCTGCAGCAGTAATATTCAACTTCTCGACTTGTTACCTGCATAATGACTCGTCAAAATTTTAAGCTAATGGTATAAAATATGAAATAATGAAATTGCAGATGTTTAAGTGCATCCTTGGGATTCATAAATTATGGGAGCAATAGTGAATTGTTAGGAATGAATTAGGTGTTTGGAAGTGAGCGACTTTGAAGATATTTTTGCTTTTTTAAAAATGCTAAATGCTTTTGACCTTTCTCCCCATTGCAATGCAAGTGAACACCTAATAACACCACTTCAATTTTGTTGCTTTTTTGTGATAATAAATAACATTTATTTTCCATGGTGATACTTCAATTATGCAAATCAAATTCTCACTAATGGCTTTTTTTCAGACCCCATACATCTAAAGTTTAATTTGTTTTTTTACTAAATAAGTCAGGGGAAATGCAGCACTGACAAAGATGGGCAGATGCATTTTGGATCCTCTGTTTAACTACATCTATGCTGTGTAATCACTCAGGAAAAAAAACCCCAAAAGCCAGAAAGCCCAAAAAACTAGTGGTCTCTGTAAATGTTAAGAAATGGAAATCATTATTAGAACTACTGTGGTTTCTGTTGTTATTGTCAGTAAGGGAACTGTTGCCAATTTATTTCACGTAACAGGTATCAGTGGAAACAATCCTGAAAAATATTACTTTGGGGATATCTTGTAGGCTTCCTTTACTTGGAGACCAGCATTTATTTCTGGCTTCAATCTGCTTATTGTTTAGATTAAAATCTGCTTTGCATGGTCAACATAGTTAAAAGTAAGCAGATTTTGACTCCTACATTATCAACATAAGAATAATTACAATCACAAATAAAAAGGCAGGAAATAACTTGAATTACTTGAAAAAAAGTAATACAAAGCTTTCTTGTATACAGATTTTTAAGGTTAACAATTACTTTCCCTACTCTTTGTCCTATTTTTAAATCAAAACAGAATCCTATCCCTAAAAAGCACCAAAAACTCAAGAACAAGCAAACCACCCCAAAAGCTGAGAAGCAGGCAGTGATCAGTAATTGCTGGTACAAATAAAAATGGACTTCTGCTGCATCATTTCTAGAATCATATTTAAATATGGTACAGTGATTGAATGGCTGCTGCAGTACAGAAAAATAAAAGCACAGGAATGTACTGAGGCAGAGCTGCTTGAGCCAGACAGACGAGAAGTACAGTGCACTGCAGAGATGTTTAAATTCAGTATGTAGCAATGTAAAGTACCTTCTGCACACCAGCCAAGGTCACTTCAGCTGGGTGAGAGCCTAGAAGACAATATTAGAAGTGCAGGGTTGTGAAGAGGGGACTCAGGAGGAGTGCAGTGCTTAGAACCATCCTGTGTATGTTGAGGGTCCTGTGGTAGCCACAAAAGGTGGATTTGAACAGAGAAGATCAGATGTTCCCCATAATATGCTTGTACTTCCCCTTTACCATCTTTTTGGCATTCTAAGGTTTTATAAAGAAAATCAGGGTGTACGAGCATGAGACGCCTTAAAGAATCAGTTGGTGAACAGCAGTTCTTTGAAGATAAGCACACTCTGGCTCAGAGGCCCTGTTGATTATCCAACAGCAATTTGATCTTATGCTCTGTTGGTTCAGTGATCTGACACATGGTGTTGGCATTGTTATTTAGGGTGTTTTATGTAAACCGGTAGGAGCTGGTTCATCCTGTTTGGAGTGTAAGCTAGTTCTCCCATTTTCCCAGCTGAACCTAACAATTCCATTACAGTGAGTGCTTTCCTTATTTGTCTCTGAACTGGGAACTGTGATCACAAAAAAAGCAGCTCTGACCTCTGTCTTTGATATGAGGTTGTCAAACTTTTCTTAAAATGAGATACTGCCTTGCCTGGCTTTGGATAGTTGTTCCCCATTATCTTTAGAAATTAAATCTTTTTAGAAAAAGATGGTAGTATTTGAAGAACCTTCATTGTTCAAGTGTTTCTCAGGCTGCAAGTGTTTCCTTGATTGCTGATCAGCCATAAAACATGGGAAATTCCTGGCAAATTATTAGCAGGTACACAGTTTTAGTATTGTTTCTTTTTGGGAAATTTTATTAACTAACAGGGAAGCAAGCATAGCCTTGGATATGGTTTGTTTAGTTTTCTGAATGAACAGATAGTCCTATGATTTGTTTATGTCTGGGTGCTTGGGCTTTGTTTTGGTGGAACTGATTATCATGGACATGAGATGCTGTCTGTCCTGCCTCTGATCTGGAGCATGGAAGTCACAAGCCCTGGCCTGCAGGAAGAACTAATACAGCTCCTATTGCAGCGTGCTTGTGGCCATCTAAATTTGGAAACCATATGATCCTTGGTTTTCATACATAAATCCTTGGACTTGGACAGTCCTGCTGTTGCCATTGTCAGAAACACTTCTGGGTTATTCTTCATGGCTAAGTGCCATGGCACATCTGTGTCACCTGAGCCATACACAGGCTGCTCTCCCTACAGTGCTCCATCCAAACAGCTTCCAGACAGGTCATTTTACACCATGGTTCAGAGTGTTCAGTTCTCTGATTTCTGAGGAAATTCAGCCCTTGCAAAACTCACCAGATGGATCTGAGTTCCAGCATGAAGACACGGAACTATGTTTTATTCCCACATCCTGAATGAGTGCTGTAACCGCTGAGGAAGGGCAAGGAAACTGCTGCTTCCTCTGCTCATGCTGTGTAGCAGAGATGTTGCCCTTCCTCACGAGAGCAAAGGGGTAGGCAGGGAAGAGCTCTGCGTGCTGAACTGCAGATGAAAAGCAGGGCCTCCGGTTGCCCTGCATGAACAGGCTGAGCCTCTGAAGAGGGGGATTGAGGGAGCTTCTCCTCCTAGGTGCTCCCCAGTGCTGGTTGAACCAGGCTCTAAACCTGGACAGTTGTGTTGCAGGGAACAGTTTACATGGACTGTGCTCTTTCCTGCACATTGCATGCGGAATTACTTGCTGAAATCACAACTGTTGCCTCTGCTGCAAAATCTGGAGATTGAAATAGTTTTATGTCCTTTTGTGCAGCCCTGCTGTGCTGAAAACCTAGGTCCACAAAAAGATTACCAGCTTGTTCCTTAGGGGACATTAAGACCACAATACTCTGGAAGTATGTGCCTGTACAGAAGAAAGGTAGCATTTGGCACTGCTTTTTTCCCAAACCTTCCTCCCAGCAGGCTGCATATAAAATATACATTCACTCCCCCAATAACTACACAATTATGACAGTTGAAATAGAATTAGAGGAGCTACCCATAAAGCCCAGACCCCGTGTCCCACCTTCACTGCAGGCTGCTGGCAGAGCACCTGTCAGTTGTGATTTGCATCTGTGCAATTGTTTCTTCCCTGAAAGAAAGAAAACAAACAAAAAAAAAGAAGAAAAAAAAACAAAAAAAAAGCACGCTTGCTTCCAGCCAGCTACTCTGAAAAGATTATCAGTCACAGCAGCAGCTATGAGACATAGCCAGGATAGCTTCTAATGTGTGCATCACCATGCTCTTACAAGCACAGCACAGACAATCAGTTCCTTGCATCCCATTGTACTTCAGCTGCTGGTGGGATGTCTACTAGCTGTTAAAAAAAACAAAAACAAAAACCCAGCTGTAGCATATCCAAAGTCTGCACTGATATTTTTGTCAATCAATTTCTTAGTCTTCTATTAAGAAAGACTGTACATGGGGTACACAATAGATACATATATATACAGTACAGAATATACTGTATATAGAGTACACAATAAAATAGTTGTACAAGAAATAAACAGTCCACTTTCTCTAGAAAGCTCTAAGCTGCCCGGGATGGTCTAACACTCAGAGTCCTGTGATATATGCATTAGCATCATTCAAGAATAGATGGCATCTTTCTCTTGAATAAGCAACATGCTTAGCAGGAGGAATGAGAAAAACCATCTTCCAAATACCATTGGCATTTTCAGAGGTTGATTTGGATTTTCAGCATTTGTTCTGGTAGCCCTAGCTCTGAAATGTCAGTATATTGTATTCATTGCTTTAGATGGATCCCTTCTTTCTAAGCTAAGACCAAGCACCAAGGCACTTGCAGTTTAAAGATAATAATGTCTTTAGCTAAATAAGCCCAAGACTGCAATTTTTAGAAAATGTAGCTCTAACCCATTTGTTGCAAATTATGACTTTCTGTGTTTGCACTGCTGTGACTATGCTGGTTCCTGATGTGGGCTCATTAATAGATTATTTCCTTGTTAGCTGTAGGTAAAGCTTTGACCTAGAGCTGATTAGGGAAAAGAACTTCTGTATCTATTATCTTTTCTCTCTCTTAATTAGTATAATTATGCTTCTGTACCCCAGACAGCAGTCTCAGACAGTCTGCTGTGGAGCCACAGAAACTGTCTGGACTCCCAGAATGGGAGTTTGCTGTTAAGCAAGGCATAGCTGGGTTCTGTAGTGTCAGGGAAAAGCTGAATTACACCATTGCACGGAAAGTAACCAAACCAGGGCAGAGAGATTTCTCTTCCTCCCCACCCAGTTAAATCCAATTAACTGTGAGGAACGCAAAGATCAGGTTTTGTTATTTTCACTTTTTTAAAGGTAAACTGGCACACCTATGAGACAGAATCAGTCAATGGCACCATATTTCAGTTTATAGGTGAAAATGACAGGCACTGTTAAGGAGAGCAGCCAGCTGAAACCACTCTGGTTTTGACACAATACTACAGCTTTTTAGTAATGTGTTCCCCTGTTCTGTGTTAGCTGATTGAGAGGGTTTGCAGCTGGGCACAGTGGGTGTGACTGGGACTAGTGCAGCACTGGGCTGGGGGCTGCTCTCCAGCAGTGAGGGTTTTCCCTTCCCAGGGTATACTTGCTGCCTCTTAAGTGAGGTTACAAAATAAGAGCAAAAGAGGGGTGGTCCCTTTCCAAGGCAGATCATGGCAGCTTTTAGGGGAAAACAAGTTAACAAGGTGGTATGTGTGTAAGGCACTGAGCTATGTAACTGGCACAAAATATTGAAGCTTAAAATATGAAGGATTTTAAGAATGTGTTGGAGAGCAGTACCAACTGTCTTTTCTGTTGCCTCTTACCCTTCCCGCCGTGCTTGCACCTCAGAGTATGTGTTACTCTTCCTTGCAGTGTGACAGCTCTGGCAGGATTTAGCAAGACCTGTTCTTTATGGCCCTCTTGGGTATCATTGCTCTGGTGCTGTGGCAGTGTAATTTCCATAGGGAAATGGTAGCTGTGGCTGAAATGCAAAGCTCAATAAAAGGGGAAAAAGATTATGGTCATAGGTAATTGTGAGGAGGCAGCAATATAACTCCTTCCTTGGGCTCAGGACTTGGAGATCTCACCTTCTGCCTTACAGTGGAGTTTTCCAGAGAGGTGGAAACAATTGGTTGTTCAGTGGAAGCAGCCTTCATCCAACTTTTTGAATTTATCTTGCAACCTAAGAGATTTGTAGTGAGTGCCTGTATCTGAAGTAAAGAGGGAGGCTCTAGTGTTTCATGCTCTTCTCCATATAATGACAAATGTATGAACAGCCACTGGAAGAGTGGAGAAAGCTCAGGCTCTGGGATACTGTTAGCTTGGAGCTCAGAATTATAAAATTGCATCTCCTCCCAGATGGAGAGGCTTTAAGGCCTAATCTACCATATTTCAGCTAAATGTCAAATTAGTCGTGGTCTAAAAGCAATGACTCCTGCCTTGAAAGTAGACTAGAGGTGTTTTCTTTTAATCAGAGGATGTGCATCATAGACCAGTGATGCTGCTTCTTCATAAAGACCTGAAGGTCCCAGGGAGGCTGGGCTCTGCCATTTGCCTGCATCTCCTGAGGAACCTGATTGTCTTTGGGCTTTGGGTGAGCTCAGTGATTCTGTTGACACAGTCCCAAGTTCCACCCAAGGCCTCGTCTTTGGTTACACCCTGCAATGCCACCTGTGGAGCTGCTCTAGTCCCACTGTGGCTGAATTCCTTGCTGTTAGCACTCAGCACTGTCAGAAAAGAAATCACTGTGAAAATACTTTGTGTAACAAAGCACCTGGTAACTGACAAGGGATAGTTAGGTTTTATTTTTTTGGTTAATTGTTTTTACTATATGACTTCTAAAAAAAGAAATTTAAGAAAACCCATTAAATAAAAGCCCAGCTGGAAAATGATAAAACCACTCTGGGTTGTGCTGGTGGTGTAGCTATCCATGTTCCTTCTGTGCTGCACGTGTGCTAAAATAGCCTGGGAGAGGGTCTGTAGCACCGTCCCAGGCTCCTTGCCTGGAGGGGTGAGCAAACCCAAGGATGGGCTGTGATGAGGGGTGTGGCAACCGCGCTGGTTTGATGGGCGAGGGAATGAGTGGGAGGCTGTGATCAAGGCTCTTCTGATGGGCCGTGAGAAAGTGAAAAGCTTGTCTGTGTTGTCACTGGAAATTGAAAAAGACTTGTGATTTATGGACAAGTCTCCTCCTGCATTTAACCTTTTCCAGGCTGTGATTAAATGCTCTTGAAGCTAATGATTGTCTGGTTGGTTTGTTTGATTTTGATACATCATTGGTAAGACTGTTTTGTTAGTGTGATAGCATGTTTTGGAAGTAAATATGTGATTGAGCTCAAGAGCTTGTGTGTTTAAGTTAGGTTAGTGTCTTGGGGCCCAAGAAAACAGGTAAAACCTCCTGTCAAGGGGGAACGATGCCATTGAAACCAGGGTTACCAAAGTGAAATCTGAGATGCTGCCTGCATGTGGAAACATTTCAGGTTTCAGCTAGATCTTTACTAGCTTTGGGACTGAGTTCCAGTTAAGAAGCATGAATTAGTTGATTAACTGACTGCTTCTGACCTTTCTCTCTGTTGACTCACACTGTTAATGCTTTTTGTGCCTTACTGAAGGAACCACAGCTTAGGCTGTCTTCCTGTGGACCTTGCAAGCATTTACTTTGCAGGCCGAAACCTCTCCCTTCAGCTGATAAGGAGCACCCTGTCTTAAAGTGTAACTTTTGGAGCTGAGACAGCTCCCAGTTGGGCAGGGTGGAGGCTTGGAGAGCTCATTAGCAGTGGAATGTCCCCGTTCCAATGGGGACAAGCCCAGTGTGAGCAAGGCTGGCACGGAGCAGGTGAAGGAACCTGGCGCTCTTACACTGTTTACACAACCTACTGCCAGTTGACCAAATAAATAAACTTGCCTGCTGACTGTATCCAGAGTGAGTCAGGCCGTTTTACAAGAGGTCTGTTGTGGCTACAGAAGTGAAGGTGTTTTCTTCCTGTGAAAGACATTGAAAAAGAGTGGGACTGACTTGCTTCTAATGTGAGAGGAAGTTCTGGCATTTGCTCCTTGGGTTTCCTTACCTCCTGTTTGCTAGTTACAATAGAGTGTGTCACTTGTTTCCTAGACTTTCTGAATAGAATTTATTTTTATTAGCAATACAGTCATCATGCCATCTTCCAGCCCAAGGGAATTAGCCACCCCCAGGTCCACTTTAAATTTCTCATTTTCAAGATGTCTTAAAATCAAAAATTTTAGTTTTGGGTGTGGCTCCCATGTGAGAGTTCTTGAAGAGTGTGTTGTGCACTGACTTTTCCTTTCAAAGTATCTGAAGTGAGGGGCTTTATTGCTCATATTTTTTGTTTCTCTTAAAGTGCAAGATGTGAAAGGGTCACAATGCATGTCAATTAATTTTGAGATTTAGATCTTGGTTTAGATCCCATTCCTTGCCACTTTGCAAGATAAGCTTTTTTATTAATTTTCTTATAGGTCACAAGTATTCTTTTTATGATGCTGTTTTCTGTAGGCATGGTAAACAGGTTGTTGAGTTGCTGTGAAGGGGGGTAGAGTGGATTAAACAAAAAGAGAGGAGGGGAATGAAGAGAGCTCATAGGTATGATTCTTTTGGAAACTGACTGACAAGCATTTTGGTGGCTGCAAAAGCTGGTATGATGTTCACATGTAGAGTCCTGTGTGAGCCCCTCTTGATGGTTCAAGGCTTTTGTTAATTTCCTGGGATTAGTATCGATGGCCACAGTATTAACTATCCACAGCAGGAAAATGTCATGAAGGCATAAGCAGGTTTGGGCTTTTTTTTTTTTGACTGATGGGAGGTAGTGCACAAGCACACAATTTAATAAAATATTCCACTGTGAACAGAAATAGCACAATGGCAAGTAGCATTCACCTAATAGTTCTCAGAATGGCTTTTTATTTTTGCTCTGAAAATTCCTTTGCCAGCTGATGCTGTTGAGTCAGTGTGGTGATCCTGGTAGAAGAGGGGAGAGCTCCAAAAGGCTCCTGCAAAGCTGCTGACACAATGCAGTGAGGTTTAAAGGTCTGAGACTACTGAGGGATGAGGAAAGCAGGATTTCTTAGAGGATATAAGAGGTCTTGTAACTGATGCATAACAGTCTGGGTGTCCCAAGCAGAAGTAACAGCCTGGGGAATGGTGTTTACTAAAGACCCTCCTTCTCTGTTATGAGAAATCTGTTTCCAACCTGTTGTGTGAATAGATCTCTTCAGCACCTGAAAATTGATGCAAAGAAGGAAATCTTCAAAATCCCTGAAGGAATTTGCAAGCTGTAGAAACTCCCAGAGCCCTGCATAGAATTGAGAGGTTTTTGTGGTTTTTATTGACGTCCTGGTAGTCCCCTGCTGCAGATCTGAAAACAGTTCTGGCTGCCAGGATCGGTTTTCTCTGCCATTCCCATGGATGCACCAAGCTCGGTTCCCCGGGGCTGCTCTGTAGGTAGTGCTGTCTGGTCATGGTTTTTGTTCAGGTCCCAGCTTATGAGGCCCATGGAGAAACTGGACACTCAGGAGGTTGTCTTTGCAGTGTGAACAATCCTCTTTGTCTCAGCCTGACTCCTGCAGCTTGTAACAGGCAATGGTGCAATCACATCCACAGCAAAAAACAGTCACAGTTTCTCTTCTTGGACTGTCCTCCCTCTCCTTCCTCTTTCTGTGTTGTGCCGGAATTGTGCTGTTTTTCACTACTTCTGTTAATTTTTTTTTCTTTTTCCATAAGGAGAATATGGAATGAGATGAAGCATTTTCCTTTTTCTTTCTTTCAGTCCAGCCTTTCCTCTGTCACATATGATCCACTCAGAAATCCCCAGTCCACATCTTACTGTGATCGGTAGCAGTTACCAGATGGTGCTTCTGGTTCTGTGTATCTTGTGTGCATCTTGGAGTAAAAGCTGTGGTGAGCCTGGCTGGAGTTGTGCAAACTCTGCCCAGTTGTTGTACTGCTGACTGATGGGCAAGGGTGAGTGCTGCTCACTTGCTTCTCTGTCGGTTCTTACACCTTTGTGGTTATTCTGTAGCACTCTGCAGAATGGCTGCATTGTCATGCCTTGAGCTTTCCCACAAGTCCCATATCCACTGTCATCTTAGTGCTTTCAGACTTTATGAATTGACTTTTGGGAAGGACCTTTGGAGAACTAGGCTGTTGTGAGAGTTTCTTGATCTTAAAAAGGCAAGAGGTTCAGAGCAGCACTCTGAAACAGCTCTCACTCTCTGAACTCAGTCTTGTAAAGCAAGACTCCGAGAAAGCTTTGCATTTCATAACCAATTCCCAGAATCTCTACTACTTATATTCCAAAATTTAGGTTTTGCGGTGTATCTGGACTGTTTTGTGAGCAATCAAAAATTGTTTGTAAATTTACAAAGTAAAGCTTTTTTTACATTACAGATTTTTTGCCCCAGTTACAACTGGAGGAAGAAAAAAAAAAAAAAGCTGTTTCAATAAGTATGGAAATGGATGTTGCTGCAGTCCGATCCACAGTTAGTCTGCACTCAAATACTTCTCAAAGTGGCCAGCTGAGTGTTGGCTAGTTAATGTGAGATGTTAAAAAGAAGTTCAAGTACCTGTTTATATTCCAATAATCAGGTGGCTTTCCAAGATTTTCAGCATGCACAGCTTGAAACCTTTTAAGGTTCCAAGAGTTTGTAGTATATTTGGCCACGTATTTTCTATAGACTTCAAGATTTGTTTCATTCTTTTGCAGAATGTTCTGAGTTGGAAGGGACCCGCTGTGATCATCAGGTCCAGCTCTCAAGTTAATGGCCCTTCAGCCAGAGTGGTGGGGGATTTGCTTTCTGCAGGCATGGATTTACATTCAAGGAAGAGAATTTCAGTGTCTTCACCTCTAATTACCTTACCCCAATGGGCCAAAGAGTGCATTTGAAAAAGACACTTTTTGCCCCAGGACCATTTGCAGTCCCCATCAGCTCTTCAAGGTCACTGCTGATGAGTTGGGATAGGGCCTTTCTGCCTGTAGAGCTGTCAGCCAGTGGCAAGCTGCACTTTTCAGCTTGCCAGTTGGGGCAGTTCGCTGCAATCTGGTAAAGTTTGTGTGGAGGGCTGCTTTGTTTAGTGTTTCATGCTGTTATTTCCAAACAAGGGAATACAGTGTGCCTGTAGTGCTGAGAGCCAGTCCTGTTACACTGCTCTGGCTGTTGAGGCAACTACAAGCATGGTTGTTGAATTGTGTGGCACCTCTCCAGTTGAAAGTTGATTCTGGCCAATGGGGTTTGATTTTTTCATCTCGCCAGTGATGTGATTAGAATTGGAAAGGAAACCATCTTGTATGGGCTTTTACTGGAGAAAAAGTATTAAGTAGATCAGCACCTCTGTTTCTGTTTTTTGTTTTTTTTTAGTATTTTGCGTTGGGTTTTTTTTTCTGTTCAGCATCTTTCTCATCTTCTGATGATGCACATAGGATTTTATGGGTCATAGTGAAATATTTCATTGATCATATTATAAAAAATCAATGGAAAAACTGACAGTTTTGTGCTGCCTGCTATGTATGCAGTGATGGGTTTGACTGCTCAGCATTGTGAACAAGAAGAAAATACCTTGGGGTGCCCAATTATAGCAGCAGTGAGAGGAAATTCAGAAGAGTAATTTTGGCTTCCTTCATTGCCTTTATGTTGGCCTCTGAGCGAGTGGCCGTTCCACTCCTTTCAGATTTCACAGCAGCGAGAGCGCTAATGGCAGCTCTGTGCAATCCTGACTTCTCATGTCTGGGAGACTGAATCAATGCTTTGCCTTCCACATTTAGTAAAACAATTTTACATGCACACTGAGCAGCTATTCTTGTCTATACCTGCTTTGAGGTGGACTAGATGAGCTGGAAGATTTTACAGAAAGCTGTCTCATTCATTCTCCCTCACCCTCTCGTTTTCTTTTTTTTTAAAATAAACTGCTTGACAATAGAACAGTTCTCTAAAGGAGGTACTTTTAAAGCAAAGATGAGGAAAAGCCAAGTGTTTTAATAGGGCTTACCTCATAAGAGTGGAAGTTTAAAGCAGGAAAAAAGAAAGAACAGAAAAAAAGCAGTTGAGCTCACCCACTTCAAGCATACAAAAATCAGGTGCTGTTACCACAGTATCTGAGCACTTAAATTGATAATATGTTTATTACTGTAACATTCCCATGTGGTTTGGAGCAGAAGCTTTTGGAAGTCAGCTGTGACCTAGAAACTGAGTTTAGGGGCTTGGATATCTAAGGTAGTTTCTACACAGAGTTTAGATGCTGAAATCCAGACTGCCATCTGTCTATTCCCTCTTCAGTCCCTACTTACCCTTGGAGGTGAGGAACCTCCCTGACATCTATGATCAGCTGGATTCTCCATTCATACCCACTCAGGACTGCTTAGAATGGGAGTCCCACAGCACAGCTCACAGGGAAATGTGACCTGACCCCAACATGAAGAGTTTCTTTGCCTAAGTTGTGATCAAAGTAGACTCAGTGCTCGGGGGAACCAAGCTCCTGACAAGCATCACACCTCTGTTTTGGCTGCTTTTAAATTGTAGCTGAGAAAGGAGAGAGCCTACAGGGGAAGGTGCTTGCCTGTGAAGAGGAAGGCAGGGGTCAAGTGCTATTTCTGAGCACTGTCTTTTAATGTGCTGTTTAACATTAACATCACATCCATAAGCAGAAATGAGAGCAGGCAGCAAAGCTCTTCATTCCCATACTACAGAGTCATGCTTCCCCTTAGGCATAATTCCCTCCCTCTGGCCCAGCACATGCATTATTATAATTTGGGTTGAGTGGCAGGAGGAGTCCCCTTCCTCGAGGAGGTGCATGTCTTGGACTAATGCTCTTTCACCTGCACTGAGGGCTTGAATCTCTTCTGGCAGTCATTTAAAAACAGTAACCATGCCTCCTAACAGGAACTCAGCTGCATTTTGGAAGATGTTTGTGTGTGTGGTAGGCAAGGGTTGTAAATGTATAATCTCTCTTCTTAACTGTAGTTGATTGATCGGTGTTAACTGAGCAGGCAAGCACTTTGTTTGCTCTTTTGCAGGAGTTGTTTGGGAATACTTGCTAGCAGCAGGACCTTCCACAGATCAAACAGTGTCTGCTCCCTGCTTGGTCTGTGCTTTAGAGGCAAGCAGGCAGGCCCCACAAATGCAGCAAACCTTTGGTTTGTTTATCAGCATAAGTATAACACTCCTAAAAGAGGGCACTGGCTTTCCTAGAGTGACGACGATCCATGGCTTTCTCTGTAGAAAGATCTTCACAGTGTAACTTAACAGCCACATGCAACTTGTGACTATCAACTGTCAGCAAGCTGCTTTCTTAGGAAGAGGAAGAAAGTGACTTCTTATATTCCCATATATGTCCGCTGTAAATGACCGTATGCATAGGGAAAAATAACCTCAGGCACCAGCACAGGTTGGGGTCTGACCTGCTGGAGCAGTTCTGTGGAGAAGGACCTGAGTGTCCTGGTGGACAACAAGCCTTCCATGAGCCTGGTGGTGTCCTTGTGGCCAAGAAAGCCAATGGCATCCTGGGGTGCATTGGGAAGAGCATTGCCAGCTGGTCGAGGGATGTGATCCTGCCCCTCTGCCCAGCCCTGGTGAGGCACATCTGGAGTGCTGTGTCCGGTTCTGGGTCCTCAGCACAGGAGGGACATGGAGCTCCTGGAGTGGGTCCAGCAGAGGCCACAAGGGCGATGAGGGGGCTGGAGCATCTCTCAGAAAGAAAGGCTGAGGGAGTTGGGTCTGTTCAGCCTCAAGAAGAGACAGAGAAGGCAACCCATCAATGTCTGTGAGTATCTGAAGGGAGGGTGTGAAGGGGATGGAGGCAGGCTCTGCTCAGTGGTGCCCAGCAATAGGACAAGAGACACCAGGCAGAAACCAATGCACAGGAAGTTCCACCTGAGCATGAGGAAGAGCTTCTTTACTGTGCAGGGGACTGAGCACTGAACAGATTGCCCAGAGAGTTTGTGGAGTCCCCCTCACTGGAGATACTCAAGAACCATCTGGATGCAATCCTGTGCCATGTGCTCTAGGCTGACCCTGCTTGAGCAGGGAGGTTGGACCAGATGAGCCACTGTGGTCCCTCCCAGCCTGACCCATCCTCTGTGACTTTGTGGCATGTATACTTAGCTGTGTATCTGGGTAGTTCCTTAGTGCCTAACTGCAAATGCATGAAGAGAGCACTTGCTGGATTCATGGGAACTTGTTCTCTTCAGACTTTGTGAAGTTTTCTTATTTTCCCTGGCATTTAAAATGTGTTTTTCTGGGTTGAGTCTGAGAATGTGTAACTAAGCTGTTTGCCTGCTTTTCCCAAGGAAGCAGCTGCTGCTGTGCAGCAGCAGAGACTGTGGTGGAGGAGGAGACAGCACTGCTTTCTTCGTGTAACAGGCACAGCTGCAGGAGATCTGAAACCTTACGGCTACACTTGACCTGGTTTCCTTGTCAAAAGCACATCTGGTTTTCAATTTGATTTTACTTGGAATCTATGTTCTGTCTGTGCTGGGGCTAGGAGTCCTGAGATGCAAATCCTTCTGTAAAATGCCAGTGTGTTACTGCTGGGAAAATTACCAAGAGAACAGATCTAAATGTTGTCTTGGTGGTCCTATGAGAGAGGTTCACCTTTGTCTTGTCTGATGTGGCTGGGATTTCTGCCTGGCAATTTGAGTGCTTCAGGAACTGTCAGACTCCTCCCCCCTTCTCCCTGTACTGCTTTGGTTTGGCTGGTATGACCTGGCATCCCCTCACAGCAGCATTGTCTTAGTACAGGTGACTTTCCTCTGTGCTAGTGTTTCTTGCCTGGCACTGTGGACAAAAGGAGCCCAGAGTGTCCTCTGTGACACACGTGCACTGTGCCATGGACTTGCTCCCTGTGTTCCCTGGAGCAGCTCAGCTGAGGAGTTTCTGCAGCTTGCCCAAGGCTCCTGCAGGAGCTGGGTCAAGGTGGAAACAGGCTGCTCTTGGTTGCATCCTGCACCAGAGGTACTGGAATTCTTTTGTGCAAATGAGCAATCATTTTCATCTTAAGAGCTGGGAGAATAAATGCCTGCAAACTTCAGCCTTCTGACAAAAAGCCTTTGCTTGCTTCTGGTATGGAGAGCGTTCACAGAAGAGACAAAGAGAGGCGAGATTTGCAAGGGTTACTGAGTATAAGACTGTATAAATTCCTGAAGAACAGGCAAGCCTAAAGTTTTAAAATTCTGCCTTATACAGTCCCTTCCAGTGTGCTGGCTTAGGAGGGCTGTGTAAATACTGCAAATGTTCAAATACAGACCCAATATTTGGAGTCGGAATGTTTTAAACCAGGGCCTGAACTGAAGGGCTGTCATGCAAAACAAATGCAATGGGGTGGCAGTGGAGGATGGAACGGCTAATAGATGTTTTCCCTTTGCTTGACATCTGTCACCTTCCCCCATGCCAACCCTTCCTCTGTTTATAGCAAACCATTTGCTCCCATTAATTATAACTGGATTGCTGCCATCTGACCAGCTTTGTGCCTGTACAAATGTCAACAGAGCCAGGACTACACAGGTGGGGAGAAGGGCCAGTCAGAGGAGATCTGGTACATCTGTCTGGGGAGTGATAGATGGAGGGAAAGGGGGAAATGGCACCCCCCCTTTCCAAATCAGGCTCATTGGCCTACAACAATAATTGAAATGCAGACTGGGAGCTCCAGGATGCCACTTTACCCGGCCCTTTTCAGAGCAGACTGCACTTTAGGCAATTCCCTCCAGTTAAATCTCTTTACCAAAGTGGTCTGTATGAAGCCTTACATACAAGAAGATAATGGTGCTGTCATTTTTACAAATAATCACAATGGGAGCAGAAAAATAAGAGGAAGATGATTACGCCTGAAAATGCAATGAGGCTCCAATTGCTAATGCAGTGGAAACTAAAAGGAAACTGAACCACAATCGCAAGCTGTTCCTGCCAGGCTGGCTTTTCTGCTGTGATTTAGGAGTGTACAACTGTGTTGCCATGACGTTAGGAGGAAATGTCCCTACCCTGGGATGGCTTTCCTTGTGTAAAATACTATGAAGACAAAGTATTTAGTGTGGTAGTTGAAGCAAATCTTGAGTGGGTTAACATAGATTGGCTTGGCTGGGTTGTAAAAGAAAATATCCCTTCAAACCTTCCTGTGGCTGCCTCCAGCAGTGATGTTCTGCTTCTGCTGGGAGCATGAAACAAGAGGGTGGCACTGGTTTTTACACTGAGGATTAAACCCCATGTTAAAATGAAGTAGGACAGCAGGCTTCCCTCAGTCCTTCATAGAACGGTGGGAAGTATTTCTTTGTGATGTGGGATGGGCTTGTGTGTACCCCAGAGTACTTCAAGCCTTTTAGAATGATGATAATCTGAATCTGTCCAGACATGGAGGACCTGAGTGCCAAGAATGTGAGTATTCCAAGCACCTGAACTAATGGCAAAATACTTTCGGGGGAGAAAGAATGGTGTTTCTTCTCACAAGCTTGCAAGGAAGGAGACCTTTTGAAGTCAACAGTAAAGAGATTTCTAACCAGAAAAGACTTGGAGATGTTTTTTACAGCATTTTATGGGAAGTATGTAATTCCCTTCTCCATGGCCTAGCATCTGGGGATCCCTCCTTCAGGGGCTCCTGGCCCCCACTCTGCTGCAGTGGCAGTGGTGTTTGTCTGGGACTTAAGTGCCCCCATGTTGCAACATCCAAGTCAAGTAAGCAGCTTCAGTGTTCTCCCATCAGAAAGGACAGCAGTAGATCTTCAACACATCTCTTCCTTCTTTCTCATGTTCCTGCCCCCAGTGTAAGATTTTTCTTCCCTCTCAAAATGAACATTTTTTGTTTCTTTAAATCAGCAGCACTTTCTGTGCTAATGACTGATATTCCCTTTGCTGGTTAGAGGTGAGACAAATAAAACATAGAGCTGACTTATCTCCCCAATTCTGAAAGAATCTCTCCTAGCACAATATTTTCCCTAATTAAACTAACTAGGGAATAATTTACAGGTCAAAGTAAATAGACTTGCTTAATGTATAAACATAGTTGGAAAGCAGAGTGTCTCACAGAGTGATGCATGGAGAGCAGTCATTGTGGCTCATGGGTTGGTGGGGGTGGAAATGTCAGTCCTCTGAGACAAAATGTGCCTCAAAACGATTAGTTTTGTCTGCATTAGGTAAACAGAGTCAACTGTAGCAGGAACTTGACAGAACATCTTTTTCAGGAAAAAGAAATTTTACTGTGTCAAATAGCGGAGTATTAATTTGCTGCTGAGATATGTGCCAATTTTAGTATCAGTGCTGCTGGATTACCAACAAACCTTTGCAGGTTTGGGGTGGCATTTGTCACACAAACGTAGAAGTAACAGAGAGCTCTGCTGACAGGGACTTGCTCTTAGGAACAGCCTAAAGGCAAGAGAATGTGCATTTTTATAGGCTCTGTTTTGCAGACAGTGTAAACCACAGGGTTCATGTTTAAATCCAAGGTCTTGTTCCTCTGCTTGGAGCTTTACTTGAGTGAAAAGATTTGAGCTTTTCTAAAACATCTCCTATTTGAAAGTGTATTGAAAATGTGCATATAGTAAAACTACCATTGCCCACAACTTAATCCCTGTCTTCTTTAAGTTGTTTTGCTTCTCCAAGAGAAATCTGTTGTGCTTTTCCTCACATCCTTTTTGTGTTGGATACTTCTCCATGTGTTTTGGCTGCTCTTTTCCATAAGAGCATCATTACCTGCTGCTCTTAATTTTTGCTTGGGGTTTGTTCACCCTCGTTTGGCTTCTCACCACAGGCTTTCCTGTCATTGCCATAAAAAAGCTGTATTGTCCTCTCTGTGAGAGTCAAAAGGTGAGAAATGACAGAACAGATAGGGAAGTGAAGACAAAAGGTGAGGCAGAAGTTATTTGGATGCTCAGTTGGGCATTCCCAGTTGTAACCACTGTATGGTGGCTGCAGCCAGTGGTTTGGGTGGTGACAGTGAGTGGTCATGGCCCCCTGAGGCACAGCAGCAAACTGCCCATCTCAGGAAGAGCCTGTGTTCCTGGCAGATGTGTCCTGGGAAGGTCTGGTTTGACTTCTCTGGGTCTTGGCTATGAGCACATTGTGCGATGTTAGCACCTCTGGAATGAGATCTCTAAAAGTACACTGAAGAAATTATGCTGAAAGACACAAGTGGGGATGTTCATTAATGGCAGAATTCTTTGCCAAGGAGGGCTAAAGGACTGAGAGAGCTCTGTTAAAGCCAGTGCATCCATCTGTTCAGCTGGCTGATGCAGGAACATGCACCTGTGCACAGGAAAGGGCAGCACTTGGCGGCTGCAGGGCGCTAGCCTGCCTCAAGACATTCCCATCTGGGAATACTCTGAGAGCTGGGGGGAACATTACAGACTGTGGAGTGTTAATTCACTGTTCCCAAGACACTGACTGCTCTGAATGTGCATAGCAGGGGGGCTTTCCAAGGTCTGTAGAGTTGATGGATGGGTGTCGGGACCCAGGACATTCCTCTGGCTGCTCTGGGTGATTTGAGACCCTGGCAAGGGGCTCAGGGACCTTGGCATGGAATCAAAAACACCTGTGCCTTCGATTTTAGTCCATGGAAACAATTACCAACATTGTGTGAAGATTTACAAACCACAAGAGTTTGAGTAAAATGATAGTTAATTTGTCACAGGGTGAAAAAGTAGAATTTTGGGGTTTTAGAATGAGGGTTCCAGAAGCAAGATGGAGGAATCTGGGCGTGTCCTGTCCTTCTTCTTGTCCTCCATCTTCTGCTGGGATGGTGACACTTTTTGATTGGTTTAAAGTAGAGACAGACTGTCTAACATAAGTGATAGGTATTGGAAAATTATTGTAAATAAAGTACACACAGTTTGTAGTATAAAAAGTTAACACCACCACAAAGGCAGTCACTGTGCCACAATCCGACCCACTGGACAGATCTCAGCAGGTCAGAGAAAGAATGGAATAGATAAGAAAAAAATAAACAACCTTGAAAAGCAGAACAGACAAATCTCAACTTCTTCAGTTGTGAGGCTGGGAAAAAAAGACTTTCTAATACCTCGAGGGTCGTCTCAACCACAAAAACCCAACAGATGGGGAGACCAGTGCTGATAACAAACTCAGGCTCTCAAAAAAGGAACCTTGAGAATTCTTGTTATTGTCACAGAAACATTTTGCAACTGTGGTGAGAGCAATTTCTGTCTTCTCCCACAGAACAGGCTGTTTCAGAATTCAGTCTTGATATCCCCCGAAGTTAAACAAAGGGTCCAGGAGAACAAGGTTTTGTCTGATGCCTCTAAGAATGTATGTCCTGGTATTGATTCAGACACACTTTCTTACTGCTTCTGCTTTTCTCTAGATTGTGAGTGATTTAGATTATACCTGAGGGGTTTGGCTTTAATGATTTTGAGGTTTTCTTGGTCACAGAATAATTTAGGTTGGAAAAGTCGCTTAAGGTCTTTAAGTCCAGCTGTAAACCTATGCTGCCAAGTCCACCACTAAACCCTATCCCCAGGTGCCACATGTGCAGTCTTTTGAGTAGCTCCAGGGATGGTGACTCCACCACTTCCCTGACAACCTTTTCCAATCTTACAACTCTCTTGGTGACAAAATTTTTCCTAACATCCAATCTAGTCCTCCCCTGGAACAATACTATTTGTTGGAGCCTCCCACCATTTGAGAGTGATTTGAAATAAAGTAGAAAAATGCTTAGCCAGGTACAGCTGAATACCCCAAACAAATGAATGCTTAGAGTCTCCCCCTTGTCCTGCCTCTGCTAGGTGTGCATTTGTGGCTGTTACTTGAGCAGTGAAGGCACTGGCACAGTGAATATGCCATATTCATTTGTGTACACAAACACCAATGGAAAAACTGCAGTGAAGCTCTACTGTCTCTTCCTGCCCATAAAAATGCCTCCCTCCTTCCCTGTAAACACAGATTTTATGGAGCAGTAGCCTGGCCTCAGCAGCCTGTGTCCCAGCCTGTTAGAAGTAAGAGTCAAAGCAGAACTAGGAATAAATGTGATGTCTAGGTTTCCTGTTTTGAAGTCCCTAGTGATACACTTTGTTTGAGCATTATGCCTGCTTTGTTGTTAGCTGGCAAAAATGACAAGGAAAGACAAGTTTCTGCAAGACAGACTTAGAGTGCATTAAATAAATATAAATTTTATTAAAAACACCCACATCTCAGCGTTATCAGGAATGATATAATAATAAACAGCTTTCAAATAACCTGCATTACATTACAATACTTACAGTATTTATAACCATCCTTGGATTCTTTTTATAGACATACCAAACATCTCATGAAAATGAATGAAACTAAAGTAAAAAAAAAAAAGTAGAACATAAGCATAGAAAATGCACACAGAAGTTCATTACCTTAGTGTCAAACTGCTAAAGTTTCCTACACAAGTTAACCACTAGCTTTAGAAGTGAACTTCATACTGCTGTGCGTCAATCAAGATGAAAAATTCATTCAAGTAAAGTTGACAACTCTCAGAAGCATCTTCAAGTATGGCTATAATCGACCTGATAATCCTATACAAGCAACTCTGTCTGCTTTGTCATTCGTTCCAACTGAGGCAGGGTCCTGTACACCAAAAATTGCAGCTCGGGTATTTACAATACAAAACTGATTCTCCAACTAAGCTTCCTGCTCCTGCTGCCAGCAGTTTGGCAAATGACGGTGCATGGCATATTAACCAAACATCTACTATGGATTACATGAATTAGATAGGATTAAAAAAAAATCACCAAAAGATGAAGATATATAATGATTTACTTAATCTGACATAGAACCATCATTTTTTTTTCCCAAAAAGGCAAAACTTTTGTTTCAATGAGTGGATAAAGTCACAGACTGAGAAAACCCAAAATTGCTGTAATAAATATTTGACCATTAAACCCAAAGGCCTCCTTTGATTTACTTGAGTTAGGTTGTGATTCTGTTGTATAGAATTTTTTTTGACCAAACATAATCTTACAGTATATTGCACAAGATATAGCTGGGACATGGAGGTTTGCATGTTTAGGGAAGCCCTTGTACTGACTGTACCTTTTTATATTTTATTTTATTAATTACAGTATCCAAGAAGCCTTGTTTAGAGAGTGACTTGAACAACTCTAGCAAACAGTCACTTGCCAAACCCCTGCCTTACATTTTTCCCTTTAATCAGCTCAGTGCATTCTACTTTCTTTTTGTTTAATAATTTGAAACAGTCAAAACATTCTAAATCTCTTAAACACTTCTGTTACAATAAAAAGAGCTAACAAATTTACAAAATTAGTTTTAGTTACACAATACATATACAAGAAAAATAAGAAAAGGGATTCAAAAGAAAAACATTAAATCCCTGAAAAAAGAAACAAAACAAAAACAAAAAACCCAAGAATAATATATTTAACCTACAACAGCTTTACATACACACAGGTGACACGTTGGCATAGGAGAACATGAGCTGAAATATCCCTGAATTTTTAGAACCAAAAAAAAAAAAAAAAGTTGAAGTTCAAGTTATACTTGCTAAAATGTCAAGTATTGAGAGTTTTTTGTTTAGGTTTTTTTTTGTTTGTTTGTTTTTTTCAAAGGCTGTTGGGGGAAAAAGATGGTATACAATATATAAACTTTCACACTCAGTTCAATATCCTATTGCCAAACTAGTGTTGAGGTATATGACAAGTAGGAACATCACTCAAACCTTTTAATGTATTTTTAGCTCACATTATGATATATTTGTAGCAGGCTGAGTAGCACCATGATGTGAATTCAGCTCAAAACCCAAATATATATAGATTTAATATTTTTACAGTACTAAAATACTAAAGCATTGCGTTAAAAAAAGTTTTGTTTACAATTTAATTTACTATACAACTCTCCTGCTTTTTAAATTTTTTTAATAGAAATTAATGATTTAAAACCACCACAGCAAGCCAGCTGCCTATTTTTTTTTTTCTATGAATCAACGGAATCGCACAGAACTAACCCTGTTTCATTCATCTTGTGTAGGCATCGGTCTGCTCAGTCTTTCTGGAAAAGAGGCCACTTGCACCGAGAAATGACTTGCACCACAATGTACATAATTATCAACACAAAAGCAGTTCTGCCATTCCATAGTGGGAGCGCACAGATCTCTAGAAACAGCAGAAGCCCAAGCTAACTAGGTGTAGTCTGTTGCATGCTGCTAATTATTACCTGTGGTTAATATAAAATTCTTTCCTTAAAACTGTACATATTTGAGCAATGAACTTGTCATAATAATTGTAGAAAACAGTTTACAGTATAGCTGTGTGAGATGAGCACCAGAAAAAAATGTGTTTTGTGTACTAAAGTATTCCCTTATATCCAGTAAGCCCCATTTTTACCATAACTGACTGTATTAAAAATGGATATGTAGCCCACTAGCTGATGCATGGCTAAACCAAAAGTATTTAAAAGCTTTTTTAGTTTAAAAAAATTATCTTTGCATTTTTAAAATCAAAGTAAACTCTTCTTTTTTTTTTTTAATGTCTTAGTACCTTAGCATTGTTCAAGTTGCCAAGCTTAGGTAGACAAAGTGCTTTTGAAACACTATTTAAAAAAAAATATCTCTCTATTTTATTGTCCTTTTCTAGGACTTGACTGGATGAGCAAAATCCAGAGGTCTTTGTAATTCCCATATGTTAAAAAGTAAGCTTATTTTAACACCAGGTAACTTCAATACATACATGAACGAAAAGGTCCTCCCTGTTGCTGAAGAACATTTGACTACATCATTGACATTTTGTTATAAAGGCATTAACTGTTTCACTGATAAAATAAAGACACCATTCTCTTGGATAGCACCATGGTTTTAGAATATTCAAACAAATTCAGTGTTTTGCTGTCTATTTGTCTTATCTACTTTGTTAAATAAAATCAAAATACTATTAAGATTACAGTAAAAACTGCATGTTAAAAAGCCATAATTCCAGTATTTCAGTACATCATAGATTCAGCACCAGATGTTATTTTAAGATTCCTGCAGTTGTAATACTACAGTATTATTTTTAGGGTTGTTTTTGCTCCTGTTCCATGACTATGCAAACTTGATGACATTAAAAGTGGCCACAGATGTGAAAAACTGTAAGAAAAAAAAATCCATTTGCAGATTATCTCTTTCAGTAATAGAGCCAGTGTTTTCCAATGTAAATTGTGAAACACTTTTTTGTTTTGTTCTCTCTGTTTTTCTTTCCTTTTATTTTCTTCTTCTGTTTGTAATTTTTTTTTTTTTTTTTTTTTTGCATAGGATGCTTTGGTCTGTTTCCTACGTGCCATCTGTGACCACTTAAAAATCAGTGGAAAACAAGTGCTCTAGTGAGATTTACCTCTTTTTGCTGGTGTGCCGAGGCTTTTTCCACTGATGAGCTCTGTAAAAACACTGTTTTCTTCTCCACCCTTGCCTTCCACGAAACCTAAAGCACCACTACCCTAGCGACAAGGTGTTTTTTCAAATGAGGTAACCAGTCAAGGTGTCAGATGTATCGGTTGTAAGGCCCTGTAACCCGTGTAAAGGCATATGGAGATGTGGTGACGGTGGAGTCCGTGGTGACCGACAGTGTCCTTTGTGCCAGGGACTTGATGAAGCGCAGGTACGTTGGCTCAGAGGGCTCGTGGGGCTCCACGGGCTCCCGCTTGGCTTTTTTGCCATAGGATTTCTGAGGCACGTAGTCTGGGCCGTACTTCTCGCATTCCTCTTCTTTCTCTCTTGCTTTCTCAGCCATCTTCGCCTCCCACAGAGCCAGACCATGTTTTGGCTCATTCATGCTCTTGTGCTGGTAAAATACAAGGGATATTCTGGTGGGATGGTTCCTGTTGGGATTTTTTAAGGGAGTCGTTGCGTGGAGCTCGCGTTTTGCACACTCTATGAGAATTGACCCATGAGATGGAGCAACTGCCACTCCTCCAATTTCTGGATCCAGAAAGTTCTGCTCACTATCTGACCAGACTTCATCGGGATCCTCTGCTTTTTCTGGATTCAGCACGTCAGTTTTATCTAAACCACCCTGGGGAGTAGTCCTGTCATGGTTTTGACCTGGAAGCATGTTAGACAAACCATTAACTGCGTGTGAAATAATTTCATTATCCTTATTTTGGAGATGCAGTGAATTAGGGGGACCACTAAACATAGTTGGAGCAGAATGGTAGTCATGTGATAAATGTGGAGGGGGTTGCATGTGATGATGTTCACCTGTTTTACTCATGGAGGCATAATCCATGCTTGGATTACTCAGATTAGATTTTAACCTTGAGGCAACCTCCATAAAATGGCCATTGGCCTCATGGGTTGAGTAAGGGGAAAATGACCCTACGTGGTGTAAATTTGGTCTTCTGGTGCAATTACTGAAGGAGTCTATCTGCATATTTTGGTTTCCATAATTCAAGTACTTGGGACCAAAACTCTGGTTATTCCCAAACCTATGCTGGTATAATGTTTGAATGGGTGGTAGACTTAGTTTAGACATATGGTCTTGGCTCTGGCAACTATACAAGTCCATGTGCTGATGCTGGGAGGAGTAGGAGCCCAAGTAAGAGGGGCAGTTGTCCATAGCTATGTTTCCATTGCATTGGTAGGGGGGATATTGGTTATTTTGACTTAAAGATCCTGAATAAGGGTTCATGGGACTGGAAGAATTCAAATAAGACCCCGCAGACTGTGATGAGGTTGGATAGAGGTTCACGGGATTGGACCCTCCATATGGATCTGAAGTGTATGAAGAGTTTGGATAAGCATTGGCTGGATTAGGCAACCTTCCATAGAGATTTGCAGAACCTGAACCCGAGTAAGAGTTAATGGGATTTGATTGAGGGTTGTTAGGGAGAGAGCGCTGTGGATGTTGCTGCTGCTGCTGCTGCTGTTGTTGTGTGGCTGGTCCTGAAAGACGTAAAAGATCTGTAGATGTAAAAAGGAAAAAACAAACAACCACACAACAAACAGGCTTTTTAAAAAAAGGCCCCAAACCAACCAACCACCCAACAAATTACATACTTCATATGAAATTTCTAAGAAAAGTAGATTCATTAACAGACACTCCCTTTCTCATATCTCAAACGCCATCCTTTAAGAAGCTGAATAAATACTAAGGCTACTCTTCCTTTTTGGCATGTGTCCAACAAGATCAGATGCTAGTGGCAGTGGGGAAAAGAGGACAGTGCAGTCTGTTCAGAGTCCCATGCACAAAATCCAAAGAGTTGAATCGTCTTTTAAGTAGCCCATGAAATGGAGCATCAAAGTGCTCCCAAACAGCCGTGCACAAAGTGACTTTCTTTTCCCCAAGAATAAATAATGCTTCTCATCTACATGAATAGAACTGACTCCAGGAAATGTCCCTAGTTAAAACCAACATTCACTGGTAGACAGAGCAGCACAGTAATAAGTGAGATTAACTGAAGACATGAGAGCAAAAATAACATTCATTAAAGTGCAATGGCATCATTTAATGGTCACAACCCTTGCCTGGGTCATGGGACAGCTGACTTCTATTCATAGGTATTTCAGTGACCTTCTGGGTGGCCCTAGATGTATCACTTTTTTCCTCTCTACGAAAACTGCTGCAACAATAAAATAGGTCTGATAACTCCTTTGCTCAGGACTCTCAAATCTGCTGCTGAGAACTGCCATAAACTCTTACTCCGCTGTGGAAAGCCTGCTTTGCTTTTGGTCTTGAGGCAGAGGGTATAAATAGTGGTAAAGAGGTTATGCTTGTATCTCCTGAAATCAGGAGGTGCTCTGTAACAGTGGCAGACATTGAGTGATGTGTAAGTCATTCTTTGGCAGCAACACCACAACTTCTCTTCATGGCTTCTAGCTCTACTAGTCCTTTAAACATAACTTTACAATATGCTGGATGGCAAGCAGAGTTTGTTTCTAGATTTCTACAAGTGTTAATTATCCAACAGTAAAGGATTTCTCATTGCAACTTTTTTTTTTTTATTTTTTCTTCTCTGGAGTTGTACCACATTTGGCACTCTAGTATTTATATAATGTTGATATTCGCTTTCAATAAATCTCTTGCCTTTTTACTTCATTACATTCTTGGGCTGAAAATAATGGTTTTCTTGAGGCTGATTATAACTGGCCCTGATTTGTAGGATGCTTACCACTGCTGACCCCACTCAGATTCCTGTGTTTACCTGCCAGCTGCTTTGCATGACCCGCTGCTTCAGAGGTGCCTTGCTTGTTGCGTGCTGCAGCAGACTTCTCTCTCTCAGCTTTGCTAGACCCATTCTCCAAGGAGGCAAGCTTTTCTGCAGCTGCTTTCTTTGCTTCCAGCTTCCTTTGCCGACAGGTCTTCACAGGCTCTGCTAACATCCGTACTTTTCGTCGAAAGGATGTAAGGACCTGGATGCTGCCATTCCTCTTCTTCTCCTCCTGGCCCTCAGTGCTTCCAAATTCATCCACATCAGAGACTTTGTATAGCGGGAGCACGTGGAGCTGCTCATCTTCAGGTGTTTGGCCAATTTCACGATTGTCTTCTCTAGTCAGTGTGCAAACCTGTTAGGAAAGTGTATTAGAGATCTGAAACTCTACCTCTGCATTGTGCCCTGACACTATCAGCGCTGGCATCTGGCAATCTCTTTGTAAACTGTAAGTTTCTGTGCAATTTTTGCATATCACCACAAGCCTGCAAATGTAATTTCTTCCATTACTTTGTTGGACAGTGTTAAAAGAAAGAGAAGGTGTATAGATATCTATTACTTTTACTTGTGCTCAAATTAACAGTAGAGTTAGGGAGAAACCTCATGTGGAATAAACTCTGTGATCCATTGTACCACTGCTTAGAGAGCTTAAGCAGTGGAATTTGGGACTTGGTACTCACCTGAAGATTCTTTCACTACAATACATGAGGTACCTACCTATTAGAGAGAGTGTGCAATATAGCACACTGGTGCTGTACTTCACACCCCCTTCACAGTGCAACTGTAGTGTTAATAACAAGATTTAGGGGAGTTACTGCAGCGAGCCTGTTGTATTAGTTCTAGCTAGAACAGGTATTGGGAGGATCTTTGTGGAAACAGGTGCTGATAGGGATGTGTTCTGCAAAATAATTGTCCCAGCTTTGGGAAGAAAGCTCAGCTGGAAATGTACATTAGGGGTGATTAACTTGTGAGTTAAGTCAGACCCTGGAAACATTCAGGAAAACCCAGGAAAAATTCAGTTTGAGTTAAAAAGTTAGATACTCTCTTTGGTCATAATAAGAGCTGCACTGTGAATCTAGGGAGCTGCTTCTAATTACAGCCTTAAGAGTATTCTTTCCTATGTTTGGCCCCACTGTTTTATTACAGAAATAATCCAATACACATTCAAAACCAGCTTGCTTTTCTAGTGTCTTCTACAGAACTTCTGCTGTACCTACCAGAAATCAGAACTGAGGAGAGTCAAGGGTACATGGACTAGCAGACTTTCTGCTCATCCAAAGCAGGAATAAAATCCAAATTTTCCAAAACTCTCTCTCAGAAATAAGTTATTTGTTTCTACTTTTATTTTATTAGAAGATATAATCCAAAGTTGTTAGAAAAAGAAGGATTTCAGGAGGATAAATAGGACCCATTTTGTGCCAGGACCACTGAAACAGCATTTCAGTGCTGCTGGGACCTTCTTTCCATTGTCTCCACCATTTCTCTTCTACCAGGTCTGTGTTAAACCTTTCTTTAATGCACTGTAAGTCTCATTCATGTGAAAGAAAAATGTATAGGGGGTAGTAACTTAGCTCAGTTACTGCCTAATTTTTTTTTTTTTACTTATCTGCATTATGCAATATAAATTTAAACAGAGAGGAGATAATGAATGAAAGCCAGGAGCTGAGTGCTGGAGAGAGGAGGCTGCTACACATCCCAGACTTACCAGAGTACTCCCGTTTTGCATATTGTGCAAGTCCCTGTGAGCATGAGCACAGAAGTCGAGGCAGGCAGTGACCCCAGAGAATGGGCGACCTTCCTTCAGCCCCAGGCGGCACTCGGGGGCTCTGTGTTCGTACTCGATCTGCAGAGACAGGACAGGGTTCACTGCGTGCTCCACAAGGGCACAAGGAATGCTCTGCTGTGGCTAAGGGCAAGTCTCACTCATGCCTTGGAGGTGACAACAAACACATCTTGAAAGCAAATAAACTACAGCAATTAGATGGCTGGTTTGTATCCATGCTTCATTCCTTGCTGCTTTGTTCCCTAGTACCTTCAGTCTCTGGCATGATGGTGAAATTAGTCACTAATACTTTTCTTTGTGTATTACTCTGCCAGGGGTTGGTATTTTTACATGACAAATGCAGTGCATGGTTTCCGTGACTGGCACTCTGAGAGTGATATGTTTGTGTAGACTGGAAGTATACCAAGCTATTAAGGGAAAGTGGCTTTACAAAACTGACTCCAGAATGATTTAATGAAAAACAATAATTTGCTTTTTGATTTGTAATATTTTGGCATGCTAAACATGTATTTCATTAGCTTAAGTACAAATCTAAACCACCCTGACTAAAAAGAGAGAGAATTCAGTCAAGACAGTTCTTTGTACCCATGCAGTCATTATTAAGGAGCTTTACAAAGAACTCAAAAATGCATTAACACACCCTACACAAAAAGAAAGGATTTTGTAATGGAAGATAAAGCCTTAGAAAAATGATGGTTTCATATTTTATTTCAAAAATTAAAAATGAAACCACATTTATAGAATGCTTTTCTGAAATTCCTGAGCCTTTCAAGTGAATGCATGGAACATCTACACTTAACGGAACTTAATGGATCCCTTTTTAAGTTAAGGTCAAATTAGATGCTTTGCCAAGTCTTCATTCAAAATCACTAAAAATATGTCTAGTTTGCTCACAGACATTTATTTTTCAAATCTGGATTATTTACTTCCCTGGAATCTGAAAACAAGACCAGAAAAACCCTTGAAAACTGTGTAAACTTCTTTGGAATTAAATGTGAGCAGTCTGAAATGTTAGTCAGACTATAATTGTCTGATCAAACTATATGGGTTTAGCTGCTCTCCGAAATGTTCTGTTTGGTCCAGTTGGGAAACAGTCCTTTTCCAGTTCTTGGTTGTAATCCAGAAGTGGTCCAGATTTGGATTAGAATAAATCTGGGCATATGAAATGTGGTTTTAGTGCTTTTTTTTTGGTTTTAGAACCTTTTACAATATCATACAAATTAGAACTCAATCATGTCCCTTTAAAGCCACTGGCAGTAGCTCAAGTACAGTTTCCCCACAAATACAAGGTCTACATGAAACTCCTGAAATAAGCCAAGCTATACATATGCCTTATTACAGAAGGTAAAAATTGAAACTTGTAAAAGCATGTATTTTCAACAAATGTTGGGCAGCACCACAGCTTACTCGAAGAAAAGTTCTTAAGTGAATTTTTGTGGGAAAAGAAATGCAGCCCAAGCAAAGAAACAATTTATTGTTCACCACCTCATTTTTCTTTTCTTTCTCTTCTTATTTTGTCTTGCAGAATGTCTCCCAGATATTTGGACAGATAACCACAGCTAGTGGGCACATAGCCACAGTTTTCTCCATAATGAGTCTCCAAACATTATCAGATCAGGTAAGTGAAACTGGGTAAGTCTGCACTGAGTCTGCTTACCCTGTCTAGCTGCTACTAAGTACACAGTAAAGGAATGAATTTTACAGCAGATAATAATGTACAGTTTTTTGTTAATTGACTGTTTCTGTTAAAGCTGAGAATCTGTCTTGTGCTGGTTGTACCGTGCTGTCAATAGAAAAGCAGGGTGATGTCACAGTGTGCGGTAGATGCTGAAAGTTTGGGGACTCAAGTTCTGTGAATGTTCCTAACAGTAGTAAACCTGAGCAACGAAAATAAGGTTAACAGTTACATGTTTGCAAGTGGTGTGCTGTCAAATTTTGGTGTAACTATCTGAAAGATATTTTGTAATGAAATGTAGATGAGACACAGCCACAGTGGGAAACTCTTCAGAGCTCTGAAAGTGTCTGAGAACAGATCCCTTCGTGCAAGAAGGCTGGTGCAGGCACTTGAGTCCATACACAGGACTGAGTGTATTAAAATATAGAACTTCACTTTAACAGCATGTTTACAAAGGGCGTTTTGGTGAAAACTAAATTCATCTGCTTCTTAAGAGAGCAGAACTGAAACTGTGGCTTCAGGACTTGAGTACAAACAGTTGCCAATTTCATGCCATATACACAGCAGCGCTGTTGGTTTGGATGGTAATTCATGCTAAATCAAGAAATTTGTATTTTGGAGCTGAAGAGTGAAATAATTTTATCGTGTTGATGTAGCTGAAAAGGTTAATTCTATTTAGTGGACCAAATCCTGCTAGTTTTACTTGTGAGAGCATTTAAAGTGACATTGTTCATTTCTATTTGTCTTCATGCTGATATCAAAGAAATGTTAGCACAAAATGTATGTGATGGTTTGGTGCAAGGCTGAAGCATTGGGAAGTATGTTAAAAACCAGGTTATTTCCATGACTGCTCATATTCCTTTTTTCCCCCATCATACCTGGTTGTTATATGCATCGGGTGCAAGCTTCTTGTAGGTAGGTGCCATCAGGGTTGACAGATTCTGCAAATGGGATTCTAGTTTTTCTTCCTGTTAGAGATGAAACAGGATTCAATGACACTTCCATGCTGTACATCTGGGATCCAACAAGTTGGGGTCTTTACACAATTGTGTGTAAGGACTGTTGTGTAAAGGCATGAATCAGTATCACTGGTGTTTCAAAGGAGATTCATAGACAGTGACTGTTGTGGATCTCCTTTTAATTTCTTTGTTCTAAGGCCTTTAAAGGAATAGAGCAGTTATAGCAGTGTAGTGGAAAACCTGCAGTAGAACACCATATACTGTACTCCTAATTCGTTTTATATTCTTCAACATGCATATGTTTTAGATCTAAGTGTGATAATACTCATTATTTTCCTTTTTGGAGTTGTGGAAATATAATACTCTTCAGAAAGCTTGAGAGAAATAACATCAGAATGATCCAAGTAATATGGCTAATTTAAGGGGTTTGCACATTGCGATGACAACACTTTGACATACTGAAATATTTTTATATGCAGAAATTTCAAAGTATTTAAATATTGCAGCCTTCAAAAACCTTCCAATCCTTAAGCAATGAATGGATGTGTCTAGTAATTGGTGATATGGAGGTGGGAATGACCACACTTCCTTTTTTCTCTAAATTGCACACTGTCAAAATAAAGCAATAAAAATAAAATCTAAAACATACTCCAGAGTTGTTTACCATCATATAAGGATGAGAATCCCAAATTCAAAACCTCACTTGTATGAGGTTTATCATATCTTTAATTTTAAATGCACACAGAATGGTGGCATACTGGAATGGCATATTTGTTTTTAGGAGTTTTTGTGTTGAAGGAAGATGTGAAGAGCTGGGAAAAAACAGGTTTCAGAGAGGAATGCATTTGGTGTGTTGACAGTTTGCATTCCCTACTATGAGACAATATCTTAGTTTGGTTTGACATGAAATTGTCAAAAAATATCTTGCTGTGACCTTGTGCCTGCTGCCAGAATGTGGAGCTTTTGTATGGCCTGTAGGTTAGCATTTGTTAGTGTATTTTCTAGTTTTTATTGGTGAGGATTCTGTTTGTGCTGCCTGTAAACTGTGTCTGTGCTATGGAACCCAATCCCTGGTCTGGATGCATGCTTTGGCTGCCCCTAACTTTGGGACCAGGACTGGAGGGTAAAGCCCTCTTTCCTGCATAAATCTGGCTTTCCTAGGAAGTAAATCTAAGAATGCAAGTTGAAAGAGTGCCGTGGTGTGCTCTGGCCAGGTATCATCTTAGAAATGTAGGTAGTTTAGGATTGCAGACTATGATAAAGAAGGCTTTGTGCCACAGCGTGTATGGAGGAGAGCTATTCTGTAGTTCTTGGTGCTGTAGAAGAGCAGCGGGCAGGAAAACCTGTATGTTAGTTATGATGGTATTCTGAACAGTGCACTCTTTTCAGCACAGGCTGTAGGATGTGGAATTATCTGTCTCTCTGATTATGACAGAGTAATGCTTGGGTTTGTGTAAGACATCAGAATACAGTGAAACTAGCATGCCAGTGCACAAGCAAGGGACTAAATTGGCACATCCTTGCCAGAAAGCAGACTAGGCCACTGGAGCTTCACATGACTTGCTGGAGGTGTCCAGGAGTCACTGCAGTCATAGCTTCAGGGTATCTTGTGTCCAGGCTAAGGTCAATGTTTATTACTCTGGCTCGTTTTAAACATTCACCAGTTTGTTGTAACACAGAGCCCAGTCTGGAAACATTCAGTGGGGCAGGACTGTATGTAGAATGAGTCTTCCTATCCTCTTCTTTCTATTGTCATCTCAGAGTTTCATCATGTTTGTCTCCATTGAACCAGTCCGCTCTGGTTTCCAGTTGCAGTGTTATGTGCCATTAGCTGGTAACCCTTCCATTGTGCCACTGGGGAATGCTCAGTTGCAGGCCTAATACAGCCAGAATTATTCAGGCCATGCCTTCTCCTCTAATTGCAGAAGCCTGCAAACATGGTTTCAAGTCTCAGGGCTTTTACCAGCTGTCAGAATTTGGACAGTCAATTCAGCTGGCTCAGTGACTGGAATCAATTGGTTTTGACTGGCAGTTATTTAATTACCCTACATGTACAGCACTCAGGGAGGCCTCAGGCCCTGCTCTCTTGTACTCTATCTCTATTTACAGAGTGACAGAAAACATTTCTTTGCAAATCAAGCTCATTTCAGAAATGGATACCAACCTCTTTTGGGTCATCCCCCATCAGCTTAAACTTTCTTGGAATCTTGCTTCTGGCAAACTTACAACCATTGTAGTACATGCTCCAGGAGCAACCAAAGGAAAATGAAGCACCACAAGTTTCAGGGTCCAGCCCTTGGCATGCACAAGTCCGTCTAAAAGATAAGAGAACACAGCTGTTAGCAGCAGGCAGGTCCCCCTGTGGTGCTCTGGCAGTGGCCATCAGCATTCTGCCAGTGCTCCAGGGAATCAGCAGTGTGTATAATCTCCCACCAGTAAATAATGTAGAATTGCAAGAGGGAGACATACACATCATAACAGAAGAATTTATCAGAGTGAATAATTTCCTGGCTACAAAGCAGGGTCTTTGGGGGTTCTACACTTGTGTGAGAAACATGGCTTTGCTTGGGTGAGGGTAAGTTTGTGTGGTGCCTTGTTAGGTACTGATATTCATAGTGCCACATGGCCTTGTGCTGACAGCCCTGCAGGAATGTGGGAGCCCTCTGTCAGGGGCTAAGCAATAATGCCTGAAATATGACTCTACCCATGAAGCCAAAGTAACATACAGTGATAGCTGTGGTAATTTTGGTCTAAATGTTCTTGTCTCTCAGAAAGGCATGGGAAAGACATACAGTGCAATTTCTTTAAATTCAGGCTGGTCTGTGTCAGCTTACACAAGTATGCTTTAGTGCACCCAGCTTTTATTTCAATGTTGAGGTATCAGCTATCCTGGCTCCTGCTGAGATATCTTCTTTTAAATATACTGAGATGCTTCACAACTCTGAGAAAATGTTTTTCCCTATTTATAAGAATGTTTACTTTGGGTTTCCTACAAAGTTTGTGGGTTTCCAAACCGCATGAAACAGCTGGGAAGGTAGATGTTTCAGGGTAGCAGCATGAGTAGAGGAGCTGGGTCTGAAGATGGAGCTGCAGGTTTGGTGAGCACAGCCCTGCTGCACTTACTCCTCGTTGAGGGCGCAGCGCCGGTTGGTGAGCGTGCCGTACTTGCGCAGGGTGTCGGTGAGCTCCGAGTAGAGCCTGTCGGCCAGGCTGGTCGGGATCCCCTCCCAGACCAGGATGAGAATGACGATGACGGCCGTCTCACACGTGTGCCCCGCTCGCTCGCGCACCAGGCACAGCAGCTTCTCCTCCTGACTGCTTCTGCGGACTACCTGCATGTACAGCAACAAACACCCCAGAGCCCCAACACAAACGATGCCATTCTTAATGTGAAGAGCAAGAGAGAGGGAAACCTCAGCATTACTGTGCGTCTGGGGAGCTTACTTCTGCTTGTATCCTCCTCTTTGCTTCTGGCAGTTCAGTCTGTTTTTCTCACTGTGATATGGCAGGGCTACTCTTTGTTGAACGCTCTTTGTGTTTAATGAAGCTGTCTCTAAGAGGGTGACTGATGGCATGGAAAGCTGTGGTGGTGGAAACCAGCTTTGTAAAAGCAGGATTCCTCTCCTGAATCTGTGTTGGGAGTGTGGCCCAGGTTGATTGGTGAGCACGAGGAAGTGAGCAGTGAGGTGTCTCCCTGCACAGAGCTGGGTAGTGGACACCTGTCTTAGGGCACAAAGCATGCAGGCAAAGGCAGGCAGTAAGGAAGGGACTAAATAACTGGACAAGGGAGCTCTCTCCCCTTCCCTTCCAAACTTAACCAGCTATACTCATAACCAGCCTCACAGTTTTGTGACCTCCTCTTATTACATACAAATATTACAGTGCTAAGAGGAAAGCAGTAGATGTTTTTCAAATAAATGTGTCCTTCCAGTAGCATAAGCACTGAGAAGCTTTTCCTAAAAAGGGTGCAGTCTGGCATGCATAAAAACTACAATGCATTCGTTTTTCCTCATGCTATCTTTCCCCAGCAATCCCAACCACTCAGTAATTTGTTCCAAAGTATGACAGTGTTTGCTGAGAGGATGTCCTAACACCTCTCTCAAGCTGGGAGGTGGTTTTAAAGACATAACAGTGGTGCACTTACTGGACTTATTTGTAGGCTAAAATTAAACAGCAGTGAAAATGTCAGGTGGTGCAAAACTTTAAGCAAACATGCTCTTTTTCTTAGGTTTTCATACCTTTGAATTAAATGTTATTCTTGCTATTCTCCATGCAACAAGTCAATGGAGTGAGAGAAGGGTGGCAGCAGGCTACAGGCACCCCATATTACTGCTGCTGCTGAGCTATTTGAAGTTTCCTAGTGTCAGTTAACAGGACATGTCACTGCTGTCAGCCACATGAACCATCATACCGAACTACATTAATTTGTTTACATCACTTACCCATTTAGCAATTGGACATCCTTGTGAACTTTTGCCTTCTTTCCCAGTGTAGACAACCCTTTCAATCCTTATAGCTTTACCCTTCTGTCCAAATCTTAAACAAAACAAAAACATGTACAGTAAGCAGATTCATGTGGTTCTGTGTGAACACTGAAAAGATGGAGCACATTTGCCGGTCTTATCTTAGAAAAATAAGCACTATGAATTACAGGGAAAGATGTGCAATGGGTTTGTCTTAATGATTTTATTACAGTGGTGGAATGATACATTAAGAAAGGCAAATGTCTTTAATACATCCCAGATGGGTAAAAATTATCAGCATCACATTATTATTACCAAATATTTTAGACATTTCTTTAGAGCATTTGTTATAGATGACATTTTAAAAAGTGAAATTTTTTCAAAAAAGAAGTCTCCTTATTTTGGTGAAGAATTTTATATTTTTATTTTAATTTCTGGGTTGAAGTTATTTCTGTGAAATGTGCATAATTAAATTGTCAGGGAACAGCTGGCATGTAACAGTCACTTTATTAATTTTCTGTGCTTGTTTCTGGCTTAGTGTGAATCAGTTAAGTCAGGATTAATTTGCTCCATATCTATTTTTTTTACTTTATAATCCTCTCATAAATTGTTACTTATTTACTTCTACTCGACTTCTGTACTCCAGACAGGATCACAAGGTGCCTCAAACAACACTATTTGTGTGCCTATTTGCAGCCAAGGTGGGCAAGCTCAGCTCTTGCTGAAGTGTTCAAACAAGGGGATTACACTCTCAAGGCAGGATCTAGCTCCATATTCAAGCAGTGCTGTTGCCAGAGCAAAAAGGATCCACTTTCCAGGTGGAGATATGTGGCAAATGCCACGTGAAGGCTATTTTGACTCAATAAAAAAGGTGCTGGATGTGTTGAGCCAGTTCCAGGCATTTCTCTGGGATTGCCTACCTGCTGAGCCCAGGAGCACACAGTGGCCTCAGTGTTACAGACTGAGCCACCCTGGCCACTTGGCTGCTCCTTGGGCACTGGGCAAACTGCACTTCCATCACCATTTCTGGAATTCTGCCACTCTCACTGCTGTTAACTTTTAATAGCCAAGTGTGGGGACTGTCTAAATCAGTCTCCTTATTCTTTGCCTTTACCAGCAGAGTAATCAAGGTATATTCCTGTTATGCAGCCATTTAGTGATTCCTTAAGGACTTTTGACCCTTTTTTCTCTTATTTTGGCACTAAAATCTTGGTGGTATATTTAAGGGCCAGTATCTGTATTTAAACTTTTGTCCTGTAAAGGAAATGAAAAATGATTATTTTTAGATGTGATCTCATAGTGAAGTTTCAGTGGCACAGGAAATTATACAAACAAAATGAAGTTGTACTACACATGTTCTGCAGGCAACTTTAGGTCACTTTTTCCTGCTTAAGCTTGGATAATAGTATTTATTTTTTTCTTTAATTAAAAACATTCAAAAAAACATTTTTAAATCTTAATATTTTCTATCAGTTTTCTAATCTGGTTGCAGGACAATTGTGTGGATACCTCTGTAGAAATATGTTGGCCATTACACACTGGAAATTAAATGGACTTCGTCCCAAGTTTTTTCAACTGTCAGAAAGGAATTAGTGCCTGATGTTTGTCATGCTTGCTTTCAGGCCAAAGCTGATTGGCTTTAAAACTAGAGCAAATCTCACTGAGCAAAAGTAGGAATTGGAAGAAGGAAGAGGTAAAATGTCTGTATCTGCTATGGATTCTGCAAGAAATTAGTTTTGGCATAGCTAAAATATTAAGTGTAAGTCTAAATCCAAATCCTGTCTTCTTTAGCAGTGCTGATACCTTACCAGTCAATCCATATGCATAGGAAGCCAGGTTAAAAGTGCTTGAGTTGTGATTAATGTCACCAACTGAACGTATATGCTTGAGAGTATCTTTATAGTGAAAGGTTTGGGGTTTTTTTACTTAGGGATACAAAATTAACTAATGAGTTCTGGAGTTCTTCAGTCAGAGAATTTCGTAGTTCATACCGTACAGTTGAACACTAGCCATTGCTCAATTGGCTGCTGCTATACTCTGCTGAACCTGGCTGATTAGTTGCACTTTGGCTATGGTATCTCCTAATTTCCTTCTACCAACATGAAATGAAATTAGATTAAAAAAGAAAAAAGGTAAGGTCAATATTAAGAGTGAAAAATTACTTTCCAATGTAAAAAAACAGAAAAAATGTCATCTCTCTAATTGACATTACAACATGAATGCCTTTCCTCTTTTATTTATTATTTGTAAATACTAAAGAACCAGTTGTGAGAGCTCTGGAGATAACAGATGGTAAAGAATTTCTTCAGAGAATCAGTGTTCACTTCCTTCCCAGAAGGAAGCTGATTTATGTAGTTTACATGCACTCAAGCTGCTCCCAAGCTGAAAATTACTGGGGCAAACCAGTAGCCATAAGAGTCACAGGGAAAGAGGTGCTAAGAAAGAGAAAACACTTTAAGTTTTAATCTGAAGGATTTAATAGGCTACAAGTGCCCCATGGTTGTGCAGCGATGAACACAAGCTAACAGACCTTGCTAAGAAATGGTGCTCCTTAGCTCAGACCCAGCACTACAATAATGCCCACCTGCTTTTTTGAAGCTTCAGCTGAAACTAGCTGGAGCTTCACTGCTATTGTGGAGTCCAGATTTCTAAGGTACCAACAAATCAAACTCTCATCTGTCTCTGATTTAACTGAATAGTTTTTCTTTTGCCTCTTTGTTCAGGGGGGAACTGAATTCCCAGATACCTCTAAAAATCTGGTCGTTATTGGCTACAAGCAATGCAGAATTCACAGTGCAGAAGTCACTTTTGTGATAGCTTTTAATTTGTGTATCTTAGGTAGGCTGGTGAGGTTTGTGCTTACTCATCTTTTTAAACAGCACATATCATATATCTTTTCTGTGCCTTTAAAAATTCCTGGTTTGGTTAGCATTGATGTAATAAATGCACCACATGATGCAACATGATGAGAGGGGATTGTCCATAATCAAGATAAGACTGGGTTTGCGCAATACTCCAAGGCAGGGAAATGTTTTCTCACAACACTACTTATCGATTTTTGGGCTAAAATCCCATCCAGCAATGTCGTGGCACTCCTCTGGACATGAATGAATGAGATCTAAACATTTAGTAATTTTGTGAGGGGAAACATGCTGAAATTTGGTATTCTGCTCCTTATCCTCCTTCTCTGCTGGCATTCTCCTAGCCGGAGGGAGCACCAGCTCCATGCCTGTCTTTGCAGCCCCTGCCAGCCGCCTTGCTTGGCAGGCTGGGGAGAACTTGTTCCGGCTTGGGTTTGCTGGCATGTGTGTGCCAGGGCCCAGCCCGTGCCAGCCAGCAGGCTGTTAGCCCTGTCAAATATTGTGACTCTCTGCTGAATAGCAGGGTGCGTAATGTTGGCAACGCTGGAGTAGCTGAGCCTACAAGTAATTACTTGATTTGCAGTTGTTTATTTCTTTATGTGCAAAAGCTGGAAAAATTCTGACATCCACAAAAGGATAAAAGTTAATCTGCTCTGTGCCTTTGCACTAATTACCTTTCTTCCATGATTTCTCTAATAGCTGCCACATTAGGACCGGCTCCTAGATGGGTATAGAAGGGACCTTCATCTTTTTCAATAATTTGCTCTGTTTAAAACAAAATAAAGGTTATTACTTTGAAGCTCAGTTTTTTCATGTACAATGTCTCAAAGCTTACCTCTAGCTTGTTAGAAGACTGCTGCATAGGCTGGGGTCAGTTTTCAAACACTTGTGTCTCAGGTATTTGCCCACACAGTTTGTACTAAACATGCACAGCAACGGCCAATCCTGCAAACAGCTGTGAATGGGACTATGTGCTTTTCCCTAGCACAAACACTTATTCCACACCTCAGGCTCTACACTGACGTTCAAATTGGCATTTTCCTGTTATCAGCAAACAATTGTTTCTCCTTCTCCCACTTCCTCCTCTCCCAGTATATAGAAAGGAGGATAAATGGGATAACAGTGGTAAATATTGATGTTAGGGAGCTGTATTGTACTTGTTTTTTACAGTGCAGGAACTTAGAGCTTGAAAAACTGGCCACTAAGGTTACACAGAGAATTCCTGCCACCCACGAAAAGACTGCAAAATGACCCCTCCCCTCCTCGAGTTTGCTGAAAAAAATCATGCCCAAGGCCTGGTAAAAACCCTTGTATGCCAAGAATGTGGCCTCAGTTTTCTGTGTGTAGGTAGGACCATATCAGCAGTCACAACACATGCTGTATGTTTGGTTTGATACCAGGAAGCAGGCTTCAGCTGTGTGAAAGAAATGGGCAGGCCCTGCTTGGGGTCAGGAGATGGTGGAGCTGTGCTGGCTGATGTCTGAATGCTGACTTGATGCTTTCTGCCATGCTAACTCCACAGGCTGGATGGGTGGTGCTGCTCTTGACAGCCAGCCTCTGGAAGCACGATGAAGGCATGGTATAAATATGAATGTGCCAGTGGGGAATGGCTTAATTTAATCTTCTTAAGGACAATATTGATTAGAAAGAGCAATAAACCTATAGATTATGCTGTGGCACTGGGTTCTTCAGAGAGAGTTCCATACTCCTATATTTCCTGCTGTCTGCTAGGGCTGAAGAATTAAAATGGCAATGAAGGATAAGTTCTTAAGTTTGCTTAGTGGTTTCAGTAGGAAAAAAAAAAGTGAGGATAAGGAAATAAGTGCCAGAAAAACTTGTGGTAACTATATGGAAGAAACAATATTTTAAAACCCCAAAAAAATGACAACTGTGTTTTCAAAAAAACCTTATCTTTTGAAGGTTGTTTCTTATCAAACAAGGAAGAGCAAGGAACTGGCTTCCAGAGTTCTTCCTGGGAGCTCTAGATATACACTACTTCCTAGTTTTGTTCCCACATATCACCTCTGAGACACAGCCCCAACATTCAAAAAAGCAAAAAGGTCCATTTTGCATTTTGGAAAATTGATTCTACTTTCCTCTTTTATAGTCGATACAAAATCCTAGTAACTGAAACAGTAACAAGGATTTTTATTTTCTTCTTCTCATTTTGGTGCAGAAGCTTTTGTCTCAGCCTGAATAGTTTATGCAGTAGAGCCTGAAAGTGCCTGTTACACTTGGCTATGTGCAGTGTCAGTACTGTATGAAAGCTTGGGCCAGGGCCCATGCCTGTCACTCTGCTTCCCTCTGCTCTATTTTTCCAGCTCTTAGAGATAGGGTTTGCCATCAAGCAACAACAAGAGTCTCCCCACTGCTTTTTTTGGTGCTGCTTGTGTAGCTTCTCTATGAAACTATGGGTTTCTTTAGCCTTACAGGAGACAAATGCCTGAAAAGAAGGATAAACTCTTGCAACAAGTGAGGAATAATCTGACATCTGTTTTTTCTTATGCTTTACTAGGGGAAACTTCAACAATTTCACTGTTCGAGCAAAAAAACTGTCCACAAGGCTCAAGAAGTTTTGGACCAGGGTAGTTTTTTTAAAAGCTGTATCTAACCTTGACAAATAAATTAGGTCATAAAGTTATGACCTATTTTTTATCAGTATGTTGTTGTTACATGTCTGCTGCTCAAGGAGAATGGATCTGAAGCCACAAGCATTGTGACTGAAAAATCAAATATGATTTTATGAAATAATGATAAAGGGGCCTTGTGTAGGGTTGGTAAGTGGAGTGGGCATAAGTGTGTAAAATCCCAGTTTTATAAGTCTTCACTAATTACTGTTCTTTAAAAACCCCCAAAAAATATTCCAACAAAAACATCCAGCTAACTCTGTGATCCCAGCTTGAAGGCTCATTTCCTTCCTGTGAACTATTACGTTTTTAGTACATCTCAGCACTTACCAACACAGTTGCAAGATGGGAAATCATACTGGGTTTTGGCAGGCGTGTCCAATAAATTTTTTACAGGCGTATCCAATAACTTGGAAGGTGAGTCTAAAAAATTATTGAGAACAGTTCCAGCTGTTCTTTTGGTCGGGGTTTTCTCAGCAGACAAGTTTGCTTGCTGATCTAAGATTGGGGTTTGAGTGTCAAAATCTGCAGCACTGGTATTTCGTGAGAGGATGGTAATAGGGCCTGCTGTTTCAACCTTCACATGTTTGGGTGATTTGAGAGTAAAAGTCTTATGATCAAACAGTGATTTGACCTGTATCTGTTTTAACTGCTGCTCCATTGTCTCAATTATGCTCTTTTGTTGCGTGTTCTCGCAGCCAAAGTGCTGATTCTCTTGTTTAATTGTTTTTTTCCACGTTTTGTTTTCCAGCTGCCCAGCTGATGGGCGCATGCAGACATTAGACTTTGTGCCAGCCTCAATTTTTATAGGCTTGCGTGCTGCACTGGGACCAATCTCTGTTTTGGGTTGCTGGTATGCTTGTTGCTCCTGTTTTTGCAAAAGATGCCACCGCAGAGCAGCATGCTTTTGAAAATCCTTAGGGGTCTGGGACTGCAAATGACAGCCTCTCTGCTCTTGGGCGTGGGGGGCAGTTTGGCCATGTGGTAAGTACTGCTGAGGGATCTGTGGAGCTTGTTTGCTTGGGAGGTCTTGGTTCAGACTAGCACCATAGCCCTGTGAGGGCTGGAGGGGTGGCAGCTGCAGAACTGAGGCTTGTTGTGTCTGTTGTTCTTGTTCTTGAAAACAGTGATTCACATCTTGCTTTGCGGTCAAGTTATTTGAAAAATACTGCACGTGCTGCAAGTCCTGCATTTTATTGGCTCCAAAGTGTTCCATATTTGCGGCGTTCCCTTTCTTCTCGGAACTCAGGTGTCTGTTGTTTGGGCAAGGGTGCTGGAGACTGGCATTTGCCTTCTGAGTGTAAAGGGGAGCTTTGTTGTTCATGGTCTGTACCTGCTCCAGGCCTAGCTGAGGGTTAGGCAGTGGGAATGCAGCTGATTTAGCATACTTACTCCCAGTTTGGAAACATTCATCTGCTTTAAGTTGATTGAAGGACGTCCTGTCTAAAGGCTGCTCAGCATTACTTTGGGGGTGGGGTACAGCTTGGGGCAGGTCTTTAGTTTTCATTTGTGGAGCCTGCTGCTGGTTTGGGGTTAGCTGTGGACTGCATGGCAGTTGCACTGGATGTACCTGTTTTTGCAGCATCTGTTGCAAGATGTGTGAATGCAGGAATTGCCCGTTTTCCCCTGGTTGGGGATTCAAGTGCTGCTGTTTCAAGGGGGCCCCTAAAGGCTGTTCAGCTTGTTCTGATCTTGGCTGGAAATGGAGCTGCTGTGGAGGGTGTTGCTGCACTTGGGACTTGAGAAGGGAATCCACCTTTGTAAGCTGTGACTGCGATGAGTGTTTCTGGAACGGCAGCTGCTGGTCAGCTGGGGGATGCGGCTGCAGCTGGGAGCTCTCGCTTTTGTACAGTGGAGGAAATTGTTCCTGTTGCATTATCATCTGGCTCTGGGCCTGTCCTGAAGGCCCCTTTAATGAATCAGGACTTCCAGCATACTGTTTTGTATAAACTGTTTGGGCTGTGCTTGCCTGGTACTGAAGAATAGACCGCAATAATGCTTCGCTGGGCTTCTGGGGAGGCTCTCCCTGGCGGAACTGGGTGGAAACCAGTTCTATCCAGGCTGGTTTTGAATAATGTTGAGCCTGTTGTACAGGCTCTTTCACTTGGTCCTTTTCTTTGTCAGGAGGAGTCTCAGGTTCTCTCTGTCCTGGGAAATGCTGATAGTGTTGTTGCAACTCACCCCCACTTCTGTGTGCATGCAGGTTTTGGAGGGGAGATTCTGACGCCAGCGTCTCTCCTTCGGGGCGCTGCGGAATCGAGGCGGCCACAGCAGCTTGCGGGTTGCTTTCACTGACATCTTGTGACATTTGTGCCTGTTGCAGAAGGCTCTGCTGAGGTTGAAGTTGTTGTTGGCTGAGGCTGGGACTTTCTGACATTGGTCCCTCCTGTTGCCCTTCATTTTTTATCTCCCCAGGAAGAGTTTCATCACACCTATTGTCATAGGAGTGGTGTCCTTCTCGCACCGCGGCAGACAGTGCACTGTTCATTTCTGGAGCAGGAGCAGTAGAGGAATCTTTGTGAAACATTGAGTTCTGTGTAAAGAAAGCACCATTATTTTCTGCTTGCTCAGAGTACCTTTCCAGAGCAGTGCTCTGAGCTTGCAGGTTACTGCTGGAACTTAGAGAGAGGTCTTGGTTGAGAATCTGCCCTACGCTTCCATGAATATTACTGTTTCCTACAGGTAACTGGTGAGTATCATAGCCTGGAATCTGTTGCTGTAGCTGTAGATCTGGTTTCTGAAGTGAACAGCTACCTGGTGGTTTACTGGAATCTTTTGTGTTGTAGACCTCAGTAACCACCACAGCTGGCACTTGAGGCAGCTCAGAGTTTGAGGTCTGTGGGGAAGTGATCTGCCCTGAGGTATGGGATGAATATGTTGTCTCATAGGACAACTCATTAGTATCCTGACTGGTAATGGCATTGATATGAGATGTGTTCTTCTGCATTGCTATGGAAACATGTTCTGGATAATATTGAGACAGTGTTTTCTCCAGGAGTTCACCATGCATGCTTTCCATGGAAGAGGCAGAAACTGTAGCACCATTAGGCATTGGCACTGCCTTGTTCTTAAGTAGTAAGACAATGTCCTTGTTATGGCAATGAATATTTTCCTGCTCCTGCTCATCCTGAATCAGAAGGTCATGAGGGTTTTCTGAACCAACGCTGTTGTATCTTGTAGACGGTATCAAATCTGAAACTTCGTTTTCTTGTCTTTTAAAACTCTCAGATTTCTTCTCACTGTAACAATTGGAGACACTTGGTTTTTCACTATTGTCCTCTGGCTCAGGTTTTTCTCCATTTATCTCTTTATCTTGTTTCACTTTCTTGCTCTCATGAAGTCCATACAGAGAGGGCTCACTAAAAGTGCGTTTGATCCCACCATTTTGCATATATTTGGAATATACTTTCTTTTCTTGTAAAAGGTCTGGGCTAACACGATTGTTTGGACTTCCCTTCGGGTGGGGCACTCCAAAGTTGCTTTTATTGAATAGTGGCTTGTGGTCTCCATTTACTTCTACTTCAGACCTCTCTGTTGCTGGACTCCCGTTCTGTACCTTCACTGCAGAAGGCTCTGCCTGGCAGACGTGAGAAGACTGTGGTATTAGAAATGGACTCAATCTATTGCCGTCAACATGGTTGGTTCTGTCCTGTTCCATCTGGCCTGCTCTGAGGCCATCCACAAGGCTACACTCTGAACGTATCTGAAAGAGAAAAGAAACAGGAGAGAATCCAAGTCAGTTTTAGTTTTCATTGAAGGACAGCCAGTAACTGGCAATTCCTGCAGCACTCAAGCACCCTTTGCCCTGACAGCGTGAGCCTGCAAGCACACCCGAGGGGTGTTTCCCTATCCTAGTGCTTCTTGCAGGTCTCCCTTTTTCTTAAAGGTTTGTTCTTGAAGATAAAAAGAGAGTAAAAATACGGAGTGACTTCCTTACCCCCATTTAACACACAAGAAGATATTTTACCAGAAGAAATCTCTTGTAATGGTGTAAAAACTATTCTCTGCTTTTGAATGATTTGCACAGACTCCTCTGTCATCACATTTTGCCCTTGGTAAGGCAGAAAGTCACGTTGAAACCGTGGTTCCCAGACTTGATGCTAATCCTGTAATTTGATCAAGTGTGCCAAACCTCTTTTGTCTGACTTGAAGGAGTATTGCCACCAAGTTTCCAATTAGAGGGGAAAACTTTTTTTTCCTGTCCGCAGCTGCCTGACAGGGTCTTTTAAAACTGGCATTCCTGAAGACCATGCAAGTGGCACAGTACACAAGACAAAGCTATACTTGACTGCTGTCCATGAGAACTCTTACAGTTCATCAGCAGATCAATAAAGTTGACAGAAATAGAGTGATTTTTGAAAGGTTTGATGGAAATACTTTTTTTCAGGTATCAATATCCTTTCAGATTTACATATAGACATCAAGCATGGCTTAAACCATGCTTTGGGTTTTGAATTGAGCTCTGCAGCTATGGAGTTAGGATTTTTTCTTCTTTGTTGTAATGGGAAATCCCATTTTCTCATATACTCTTTACTTCCAAAGTGAAGTTTTTAGCTGTATAAAAGGACTGACAATGTGCAGTGAGCAAATTCCATACAATGACAAGCTAATCCTGTTCACATGCATCTTCCCAGAATTCACAGACCCAGTTAACATAGATAAAGCCCTTGTTTGACTCTGCTTGTAATTTATTCTTTGTTGGTTTATGGTTCTCAACCAGTCACAAATGACAGAAGGCAGACTGACAGTGGGTCTTACAGATTTGAAGTTGCACAGAGAAAATTTGGATATATGCCTGTCTGTTCTGAAGCTTTTAGTTTTGGTTTGCATAAAGGAGAATCTGAAGGATTCTCCATTACCAGGTCAGCTCTGCTTGGCCTGCAGAGTCAGGAGAAGCATGACATGTGGCTGGTATTGCCACTATGTCAGAAGAACTATTATACTGAAAAAATTCTCCCATCATGGTTGCTCTGGTTATGTATTTATCCTACATTAATATTTTTATGTTATTAAAATTTAATTTTAAATGTTATTTAAATGTTATTTGTATAGTTTTCAGTGCAGTATTGCCTTACTCAGTTTAGTAATGTGATTCTAAAATGCTTTTAGAAGTTATATTAATTCATTAAATACATTGCATCCAGCAGAATTCTCTCTGCTTGCAGCTCTGATTTCAGTAGCAGTACAATTCAAATGCACACTTTCACCAGCAAGCACCTATATGATAACTTGTATTCATTTCCTCTGATTGCCAAACTTTTTAGATTTACTTTTGACCTCCTGAAGTTTTTTTTTTTTTTCTTCCTTTACTCAATTTATGGGGTTTTTTCTATAACAGAAGTGGAGAAGTTCTTGCTGCGAGTGATGATACTTTAAAAAAGAATTTTTGCATGGAAAGCTAAGAGCAGGAAGATGGAGAAATATGTTTGTCTGTCTTGCCTGGGTTTTTTTAACATGGTAGTGTAGGCTTATTCCCTTCTAGAGGTATTTCCCACCCTAGCTTTATAGTACCACAAGACATGAGCCTTTGCAGCTTTCCCAGGGAGATGATGTTCCATGCTTAGCAGAAAGCTGTGTGAAAAGGATTCCTCTGATGTGTCATTCTAGGCCAGGCGGCAGAACAATCCTCCCAGAGTGTCTCAAAAATAAAATGCCAGACTAATTTGGAAGCCATACTTTGCCTTCACACCTTTCATTCCTAAAAACTGCAGGTGTACCACAGACATGAGTGAATAGGCTGCTGCATTTTGCAAGTACAAAATGAAATAAAGGGCACCATAGTGATTAACACCGTGCTGTCAAGCTGCTTCTGAAAGATTTATTTCTTTAAAAAAAAGTTTTAGTCTGTGATACAAAACTGCGAGGAACTTAGGCTGGCCCTCAAAATCTGCCTTGGGGCTTTTTTTCTGATGTACCTTGTGGGTTGCAACCAAATTCCTTCTGGGAATTCCCAGGCAATCTTTCTTCTCAACTCTTTACTATCTATCAGATAAACCCACCATTTTCTTTAGAAGTGGGAGCTCCCTGATTTCTTTAAACTTAGCTTGCAAACCCCTCAAAGGAGCCCTCTGACCACATCTGTGGTCAGAAAAGAGCCTTAGGATCATGCTGTTCTCAAAACCCACAAGGTTATCTTGTGAGATGAATTATTGTTCATCATTCTCAAAGATCTCATGGTATGTTCCCCCAAATTCTGACCACTTGCAGTGTAAAAGGGACTGGTGTTAGACATTGCAAAAAACATGGAAATCATTTGATTCTTCAAAATACAAAGTTAATTCATGCATTAAAAATGCCAGATTTGCATTCTTTGAAATGCATCTAGGATGGGGGTAACTTTGCATTATACTTCTTTCCCTCACTGTCTACACGCAAGTTATTCACTATCCTCAAGTCACACCTGAGTAAAAACCTTCTCAAGCAACTACAAATCACAGCAAATGTAAAGTAACATAATTTGTAATGTAGAACTGTCAAAAAATAAATGGCCACGATATCTTTATTACTGGTTTTAACTGGGATACTATGAATAGTATTTCTACTTGCTTACATCTTAAAAAGTCTTTGTGGTTGTCCTTACAGTCATTGTGGGATGAACTCTCTACCTCTCAAAGTAAATCTACCTTCCCCCAAGTGCAGCAGTTAGTCTTTTTAGTCTTTCCCATAGCTGTATTTTATCCAGATCATTTAGAAGCTCCACATATTTTTCTTCAGCTATAATTCATTAAAAATTCAAGTCACATCATCAGCATCTGTGAAACAATTACTGCATCTAGGACTGACTCTGCAGTCTAATCCATCATAATTATGACTGGCCTCTTTGAAGATGCCACGATGCATGACTTAAATATAGCACATTACTGTGCAAATGGATCAGCATCTCATCCCACCAATATGCATTCAAGTTAGAATTCAGATCAGCACTGTTTGACTTTTTCAGATGCAATTGATGTAAGTACATTTATTTCTTGCCACACACAGGGCACAAACTGGAAACTAGGCACTGAATGAGAGCCTGTGATTTTTTTGTTGTTTGTTTTATGGACAAATTTGGTATATTCCTGCCGCCTCTTATCAGTGTACTGTGGAAGGTGTTGTTACAAGCAGAACAGACATTTCTGCAGCAACAGAAGTTGTGTCATTTTCTTTCACAGAAAATCTTTCTTTAGTTTTTGCCAGTTCTTGAGGTTCATAGCTTATTTTCCATAGCACCTGTATCTGGGGAGTTTGTGAATGCAAAGCAGCTCAGATGAATGAATGAATAAATACACCCACTGCAGGGGAGTACAGTCTTCTGCAAAATTGGGCAAGATTCCCAGGAGAAAAAGTAGGTGGGGGAATAGCTGTGATAGAGCACTCACAGACCCAAAAGGACCAAAAGGTAGGATAGCAGATGGGGTTTTTTCCCCTTCTAGGGTTAGCTGAGATAGACATTTATCTCCCCAGAGTTTTTTTTTTCCCCAGCAGAAATATACATCCTCAGATCAAAGCCTCAGCTGACTTGTGCCCAACTGATTATCAGTATAAGACTCAGGAAAGCAGAAGTCAGATACCCAGAAGCTTGTTGATGGCTCACAGGGCTGTTCCTGGGGTGTTGCCACAGCCTCCATCCTGCTGGCACCCTTCTGCCACTGCCAGATGACACAGAGGTCTAAATTGCTCCCAGAAAAGAAACCCCTCTAGCACTTTCTCGACAGGAGGTGAATTAGCCCATATGCTTTGCCAAACTCCAGTTTGGTAAGTTGTACTTTCTGCTTACACTCTCCTGCTCCTGTTGTATGTACGGTAGCTGGCTTCACTTGTGACTACATATCCTTATGTGCTGTTGTGCAGTTGCATCTCTCCTCTGAAATTTATGCATCTGGCAAAGACTTCTAAATACTGAACTTCCAACATGTGAAAAAGCTCTTGAAGTTAGAGGTTTGGGTTTTTTCTTATTTCACTAACAAATGGAAATTTGAGAAGAGGCACGAGTGGTTATTACTTAGGTAAGGGCACTCATGCGTGACATTGTCAGAAAGTTCAATTTCTGTTCTAAAACCTGAAATCTTCTGGACTTGCGTATGTGCAAAATTGTTTCTGATTAACCCTATGACAAAGCTTTCTCTTCTTTAACATTGGAACAAGATGTGTAAGCAGTTACAATGATGGTTAACACCAGGATTTGGTATTATGGGATGTGATTCCCTGGCCTAGCTAAAGACCAGTTGCTGCAGCTGTGCCCTTGGTTAACACCTGTAAGCAACTGCCAGTGTCCCTACAGGAGAAAAGATGTGCAGTGAACTCAGATGGCAAAGGGGTGATGTAACACATCAAAGCTCCTTATTAGTGAGACATTTCCATTATTGCTGGGATAAAAAGTTGAACACTTGTGGTGTAGTTTAAGGATTTCTTGTATGTTTTGCACTTAAGGTACTGTAGTTTATACACAGAGAAACAACATGAACTTCCATATGGAAACTTAGAGGAGAGACAGATTTGAGAGAGATTGCATTCATACCCAAGGTGAATTGAGGCTCAAAACACCTCAACATCCCCTAAGGATTTGCTCTGTTCCTTACCAGCAGCACTGCTGTGCTGCCCCACTGCATATGTGATGGCTGAGGAAAACACATTGGAGCTTAAAGGCAGATGTAAAGGAGGCTCCAGAAGGATAAGGACACCCTATTGTTATCTGAGCTCTATGGCTTTTGCACTACATTCAACTATCTCTTCATCTGGATAGTTTATTTATTTAAGGCATTAGCAATGCTTTGGAAAAAACTTGAGTAAGGATGCCACGCCTTGCCTTCCCTTGAAGTTTTTTAAAGTTATAGTTAAAGCTATATTTTTTCCTGAAATATGCATTTTGCTTTCTTATTGTGGCTTTAAAGAGCAGTTAAGGGGTTAATCTAGAAACTCCTCAATGACACTGTCAGTGTATTCTGCAGAAGGTCATATTACATGAATATAATTGTCTTCTCTGGCATTTAGATCTATGATAATCTGTGTCAAACAAAAGAAAATGTGGGATGGATAAAACTTGTTACCTAATTTATAGCTAATTTATCCTTAATTTACAGGGAAAATGATGACTAGTGAATATATATATAAGCAGACATACAGGAATGAAGAGCATGGGATTTGTGACATGTGAGGATTAATAATTCATTAAATCTTCTCCAAGCCAGACGCTTCAAAATTCATGCATTTTTAAAATCAACTAGTGCTAAACCCCCCTCAGTTTAGTGACACCAGTTCCTGCATTTCAGTGATACAATGATCTAATTTCAAAAGCACTTGTATCAGTTTGATTTTTCACCTTAATACAGAGGGCATGACAGTAAAGCTAAATGGTGATTTCCACTTGCTACATTATATAACCATCAACAAGACTGGATACTGTGTAATTTCTACCCAGATGTGAAAAATTGTACTATTCTAACAATTGCATAAAATTAGGGGAAGTAAAAATTAAATGCCTCTACAATATGGGTGGAAAAAACCAATTATGCAAAGGAAATGAATTCAGGATTATAACATATGAGTAAACAGAAATTATAATGTTGCATCACACAGCTCTCCAGTTCCCATTTTTTTGTGATTCGTGTTCCATACAAACTTTGTACCTAATTGTACTATGTAGCACTTCTAGCAAAACACCACAGCTCCTAAAGTAGCTGTTTTAAATGCCACCATGGCATGATGAGATAAGAAATGTTTCCCTAAAGGTCAAACTTTAGAACCAGGTTGAATTTAAGAAACAAAAGGATCCTTCCATTGCAATAACCAAGTCATTCAAGGTGAGGTTGGCATCTCTGTCAGTTCTTGCCAGTTATGAGCTCTTTTCCATGGTTTAGGTTTGGAGTATGGTGGATCCAGGTGGTTTGTATGGACAGGCCATTCCACAGAGCTGCAGTGCTCCCCAGGTTAGTTTCTTTGGTATGATTGTGGATGCTGGGATGCCAACATACTCTAAGACCACTATTGCTCAATTTCTTGAGCACCACCCTGACTGTTAGATGTCTTTAACAAATTCAGGAAAGCTGAACTAAAGCACCCTTTCATCTATGCTGTTTTTTTGAGAATCTTTGTATCTGGCAGAGTTATAGCCTTAAATCTCAGGGGTGCTCAAATAACTGTGTGTAGAGTGAGATGCTTTTGCATAATGAGGAAATGCTCTGTGAAGTCTGGGCCAGCAAAATTATTTCAAATTGTGACCCACACAGGACATAATTCAGTAATTCCACAGTGCCTGTGAATTAAATGCTGGCAAAGATGTTTGGGTTGGAAAACAGAACAGTCTCTTTTTCTTCATCTCAGTCCATTATGCTAGGCTAGGTGTGTTGAGCAGTGTTAATCAGGTGCACAACCTGTGCTTTGACCCGCTTTTGATGTCTGGAGAAAGGTGGTTATCTGAGGGATGATTTTCCTCTCAGTACTTCAGCTACTCCGTGTGTCAAATGGCAGTGGTGATATAGGCTGCTGATTAAAATCAGCTCCCTGAGAGCAACAGCTGACTTCTCTTGCTGTTCTGGCCAAGCTCTGCAGTGCAGCCTCTTGTGAGCATGCCAGGATAAGCAAGCGTTGGTGGCTGAACTGTTCCTCAAGTCACACTTGATGTTATCAACCTGCTGTTTAGGGAGGGTTACCAAGAGGTCACTGTCATCATTATCTTCCACTTTCTGTGATCTTTGTCCATTTGGCTTCAGACCTGGATATAGCACGGATTTCTTGGGCTGATGACTTCCTAGCACCAGTCAAAGGTCAGTTATCCATAGTGATTTCATCACAGCTTTTGGCAGAGTGAAAAACCACTGGATGGAAAAAAGAAACACTGGCAAGCTAAAAATTTCAAGGTTTCATTGTGTTGTGTCAGTAACATCAGAAAATAGACGTATGAGCAGAAGAATTGATAGAAGATAATAAAACCTTGTGGGCTGCAATGTCCTCAGAAAAACTATTTACACAGCTCTGGCTTCCATTATCCTTTGAACTTCACGTACGAAACCCTGTTGGTCTCACAGTTCTGTTGAAAACAGAATTTTTTACAAAATGAAGTTTTCTTAAATTTCTTTTTAAAAGTTGAATGTCATACTGAGAGGAGAGTGGGAAGAATGCAAAGAGAACGTTGATCGCTCTAAGGTGTACTCTGACTGCATGTCCAGATGGTAAAGCAGAGCTTTCAGCCCTTTCACTGGCCTCACTACTGTAGCCTTTACACCCCTCTACACATTCTTCCTCTGTTTTTCTCATGGCTCTGCCACACCTAGGTTGGGATATTGTAGTGAATTCAACTTTTGGCTGCTGTGTTTTGAGAAATGAGAGGCAGCCAAAGAGGCAGCTCCCACACTCCCACACAGCGTGCTGTGTGTGTGCTGATATAGCCAAGGGGCAGGTTCTGGGGATCCCTGCCAGGGCCAGTGAGCCATGAGATGCCCGTGTCCCTGTGGGAGATGCTGCCTGCCCCTGCATGTCCTGCGGGGGCTTCACTTCCACACAGTGGAGCTGGAGGAGGTGAGCCAAAACAAGGGTACTTGTTTTGGAAACATCTTACACTGTTTTAATTATGGCATGATTTAATTTCAAAATGTGTTTTCATTCCCACCTGTGATTTAGTTTTATTCCTTCCAATTTGTGCCTTTCGCGACTTACAAACCAGACCAATTGCTCATAAACACAGAGGAAAAATAGGTTTGTCAGTGCGCTGTTCCTTGGCTTCAGGACAACACCAGCCAGACCTGTACCAGTCCACTCCAACCTGTTTTCAAAAGTCTCTGATCATGAGGGTTTCATAATAACACACAGTCACATGCAGTATTTAATCTAACTTATTAGAAAGCTTCTACCACTTAAAACATAACCTTAGATCAGCTCATCCCATCTGCCACAGACACGCAGAGCAGGTTTTTTTTCCTTCTGTGCTATGGCTTCTTTCTCCCCATGTAACTGAAGACTATCATTAATGCTCCCCCTTAGACAGAATAAACAACCCAGTTCATGACATCCAATCTCCTCCCTGGGTGGATCTATATCCATACCATTTGTTCCCTGACCAAATGCATGGAGGTCACATAGCAAATCCACAGTCTGTTCTCTGGAGACATTATGCACATGTTACACTCTGCTAGATTTTCTCCAAATTTATATGCTTGACATATGAGCAGCTATAACAGGTATCTATATAATCTTCCAAAAACCTGTATGAATTACCTTAACTTTCACCTCAGTAACTAAGCAGTTTTATTCCCTCACTGTATAAATCACACTGAAATCAGCAGAATAGGCTTGTTACTCCTAGCAAGGCTTTATGGAAAAGGTTTCCTTAAAACCTTCCAGTGTGCTCAAGTCTTTGAGCTACTCTTACAAACATCTTTTCTGACTTCCACTGTTGCTGAGACACCACAGAAGATTAGAATCTAATGCATTTTTAGAGAAGATGCTCGCTGGAGCTATGGTTGCCATTCAGCTTTTCTGCATTTGTGTGTGGTCTTCAGGAGTAGTTTTCATGTGGGTTATTGCAATCTACACAGAACAATGGCATGGATTTTTGGGCTGAAATCCAGATCTGAGAAAACAGTTCTAGTTACCTCTCCAGATGTACCAGAGATGGAAGACAAGATAGTTTTGATGACCAGAGCCAGCTGACAACCTAAGAACCATTGAGGTCTAATCCTGATAAAAGCAAAACTCTGGGAGAAAAACAAAACGTGAGCTGGTGCTGCTGTACCACAGTTCCAAGCACACAAGAGAGCTTGGCATGGTTACTGTTGCTGATAGGTTTGAAATGAAGATGTGGTACTCTGTTTTCATTTTGAATACTCAGTATATAAGCTTGGGAAGAACTTGGTTATTGATCTTCTTGGATGAAAAGGCTCAGGACCCAAACAAATTGTCAGTCAAAAGACCCCAACTACACATCATGGCAGCATGTGTTGAGGAGTTGCAGTCTAGCTTCTTAAGCCTGGCTTGAAAAACATATTTTCTGTAGTTACCATCTCAGCTACAGTATTTTTCTTCCCTTTCTAATTTTAGTTTTATATCCCTTTCCAAGAGAGTTTTAGGTTTTTCTTTAGAAGGCCGCTGTTAATCTTGTTCTGAGGATAAAGTGATAGGCTCCAGTTTGTGCTTCTAATCTTGTTCTGAGGATAAAGTGATAGGCTCCAGTTTGTGCTTCCACGCAACTGAGGCCATTTCTCAGTTACTTCTTATCTTGTTCTATCCCCACTTACAAAGGATGTGGGTTTTATGTATAGCCATTTAAAACTGCTTAGTATTTAAGCATAAATGGTCAGTATATGGGGAGTTCTATGTATTTTGTGAAAAGAAGCATTTATGAAAACTACTAGAGAAAAAAGATTATTACAAGGACACAAGCTTTTTCCTTTGTGTAGAATATCACTTAGGTATTCCAGGGAAACTAGAAACCAGTCTAGATTTTGTGAATGGGATGATTGCTTAAAAACACAGCTCTAGCATGAAAGTTTTCCCCTTTAACTAAATTAAAAGACTTGGAATTGCTGTGCTGAGAAACAGTTGGGACCCGAGAACGAGCTGGCATTCCTGCTTTTCTTTAATTTCCAGTAATTCAAAGGAACATTGTTTCTCCTGTTTAAATTTTCCCCTTTGTTGCGGAATGCAACATGAAGAGGCAGAAAATTCACTGCTGCCAAGCTAAAAGGAGCCAGGGGAACTGGCAGATTGTGATTTAACTCTCACTAAGACTTTTAGACTCCCACAGCTGACACTTGGAAGAGCAGCATTTGAGCAGTCCTGAAGGGAAGTGCAACACTTCTCTCTCTGTCCTTCCTTTTCAAATATTTTCAAAGCTTTGAAAACAGTCGGCTGTTCTTCATTCTGGCAACTCGCCACTTGCTGCCAGCTCACATCAGTTCATGGTCTTCTGAGGTATCAGTGGCCTGCATGGATTTGAGAGTTTGAAGCTCTAATGAAAGACCTTTGATATTTTGGGATATTTAAGAGACATAGAGAAACGGGTGAGTTAAAAGAGCTGTTGTCAGCCTCTGCAAAGCCCACTTCATATTCTCAGTCACAAGATACCGTTTCACTAATTGATTATTGTCTGTCCCCAACACAGCCATGCTCTTAGTGCACAAAGAAGCAGTGTGGATGAAAGGCTCACCATTGTAAAGTACACACTCAACTGGATTTAGAAAGCTGGGAACTACAGACAAATCTAAGATATGAGACTACTTTGAATGAAACTCATAAATCATAGCTGAGACTTTTTTCAGCTTAAGTAAACGTATTTCCCACAGACTATGAAAGTTAATGGAAGCTTTTAAAATGCCTCTCTTTAGTCTCCCTAAGAGGACCTAAGCAGGGGAACTCTCCTCAAAAGTGTCAGGTGACTTTTCATTCTTTAAATCCACACCTCCAGCAATGAAGACTTGATCCCACAAGCCCTGCAGAACTGCTCCTACCTGGCAAGGTTATGCAGAGTGTTTGCCAGGCTAGTCCTTCAGCCAGCAGCCTCACAGCTGTGGTGGTCTTGAGCTCAGGAATGCAGGTGTAGGAGAGAACGCCCTGCATTGTGTGCTTGAGTTCCCGTAAGAGTGTGCGTGTTCTCATGTGCCAAGTGGATTGCACAGCACAGTCCCTGCTTTTCTTGCCAACACAAACCTATGGTCCCCCTGTCACCCATGAGCCTCCAAAACACAGCAGGAAGAGAACAGTTTTGAGGGCAAAGCAAGGATGATAGGCAAGGATTAAGATCTAATTTATGCAACTAGTTTTACTCAGAAAAAATACAGCGCAGACTGTGACTGATAGTGTTACTTCTATACAGCCCCTGGGGGCTGCTTTTTCTTAGGAAAAAAAGGCATGGAGAGTTGGGAGAAGAGAGGAGACATCTATCAGGATACTCAATGTCTAATGCAGTCAGTTAAGCTAATATGAATGCCACTGTCAAATGCATATAAGGGTACTTTATCTTTGGTTGTTAACCTTTGAGGTCAGCCAAGTTGATTATGAGAAAATGAGCTAATAATTTTACTGTGGGAAGGGTGGGAGACAAGATGAATGGCAAAATTTATCTGCTTATTACACTCCCCAGCAAACAAACCTTCCTAACAGCCTCATCTAGCTCACAACAGCTTTCTGCGGAAACAGTGTTTAATAAATGAGATGCGTGCCTCAGTTTCCCAATCCAAAATTGTCTTAAAAGTCTTTCATAGGTATTGGTGATTAAGCAAATGTTCTGAAAAGTTAGTTGCACCTAAAATTAGAAAACAAAATGGGGGAAAAAATATCCTAGAGTACCTGCAGTTAACCTTTAAAAAAGCCTGTGAAGGACTAGCAAATCTAGTTATGCTAGTTATGCTAGAGACAGAACGTGTCCCCATACCTGCTGTGCATCAAATGTGCAGCATGACAGAGAGAAATTATGTTATGAAGCTGTTTGGACTCTACGTTCAGGGTGCTGACAGCTCCAAGCCCATCCTATTTCCTACCTTTTCCCTCTAGCATTTTTAAAGTCCTATGACTTATAGATCCCAAGAAAACCATGCTCCTCTCTTCAAGCCAGCTGAGCATGCAGTGTATACAGGGCATGTGTCAGCATCACCCAGCAGAGCCCCAGTCCCATCCCAGAAATTGCTGGGGATCCCAGCAGCTCCCAAACTGCCCCTGCCTGAGCTCCCTGCCCCAGCCCTTGGAGCTGTGGAGGCAGAGATACCTTCAGAGTTGTTAGATGTTTTCTCATACACTGCAGTATAACCAGGCAGCACAAAAATCTTAGTCTGTGCTTCAGTTTTTCTGTCTTCATTGAAAAAATTCAATGTCTTGAAAACAGCTGGTACTACTTAATGATCTTTGGGTAACTAAGGCTGATTCCTTTTGTTATGCTCTCTGAAGATTAAATTTTGCTCTGGACTCTATTGCCTGAAGGAGGCTATTGTAAAACAAGATACTCGGAAATCAGCAAAAATATGTTAGAGCTAAAACAGAACACCAAAACATTTTAACTCTAGTGGTGCTGCCGCCAATGAATTAGAGAAAAGATCCTGAGATTATCTAAAACCAGTCTGGTATTGTGGGCTAATGGCTGAGGAACTGCTTTGTAAAAATGTGCACAGCCTTGTAAATGAATCAAACCTCCATGATATAGAAGATGCTTCTTCATGATATAGAAGATGCTTCTTTGAAGTTCGGTTTTAAATCCTGACTTGGTCAAACAGGCTATCATGGAAATAACTAGATGCTGGTAGACACTGCTGTTACTTAAAATTAAAGGGGGGAAATATAAAGCTCAAGGATTTGCAGTCCCCTTTACAAAAGACACATTGGAAACAGTCTGTGTCTACCGAATACTGAAAAACTCAATCAGGATTCCAAAGGAAATTGCTATGAAAGATTAAATATGCGGCCAGCAGTAATAACTCTCCCTCTGTTTGTTGTGTCGGATTGTATTTGTGTTGGAGGAAAGATTGGTGTACTTCAGATAGCAACAAGGAAGAGAGAGAGAGAGAGATTTTGAGAGAGATTTTCCATTACAAGGTTAACAAGAGGAAGTGGATGGGGATGAGGGAATGTGCTCCACAGAACTGCAGGAAGCTGAAGCTGGAGGAAGCCATTGCAGCAGCTGGAGACTGTGGCTAAAAGTTTTGATGACTAAAAACACTGGCAGTAGTCTTTAGAGATGAAATTACCAAGGACTGCCAACAAAAAGTCTTCAAGTTTCCATTATTGGGATGCCCCTGCAGCACCTGTGGGGGTTGGCCTGTGAACCCTGGAATCAGCAGGCAGTGACCTTCCTTGGGTCTTCCTTGGGTGTTAATTACAGAGGCTTCCCCTGAATCTGGCTTGCTAGGAGCCTACTGCAGAATTTGCACTGACTTATTTGAAGGTTTCAGCTTGTAGTTTGCAACTGTGACATTCATTTCCAAGTAACTGCAATAACTTTTCAAATCAGTCTTTATAGGAGCTGGCCCATGCAACCTTCTGACCCCTCCCAGTGCAGAGCAGCTCCATAGGCCTTCCCCGTTGTGCCAGCTTGCCCTGGAGTACTCTCCTCCCGTCTAGCCTGGCACCAACACACACTGAGGTCCCACCTGTGGGATTTGTGAAGCCACTTCTTTGAGGCTGTCTCTGCAGAGCCCTCCCACTCCCCACAGAGAGTTGCTGAATGATGCTGGGGCTTGCACGTGACACCACTTCCTTCCCGCTCCAGCTGGAGCAGGGCAGCGGCCTTTGCCACTTGTTTTGCTCATGCAGATCACAACCACAGATACAGACTCACAGGGAACTGCAGTAACCAATACATAACAATGCACAAAACACAGGAAAAACATTTTGTAAGCACTTTGAGCATCATTGTTGCTTCTTTCTGTTAAAGCTACAGACATGTGTTTTTAATACACAGAACCAGGTTAATTAAGGCCAGTACTGCCAGCACTATCTTTCAGGAGAAGATTTGCACTTCACATACGAAGACACGAACAGTAACTAGTGCATGTTATGCTGAGCCATAACTGAGTGACAATCCCTGAAGGATTCAGGGTGGCCAGACACTGAAAAACAGTGGCCACAGGCCATGAACTGTGTACAGCGTGGCATGGCAAAACATTGAGCACATAGGACAGGATATAGGGTGTTTTTTTCCGACCAGAAGCTCAGGGATGAGCTATTCATAGGCATTGTAACACAAACAGCTAAGCTTTTAAGTTTTAAATGTGCTTGCTTGAGTTGAGACTTACTGGATTTTCAATAAGCTGACTGAAAAGAGGAGCAGCTGTAACAATCTGTTATTGACTTTTTTTCTCATTTGTGGCCTTATCATAATTTCAATTTAGTTTTAGGTATAACAACTTACATACCTGCAAAATTGTTTGTTACTTTATTAATACTTCCATGTCTGCGGACTGTACATGGAAAAGAGGACCATAAACTTTTGCATCCACTGCAATGGATGGAAAAACTGCTGTTGACTAGGCCAGATATCAGATTTTTATGCAGAAACATTACAGATTCTAGTAACTTAAAGGCGCTACTGTCGATTACAGGAAAAGTAATGGTGGTATTTTGTATATTGGTCATGCCCCAATAACTCCCACAGTGCTCTTCTGTTGTAACACAGTGTTTCATGGCTTGACAATGTTTATTTGCATTCTTTGTATTTTTTGCTTGAAGGGAAGTTCTTCTGTAAGCCTTTAAAAAAACCAAAAAACAAAAAACCCCTTTATTTTTAATTCTAGTTTCTGTATTTCTCATCTTCTCATCTCACTCTAGTCTTGTCTTTTCTTAAAAGGGAAAAAATAGATTTATAGTATCTGAATGAAGAAGACAGATGATATTAAGTACCTGACACCTCAAAAGAGCAAAGATCATCAGCTTTTTCTTTCAATGTTATAGTTAGAGAGTGTTTGACAAAGTTAGGCTGTCAAATACATCATCTTCTGGGAAGATTTACACAGTTCTCTCACTTGTTATCTCTACTCATGACAGAAAGGTTAAAGTCAAATCACCCAGATGAAAAATGAGAAACTGTGCTTCTTCACTTAAAATTTTTGGTGATTTTAAATGCACAAAGTAGACGCATTAGTTTCCTGCCCTACATGATGTTGATCCTGAATGTATATTTAGCATCTGAGCATTTAAGGCAGAGCCCTGAAAAGTTAAAATGACAGCACAAGGTCTTAGATAAGGGGGATATTCCTGAAAGGATTCCCCACACCCAGGAAGGAATGCCCCATCTGACTTTGGTCCATGTTCAGTGTCTGTCTTAAAAGCAGAACTAAAAATGCTTTGTAGAGGAAAACTGAATCAGTGTTGGATGGGCAGAAATCTTTCTTTCCTCAGTTCTCCAGTCCTCACAGCTGGTTGCTTTTATTGTCTTCATTTCAACTTTAGTTGTGTTTGAGGGCTGCTGAGGAAGAAAGAAAATCTAGGAAAATCTCATGCTTATACTTCTTGTCTCACAGAAAAAGTTCCATAATCCTTTTTCTTTTATTTCTTCCAATTGTAAAACAGAGCTAAAATTTTTCTTGGCTATCTTTAGGGGTGAAGGAAAGGGATTATTTCCTAGCTTTAAACGGCATTTTAGCAATTCAGAAAAACAAGCTTTTGTTTGAATAATGAAGAATAGTATCATTACCTTGTAGCAGGTGATGCAAGTGGTATAGCAAGATTTTTGGTTTTGCAAGGGTAAACCTGAGTTCAGTAGTTCGGACATAATATAGGAATCTTTGTAGACAGGAGAAGGAGTTTCAGAAATGCATAATCCTTGTCACAGTTGACCTTTTCCCTCCTTGAGCTTATGGGTGTTTTCTCAAGAAGTAGAAATTCTTGTTCTTGCTGTACAGAGAGGAGATAAGGATAGTATCACAGAGAGAGGCAGTTGTGTTTTCTTAAAAGGTAAATTATTATTTAAAGAGGGAGGGAAAGAACAGACATAAAATGTTTGGGGGGGATATTTTGCCCAGGGGAAGAAGAAAATATGTGGTATCACAGCTGAGACTAATTATACTGAAAAGACTAAGAAAAAGAAACTGCAACAGTGAAGAAGGGAATCCAAAGGTTGTAGAAGTAAAATGCCCCCACCAAGGGTAGAATGGCAGAGATTAGCATTCAGATCTGAAACTGAATTGATTTACTGACTTTCTATAGAAAGGAAGAGGGGGGGGATGGGTTTGTTGGATTTGTTCTTGTTTGATTATTTAAAGTCATCATCTGATAAAATGCTTAGTTAATAGCCAAGAAAAGAAAAATCCCAATACAAGAAATCTCCCTGTGCCTTGGTAAAGAAAACTCTCAGAGTCACTAACACAATGATTGAATCCTTTTTTAGGCAGGTAATGACTTGAAACTCCCTGCTGAAAACAAAGGTGGTTCACAATGATGCCTGACAGATGCAGAGGCAATGTGACTGTGAGATGGCACAGTTATTCAGGTTTCAGGGGTGACAGGAGTTTATCTAAGGATAAAGGAGGGAGGGATTCCCTGTGCAAGGTCAGTGCAGGGGAGAGATGCAGGGGGAGACCAGCTGTCTGTGCTTACTAACCTCTAATCCAGGAGGATGGCTCTGTTGTGCTGCTCCAATACAGAACAGGTTAGACTAAGTGTCGATGAGGTACCAGCCATCTAGGAAATCATTTTCTGTTTCGCTGATTTTGGTTCTGGTTGTTTTGTTTTCCCTTCCCTTTGTATGTAAAACAAGCGTTGAAGGAGTTCCTGAACAGAACTCCTCTCGAGGAGCAGCCTTGCCAGCAATGAGGCTCTACTGGCCCAAGAGCTCGCCAGCACTTCACAAAGGGCCCTGATAGTACATAAATTCAGATCTTCACCAGATAGATAATTTTATGTGGTCTGCAGAAGAATAGGCCTTTGTCAGAAGGAGATGATAGCTGACTTTGTTTGGGAGGGGGAGGGGAGGGTCGAGTTTTCTCATTTTCTGTGTATTTCTATTCAGCTGCTGCAGAAACATCCCCATCTGCTTTGAATCTACATTTTAATTCCAAACCCTAGCAAGAAATACAGCAAGCTGGCTTGTTCTGCCTGGCAAAGTAAATACACAGCAAGATGCTGAGCTGAAAGCTATTACAGAATCTAGGAATATAAGAAACTTAAAAGCCAAGTTATCTGGCCTTGTGTTCTGTTTAACCATATGATGATGATAATCAAAAATAGATTTCATTCGTCTGTCCTTTAAATGTTGATACTTACTCAAGAGTACCTGCTTTCTTTCCCATCTACTTATTCAGAAAAATTTGGTTTAAGGATTTGAAATGGGTTTGGGTTTTCATTGCTCTGGTGAAAGCATGCAATGGACCTTTGCCTGTCTTTCCTGCATGATGAAAGGGTAGTGAAATGGGAGGTGCAAATTAAATTGTTGATTATCATCATTTATAACACCTATATCTGAATTCATGTAGTATGACGTAGCTTTTGCTAGTAGTACTGAAATCTCACACAGTGTGTATATATATGTGTGTGAGTGTGTGTGTGTGTGTCTGTGTATGAAAGCTCAAGGACTCATGTTAGCTTTAGGATCTCCACAGTTAGAGTTTCTGCTTGTCTGTCCTAGCGCATAAAATTTTATCCCTAACTGTCAACAGGTGTCAGAAACAGAAGCAGCTGGCGCCAGAGTTGAACAACATTTCTGTTCTGATCTGATACACTTGCAAATAAGCCATGTGTAACTCCTGTTATGGACACCCAGCAAAAGCTAATTATGATGCAGACCCTAAGTTAATTTCTGTGCCTGTTACACAAACTACAACGGGATAGTGAGTGATATACAGACTAACTCACAGGCTGATAAGCAGAACTGCCTCTAAATTGTTCCTGGTTGAAAGGAATCATAGAAATGCAAGTTATTTGTGTGGCACTCTAGAGACACTACAATTTAAAGGATTTTTGGGTTTTTTTGTGATGAAAAGAAAATGGACAAGCAAAACTGTTCAAGCAAACTTAAGCTGTTGTGAGAAAAGACAAAAAAGAAGAGGGTTTACTGTGAACTGAAAGGGGAAAAAGAATTGAAAGATGCCCATTCAAATGCTTCAACTGCCTGCTAATTTTAATTAAGACTCCTCCTTTGTAACAATGCCACAGAGCCTGAGTCTTTTAAGAAAAAAAATTGTCACTAGGCAGATTTCTGAGAGTCTCCTGATTGAATCATCATTTTAATCTCTTCACTGCCACCCCCCTCTCCTGAGCAAAAGCTACCCGCTGCATTATGTGACAATTAACATGCTGAGAAATGCTACTGCACTCCTCAGGGAGTTTCAGTGATGCAAAACACCGTTCTGCTGTGTGACAAAAACACCAAAACCTCTAGAATATCTCTCTGGTGAAATATCATGACTTTTTAAAACCTGGATGCACACCTTGTTTTCAGTAGGGAAAAATACTCTTCATTGACTTTTTCTTAGGAAAAAAGTATTCTTTTCCTTCAATTCCAGCCCTCCCCAAAATTCTCTCCAAGTTTGGAGAACTTAATACTTTGCGAAGAATTACCAACCAGTGACAAAACCTGCTCTCTGGGTATATGTGTCTTTGCTCAGTGTACTTTTACTTTCTCAAATCCTTCCTCATCCTTGCCTTACTGCTTCATGTTTCACCTCTCTTCCCTAATAAAGCACTAGAAACAGCTTCTTACTCTGTGCCTAGTATGGTCCCAGCCTGCTCTTCTGCACTGTCTCACTCCAATCCCACAGGAGCCAAGCCAGGTTTATTGAACTGGGCCACTGCTCCCAGTTAGACACCACCCACTGTACCAGTCTCCTCTCCTAGCAACAAAAAAGAGGGGGGTAATAAAAAAGCAAATTAATCCTTTCTGCATTTTCTCTCTGTCACCTTTGTAAGTCACAGATCAATCCAAGCAAGGTCTGCCCACAGGGACATGCTAATTGAGATGCTGTTTGGCAGCAGACTCTGTCCTTGCACAAATGTTCACAAAACGACTAATTAAAAACAAGCCTCTTGCCCTGCTTCCTTCCCTTGACAGGCTAACATAGGCATGTTTTTCCTTTCATTATTTTATGGACAACAACAATGAACACACCAAAGAAAGAACACTTCAGGAACAATTCTGTCTGAAGAAAATACCCAGGGTGGTTGTCCCTTTCTTCTCTCACACCCCGATGGCTGCCAGCATTGCTGGGAGAGGAGGAAGTCGTCAAGAGGGGGTGTATGGGGAAAGGTGAGTCACTCCAGGCAATTCCTAATTATAGTGAAAAAGGAGGAAATACGCTTAAGCTGAAGAATTCTGTTATTCCAAAATATTTTGGATATTTGCGGGGAGAAAAAACAGGTTTTCCATGAAGCCAGGAAGGTTAGGTCTCAGTGAGAAACCCTTCTGCTGCTCAGCTGAACATCTGTCCTCCCATGGCCTTGCTTGGAAACCAGAAGGCACCAAGTAGGCGTGCAGAGTGCTGCATTACTCCAGAAAGCGTACAGAATGCCAAATGGCAGAGCTCTTAATTACATCATAGATAATCATAGAGTAATCACGGAAACATGCAAGGAATGGGAGTAACTTTAATTCAGGAAAAATAGCTAAGTGGGTTGTGTAATGGGGAAAACCAGCAAATGCAGGAGGAGAACACAGTGGTGAGGTGACTGCTGCAAAGCAGGCAACAGAATGATTCCCACAGTGATCAGAGATCATGAAGCAACAGGCTGGATTTTGATCTGGCTGCTGTGCGTGACTAACATCAGCTCAGTGTGTGCATGAAGCACTGAGAACGGCTTTCACTGCTGCTCTACTGCGTGTGCGTTCATTGTTGTCTAAACTTGGGAATAATGGCTGTGAAACTTCCAAGCACGTAAGAGTTTTCCTGTGGGCAGAATGGACAAACTCCTACGGGAGAAACAAGCTGGCACCTTCTGAGGACCTTGATCTCAAGACTTGGAGAGGAACAGCTTTGCCGTGCTGGAAAAAGCTGCATGTGCATCCACGTGCTTTGGAGGCAGCCTCCCGGCTGGCTGTGAGCCAGCTGCTGAGGAAGCAGCTCTCCACGCACAGCCAGGCTGCCGGGGGCGTGCCCGCAGGGCTCGGGGACGCGGAGGGAGGGAAGCCTGGTTGTTCCTGCTGAGCCTACAAAGAGACGGCGGCGTGGCACTCAGCACAATCTGAGTGTGAGACTGAAGACATGAGCAAAGGATGGGCCAAAATGTGCAGTGGTGTTTAAGCACATAGACATGCAGATAGACACGTCCTGGGGGTTTACAAACATAAATAGAAACTCTGTGGAATTACAGAAATACCAGTCTGACTCTCCAAACATCTGAATGCTGCTGGAGAGATGGTCCTTAGGGCCTGTTTGACCAGAAGTCAGGTATGCAGGTTTGGTGACCACAGAATACACAGGTCAGATCCTTGTGAATGCAGCTGTCTTGCAGGATACCCAAGCTCTGCTGTGGACTGCTGGTGTTTTGGTAGCCCACTCTCCATAACATCAGCCTGTGCCATTCAGTTAGCAGTCCCATACGTAGTTTGTGGAACCTGCTTAGTCTGCTGCTGACCTCCACAACATCCTGACAATATGTGAACAGTTGCCAGAATCAGCCTTATGAAGCTGAGGTTAGTGTTTTGGAAAAGAAAAAAAAAGAAGTGCAGTAGCAATTTCACCTTGATACTGGACCTCCCTTGCTAAGCAGGTATATACACTTAGTTACAAGGAAAAGCCAAATGCTATAGGAAGTAGGATTCATATTTCCACATGTAAATCCACCTTCCCTTTATGTGAGCTCCAAACCCTCAACACAGAAAGATGAAGTATCCTTATTTGCAGGCACAAAAATCGGTCTTCCTCTAAAGTACTTAACTACATTTTTGTTCAGAGTAAGGAAAGGGCAGGAACTGAAAAGAGTGATCTTTACAGGTCAGGTTTTTATTTATGTAAGCTATCCAGAACACCCTGACAATCTGGGGGATACGCAGAGATATATATAGAAGTATGAATAACTGTATAAGTGAGCATGACGCTGCGTGCAAGCCAGAATACTCCTGAGTGTTTTCAGCCATATGTTTTCTTTCTTCTCTATAGCCTTGCATAGGTTATTCTAAATCCCTTTGGTACTATGGAAAAGAATTTTTTTCTTGCCTTTTATGGTAGTTATTTCAGTGTTAATACTATGTAGTCTGAGACTTCCTCAAAACCTCCTGGTTTGTCTTGAAATTTCCTCTGAATAAACACTTCTGTTAGAATCCCATAAAGCTGTACCTCTATCCCATTGAAGTAGATCGTTCTGCAGTGAGCAGGTTATACAAAAATCTCATTGCTGAAGAAGTAGAAGTGTTATAACATGAGAATGAGTAGATCAATAACCCAAACAGGCTGAATCCAACTCCAGAGTCAGTACATACCTGTCATTATCCTGAGTTATTTGCAAGGCTTTTTAGAACTGAATGCAAATGTAGGAGGTAAGGTCTTTTCCAGGGATTGTGGTACCGTTACTGGTACTTGTGTTCTGCGCATGAAAAACACATGCTGTACTAATATTTAGTATTTCTGAGCTGAAATGCAAATGCTAAATTATTCTGGCTGGAGTGGGAACTATTGCTGATTTGGGACCCATGGTGCTTTCCAAGCAGGTAGTTTCAGGAGCACCAAGCCTCAGGAAGATTAACATTACCCTGGGTTTGCTTTTCTTGGGTGACTGAGAGTTTCAGCAGTGAAACTCTTCTGCTTCACAGGAAGACACTCCCTGTTTGGGATCACAGAGAGGGGTGAGAAGATAAGAAGTAAAACTGACCAGGTCTTTTTGAAGCAACAGGCTTACTGTAATTTGACTGGCTAGAGGACAGTACTTTGGATTTCCAGCTTTCTTGTCTTTTATGGAGAGAAGCTTGATAAGTAATGTTTTGGGGAAGGTAAGTCAGAAATAAAGCTCACAGCAACACTCGAGAAGGGGTAGGGCAGACAGGTGGTACAGTTTAGAAAAATTCTGTGCTGTTTTAATGCATGCTAAATCATGCAACTGCAGGGTAGGAAATTTGTGCCAGTCAACAAGTTTTCCCAGAGAACATTTCACACACAGCAAAGTGACACACACATGAAAGGCTGGAGGGCTTCAGAACTAAAAGGGACAGAAAGTTGGGAATGTGCTAGAACAAGTCCCTTCCTAATTTTTACTTTGGGAAGGGAACTGTTTTGGAAAGAGTTGAAGATAGTTGCAAAGTTTGGTCGCAGGAACTGAAGAGAGAAGTTTGAAGGATATGAAGGGAAGCAGGGTAGTCACACAGGCAGAAAATGTGTAGGTGCTTTGGAGCATGCAGCTGCCAAGAATTGAGCAAGGAGAGTGCTGTATATATCCAGATACAGATGCAGACCTTGCTTAGATTATTCAGATGTCTGGCCTTCTTTGGGAAAAACAGCAGTGAGATCAAAGGAAGTATCCTAAAGGAGGGCACGAATGGATGAGTGAGAATATGAAATGGAGAAGGCTAGATATAAAAAATGAGGTTCTGGACAATGGAAGAAAAAGCTTACAAAAGCATGTTTTGAAATAAAGCAGTTACATTTTTCAACTTGCAGAAAGTGAACAGAGCAAGTGAGAGGTGAAAAAGAGTTTATAGAGGTAAGAAATGAGATAGGAAGTCAAATTTTCTGGGTTTTTTTAAAACTAATCTAACAAAATTGTGAACTTTAGCTTTCTGTGGATGACAGTTGCTATTCTTTCCTTCTAAGAGCTAGTGTGGTGCGACCAAGTGGTAGCAGTGATGGACATGATGAGAAAAAGTTCTCTGGCGTGGCAAAAATACAGGAGGATGAATTTACCCGTCTAGTTAGTTCACAAGATGTGCTGTGAACGCGCCATTCAGAATGATCAAATGGTTTATACGATATCTTTTCTGCGGCACGTGGAACCAAATCTGTGTCCTGGAGTAAGGTCACTACACTGTCAGCTGGGTGACAAACCCAGTGTGAGCATTGACTCATGATTGCAGGCCACGGGCCTCGGGCCAAGGGATGTCGAGCGTGCCCCAGAGGTGACGCGCGCGCTCCCGGCGGGCGGAAGGCTCCCGCTCCTTCGGCACGCCGCCATGCCAGCCCCGCGCCAGCTCGCGGGAAGGCAGCCGGGCTGCCTCCAAGGGAGGGTGACTTGTCTGCCTGTCCAGATGGATACGGCGTTGTGCTGGCAGCAGTGGAAACCTGGCAGAGAGGAGGAAGGCAGTCTGTTGGGTAGCCACTCACTGTTTGTGACAAGCTTTTTACAGAGACTGAATGCTTGCCGAGGATGCCCTGTTAGCTTTGCCCAAAAATATCTGGTATTTTGCAAGAAATAGCGGAGATGAGGGCAGGTGTTGCACTGCTGTGGGTCAGGGAGGCTGCCCTGATTTCAGCAGAGTTGTACTGGTTGTGTTTTGGCTCAAGGTCTGAGCAATGGCATTACACAGTGAGGCCGTTACTGCACTCCTGTAAAATGGTACCATTCCAGATCTTCCTGGTATAACACAGATGTCAGCCTGCCCCTCAAGAGTTCCTGTTAAGATATGTTGCTACTGAGAATTTATTTAGGGTTTCTGCATCGGTTTGAAAGGTAGCAGCCTCCTCGCTGCAGCTGAATGCTTCAGACAATGCCATGACAACTGTACCACACGGTGCCTGCCAGGTTCAGGCAAGGACATGGTGGAGCCCACGTCAGCAGTGAAGCTGCAAATGAGGTAATGTGTTATCAGCAGACAGGTCAAGGCTCTGTGTATCAACTCCTGGAGCACAGAGTGACTAAAAATAGCTTTCTATTACAAGTACCCATTTCCCAAAGAAGGAAATGCTCTTGATTAACACCTTCCACCCCAAACAAACCAGGAATGACTTAATGTAGTTGCTGTACCCCTTTACATCCTGATGGTCTAGTTGGATGCCTGGCTTAAGTGCTCTGCTTTCACCTCCAGAAGGTGACCATAAGAGTCGTATAAAGACCTGAGCAATCCCAGACACAACCCCGTCACCTGACTGTCACCAAGGATAGTATTACAGTTATGCACCAGCCTCTCTCTGTCAGGAATGTGAGTGTCTGGAGCAAGTGTGAAGATGAACTACTCCTCGTGGCTTTTGAGGTACACATCATCGGGTCAGGATCTAGACTACTAAATTACCTCACACGTCAACTTCCTACTCGGGTCTGAACTGTGAACAGAGAAGCCTTTGGCTTCTCTTATGAAACCAGACTTTATACCCATACACAGGCACCAGAAAGATCCCAAGGACATATTTCTATTATTTAAAAAAACCCCATAGTATTCATCTGTAGCTTCTAGAGTGCCCTTAGAAGCTTGTTTTATCCACTAAACTGTAGTGGATATTTTGGTCCTTGCAATGTATGAAGAAGTCTATAGCACAACCCTTCAGTGTGAAGGGTATGAGTCTGTTCTCCCTAGCAGTGTGGAGCAGCATGGACTTGAGGCAAGGGTAGAAGTGAATGAGGTCCAGTTTATTAATATTGGAGGATAAAAAAAGAATCAAGCTTAGGTACTCTAATTGTGGTTTTGCATCTTCATAAAAAAAGTTTATTTGATTTCAGTAGGTTGTTTCTCAGTAGGTTTGTTACTCAATACCTTGTCCATCAGCTCTGATGCTTTCACTCTGGCCAAGCAATTTCTATTCTTTCTGCCCTACTAATTATACTTTTCCATATATTTACATTAGTAAGTCATGGAGTATGCTGATCCTGTCTAATGAGAGTGACAGGCTTACAACTGTGCCACTACAGGCCGATGCAGTCGTCTCCTGAATACACCACTGCTTTGAGAACGTGCAGTAGAGGGCAAAAATGAAAAAGCAAAAGCATTTTGAAAAGGCACCTACTAATAGATACACCAGAAACAAGCATGGTAAATAATTCATAGCACATCTTCTAGTGACCACAGGTATTTTAGTAACACACATAAGCAAGAAGCTTAAGCAGGTCCATTGGATCAGGCAAGCCAAACTCCTCTGCATTTCCATTATTTTACTCAGGATTGGGCTTTCTTTTTTCTTCCTCCTGACTACACACAGTGCAGTGAGTGTAAAAAGGACAATTAAGCACCACTGCTGAGCATGTCTCTTCTTCCCATGCTGCACACCCTGGCAACAAATCAATTTTGTCCTTTGCTGTAAGACTTTCTCTCTGCTGCTTCAAAATTACTTTCCCAGAATCCTCTAGAGCAACTTTTTTTCCCCCTTCACAGTTCATTCTGCCAGTTGCCACTTCAGTAAAAAGCATATAGCAAGCAATAACTTTGTGTTTTCCATTCCCTCTAAAGGTTAACTATAGGTGAATGTTTTATTCTTTATAACAAGTAATTGACATGCATGAGCCAACTTTCTGTTCAGAACATAATTTGTATTCTTGAGAGATCTGTGCGTGTTCTTGTTCATATTGCTTCTTCCCTGCAGGGATCTGGGAGGGGGAGGAGAAGGAGAAGCTTTTAAAGTTTTGCTCACAAAAGTTACAGAGAAAGATCTAGGCTTTCAGCTCCATCAGATAAATGCTAATGTAACTGCACCGTGTACAGTACAGTGGCACGTACTGATAGGGAAAGAACAGAGTAAATAAGGGGGAGGGGGAAGGGGAGAAGTCAGCAGGCAAAAACCCCAGAATACTCAAGTGTTCAGGGAAGCTTGCTGCTAAAATATAAATCATCAGGAACTTTGATCCCAAAGGTTGGTGAGTTCATTAGAAATACAATTCAATTTGGTGGGAATTTAATGCAAGCTTTCTAATGAAAAGTTGACGTAGTTCTTCATAGCCTTATACCTGGGCACTTGGTCAGCATTTGTTCAATTAAATTTAAAGATATGGTCCCAAGATCACTGAAATTGGATTTGTTTCACTCTCTTCAGTGAGTTTAGAATGGAGTTCAAAAAAGCACCATTTTAATGGGGGTGTGGCAGGGACTTTCACAGAGCATACTTTTTCCTATTTTTTTAATAAATCAAGACTCTTCTCATGTGGTTACATCTTCTTGTGAGAAGGTCTTTTTAGAATTTTGGTTTAAAACGAGCGTCAGCACATATGCAACCCCTGTAATTCAGAACATACTTTGCGGGTTGTGGTCTCCTCGGTCAGGCTGATAGGTGTGGTGGGTACAGCTGTGTAATCCTTATGATGCTGGCATCTGTCAGCTGCCACTTTAATTTTACCACACAATAGTGATTTTATATTTTGTAGTAAGGATTTTCAGCACCTTTACAAATGTTTTTTTTCAAAATTAAATAGGCCTAACATCCCCTTTAGCAAACACATTTGAGAAGCTAATGTAAAATCACATATAGAGACTTGATATTCACACTTTAACCTATGAAAGTAGCCCCTGCTGACCAGCAGTAACGCCTTCCCTTAGCTTGTAACATTCAAATTTGTGGTTTTGAAAGAACGAACAATGTCGTTTTACTGAAGAAAATATAATTTACAGGCAGAACTGGGACAGGATTATATGTTAGTTGCACATGATCGTGGCCATTTATGAGATTTAACTAGTAGAGTTAAACTTAGGTTACAGTATCCTCTTGTAGCCTGCTCCTTGCAGTTTCCTGCTGCACCCACCAACAAGCATTCTCCACACACAGATTCTGGTTGTCTACTAAAAAATACTCTAAATACTAAGGAAATAAGGCAACTCAGGCAGACAAAGCCACCCATCTTGTGCAATAAAAGCCTGAAAGAGCACCGTGAGGTTATTCTTTCCACTCACACTTTATTTCAAACAGGTGTGCAAAGGAAACATATCAGAGAGATTTAAATAGGTTAAGCAGACTGTGAATTTCCATCTACGCTTGGTCTAATTAAAGCTATGAACATACGTGAGACTGAGAATTTTGTTTAGAGTAATCCCCTTTTCAAAACTGTCATATGCCAGGAAATGTTAGAAGCAGAGTTGCTTATTCCCCGTGTTCTTGAGCTACTGTTTTTGCCATTTAAATATCAACATTTCTCAAGAGCTTTCAGTTTAAGCCACAGAGGTTTTCCCACAGTAACTTCTGGCTGACTTGTGAGCCCCTTACTCATACTGGTGATTAGTTAATTCCACGAATGCAATTGGATCACATTTAATTATGACTGCATCAATGTAAAAGGTTTCCAGCCCTTTAGGACTAACCCAGATAGTGCTATGAGATAATCTTCCAGAGGCTGTGATCACCAGACTTTTTTCTGCTTCTGCTTGTGTGAAAGATAAGCCACTGCCACCACAGACAAGTGACAGAATGTTTCTATTGCAAGCCATACTAAGCATGGGTTTGTTTTTTTGTTGGTTTTTTTTTTTTCCTGTTGTCATCTTCCTACAAAGAGCTTTCTGCCTCTTCTGACTCATATTCTACCATAAAAGCAGAAATTCAAGGTCTAGGGTGAAGGATTTTCCCAGCTTTACACCATCTCACTCAATATACTTCCAAGCTGTGCACCTCTACCCAGTATTTGCACTTAAAAACAATTAACAAATTATACAGAAAAAATATTTATGTGCTATTTATATACCACAAGCATGTCTTGATGCATCTGCTGAGCTAGGGGAGGGACCTCCTCTTAGATACTGGAAGGATATAAAATGTCCTTTTGGCTTCCCTCACTGTTACAGTGTTCTTCCCAGAGGGCTATAGAGTGAGTTCTTCCATGCATGCATGCATGCAAGTTCTCATGTGATCTCACTGCAGTCAGTGACATTATTTGTGAGATTAAATAATCACCACTGTGAAAAGCACTCATGTTCTTTTTAATGAAAGGGGGGGAAAAGCTTTTCAGTACAGGGACTACAATCCTACATGGAGCAGGAGACAAAGGCCAGAACTGGAAACAGGTGCTCATGGATCACACAAGTCCTTCTGAGGTCACCAAATGGGTCCAGGGTTAAATCTACATACAGACCACAGAACTACCCATTCCCCTAGGGCTCCTTTTGTTGATGTCTGAGGGACAGATTTCCCTCAGCTTTTGCCTGCAAGTTACAAAGATTTCTTTTTTAAGAATTGCTATGTAATAACCTAAAATAGCGCGCCCATCTATCCTGAGTGCAGCCAGGCAGAGTGCCTTCGTAGTATCTGTCATGCCTAAAAATATTCCTGTTATGAAAACGGAGATCTCTGGTTTTGTGTGCTGTGCCTGTGTGTTTAATGTACCTGTAAGTGCACGTGGAGATAGTCTGAGGGTGAGCTTTGTCATCCTCAGAGATGAGGATGCCCAAATCCTTGAATGCTGTACTGAAGGATTATTTAAACAGTGAGCATCATGGTAAGGGCTTGATACCTGTTTCTGAGTATCTGTCTATAGCTCTACTGCTGCACTGTAAATACATCAAAACCAAAGCAGACAGTATGTAAAGTAGAGCAGGGAATACCTCCGACTTCTAGACTTGCTAAACTTGCAAAGCTGTGGGCAGTGGTGCTCATAGTAATACTTCACAGGCATGAGAGAAATACAGAGCAATAAAGAGCAAAATACAGAGAAATAAAGAGCAATGAGGCAGGTTAAGCCTCATAAGTGGGATGGGGTACACAACGGGGATGTTTGGAAGGAAAAAAACTGAAGGACAGAGCAAAGTAGGAAAAATGGACCTTGACTGGTGTGTAGAGGATGACAGTGGCAAGGGTCACAGTGACAAGGCAGAAAAGTGAGAGGTGTTTTAGATCACATGTGGTTTTCCTTCTCTGAAAGTTTTAAGTCATAGAAAAAGCCCATAAAGGAATCAGATATGGCCATACAGAAACAGGAACTGATGAGAGAATTTAAGTCTCAGGGTAGAGGAAAACCCTATTAGTTGTGTGTTTCTCACAGGGTTTTTTTACCCTTCTTGCATTTAAAATGATGTTCAGCTCCCTAACAGAGGCAAATCCTGCAACAGAACCTGCCCAATTTAGGTGTTTTAAGGTACAGAGGGAAGCAGAAAACATAGAAGCACAAATACCTGCTGAGTTTAGGGGAACAGAAAGAAACAAAAGAAAGGATAAAACAAAGAAAAGGCCTTGGTTGTTTCCAGTTCCTCTGAACCTTGTCCAGGTCAGCACTGTTGCTGACTAGTGCAAGACAGGAGTTTCTGCAGGATGCCCAGATTGTATGAAAGGGTGTTTATTTCTCACAAGTGCTATCTTTACATCCAGTGTTGCTTTGAAACCTTCTTTGCTTCATAGTCTCTACAGTTCTCCAACCAATATCTCCATGTACTCACCCTCTGACACTGCTGAAAACTACTTGTAAATTCCCTGGAGGAAAGGAGACAATCAGATGAGGTAGCACTTTCCTGCTCAGTTCTGAACACAGAACCCGTAACCCTTCCAAAAGGACTGCCATTTACCCCCTTGAATAGTTCAAATCATATTCATATATATAATTAACATTTTAAAAGGATTTCTAAAGTCTGTGTCATAGCCTGTAAAATGCTTTGGCACATGCAGAGGAATTTAGGTACTTTCAGGTTAAAACAATTTTGGCAAAAGAAAGAAAACCAGAGGCAGTGATAAAAAGCCCAAATCCTTGAAAGCACATGAAGTGTCCTTCCCCATGCATTAGGCTGCAACAAGTGTGTTGATAGGCAACATTAGATATGCAAGGATGAAGTAAACAAAAAGCCCAAGGATTATGAAGTAAATATTTGGGTGTATTAGCTAACTGTTTGGGGGTGTTTTGCGTTTTTAAATTTGTTTGTGTTAATGTTTGAGTCCAACATGCCTTCTAAAAAAAGATAACTGAAACGATCTGTCTCCTGCCCACAGTCATCTCCTCCATCAATATTTGTGCTTATCTCTCCTCGCATGTTTCATGTTGTTTCAAGCAGCTCTTTAGCAAGCCACAAAAATGTTAACTATCCAGCTAAGTTAAAGTGGACCCCAGCTGAAGTAAATACTCCAGGCATATTATCTCTCTTTTCCATTTCTTGGTTAGTATTCTTTGGGCCTGCTACATGTAGATCAGGAGTCTTTAAAATGTTTAGTGAGGGAACCATGCATTACAGTAACTCTTGCTTTCACAGTGCTGTGTTTCTATAGTAACCACCTTATTAAAGCACTGCAGCCATCTGCTTTAAATACTAACTTCACAAGACCATCAGGACTAGCTTAAAACGATATCACATGTTCATTAAATATTAAAACTAGAAACAAAAGGAAAGAGCTAAAAGAGAGATCTTTTTTCCGGTTCCTTCAATCTAATCTTTGAAAAAACCCCAACACTTATTTGCTCTTTTTAGATAATTTAACAGTTCGTGCCACTGCTTTACGAAGAACTGTGGAAGTGGCCATGCTTGCTGCTGGTGACATAAACTACAACCTTCTGGGATGTTGCAAAAACGAAAAAATGAAGAAAATAGCTTCTTGGGGTAGGCAGACAGTCTGTACATGTTCCCAAGAAGAGATTTTCTGGACCCTGTTTTTGCTGCATGGTACTCTCAGGCATACTGTGGTGAAGTCTTTAGAGGAAGGAGCACACAGGAAAACAGCCAGCAGCAGCTGAGAAGTGCCACACTGAAGCAAACAACTGTCTGCTTTTATCATGGTCTGCTGAAGGGCAAATGCCTCAGAGAAATGCATAATCACTCAGCAATACATTCAGCAGACCTCCAGCTGATAGCCAAAACCATGAGACTTAAACCCCCTATAGAGTGTATCCTTAAGGAGCAGAAGCCTAGACATGGTCCTAATTCACAGAAATGTCTGCTGCTTACAAAGGAACCTGCTTAAGTGACAGGCTGTGATGGCAAGGTCTTTAGATTAAGCACATCCCCTGTCTTTGTTTCCTTTCAGTAATTTGAAATAAATTGGCTGCTACCTTCTTTAAATACTGTCTTTCTTCAGACTGTGCTAGAAAGCCAAAGGTAGCTCCTTAGAGCCCTTCTCTTTCTTGAGTGTATGTTATCTAGCTCACACTCCAGAGTTAGTTGCTTTCACTGTGCTTTTACCTCCTGCTCCCTCATTCTGTGCTGCCTGTTTTGAGGCCCTGACCCAGCACAAGTTATTGTATTTGGAGTCAGAATACATAGGAACACTCATAATTTGCAAATTTCATCTGAAAATCTGACTGGAACAAGAAAGAGGAGAAGTCAGATCTTTCCATGGTCAAACCATACACCTCTGGCACTGTAGCTCAAGAGAAATATTTTCTAGTGTTTTGAATTCTCTGTCTTCATTCACTACAGCTTAACAAAGCCATACATACTGCTAAGATTAAGTACTGTGTTCATCTGTTTTTCGCACTTCTCTTTACTGCCACATTGAGCAAGTGCCTACACTTAAGCTGTTCATTGTATTGCCCAGATCTTCTATGGCAGAGAACTCTTTGCATCATGCAGAGAAAAGCAGCAGCATGCCCAGATAACACAGGCATGGTCCTTGGCCAAGAAATGCACATTCTGATGGATCACCAGACCCTCACAAAAATGTGTAGTTACTTAAGATCCCCCCCACTATGCAGTTCCTCCTCCTTGATGACACTAACTTCTCTGTTTCACACACTAGCTTTTCTTCTGAAGTTCTTAGGGTGTTCCTTGTATTGGTAGCCTGAAGGCAATGTCTCAAGGCAGGAACAATCATGAACAAAAACACTGAATGAAGAACAGGACTTCCTGGAGTTAAAGTGAACATCAAACTGGGCAGTTATGTCAACATTTTTGAGAAAAAAGACAATTTTTGCACAGGCTTTTTTTTGTGGCTTTGTCAGACATTATTTTTCTTCTTTAGCCTTGGCAGGGCTTCAACTGGAATGCTTTATCTATCCAAAAGGCAAAAATCAAAATGAGATGACCTGGAAGAGTACAGAATCTCTATTAGCAGAGCTCTTCTAGAGCAGATTATACACCTATTTATCAAAAGTGCCAGTTTTATGATTTAGCTGACTTGGGAGAAGAAGATGGAAAAAAGGTCCTTCCATGACTATTTCATACAACTGTTAGGAACAGCTTGTCCATCTTTCTTACTGCTGTGCACTGGTACAGGGAAAGGCTGTTCAGTACATCCTGATGAGAATTTTCCTGGGTAAGGGTGCAAGCAAGTTTGAATAGGCCAAAAAGGAGTTCAGAAAGGAAAGATACTGGCCACTCTTCCCCTCAAAATTAAACTAACCCAAATTGTCCACATCAAAACTTTACACTGAAACATGACATTCTTTTCGTGTAGCTTCATGGAAATTGCCATTGTTGAGACAACTATAGCCCATGTTTGTGGACCTGCAGCAAGGCTAAAAGAATCAGGGAAAAAAAAAGAAAAAGGCTGCCAGGATAGTGAAACATGAGTAGAAGAGAAGGTCTGATTTTGCTGCTTCTGGTGTATCTCTGTTGAATTAATGAACCAGGGTTTCTGCAGCTTGGCTGTTAAATATATGCAGCTGCTTTCTTGCATTGATATATAACTTGACTACTAGAAATAGGGCTTTTGTCATATTTTGAAGCTTTGGAGGTTGGCCATGGCCAAAGCCAGGCTGGTGGGCAAAGCATCTTGTAGGACTGAAAGACATGGGAAGAAACCTCAGGACCTCGCTGGTTTAATCCTGTGTATATGAAGAAGAGCTATGGCTGGTAGGGTTCAGCCATCTTTTGTTTTTTTAAACTCACTCTATAAGGGAGATTTTCTTGCTTTCCTAAGAACATCTCTGGGCACTTTTCCCCAGTATTGTAAAAAATCTGAAATGCTCCTTGTTCCTTTCATTGTTTTTGTTCTCTTATTTACATGTTATAGTTCTTATGACTCTTGAATTTACAGGACTTATATTTTTAAGTAGGGTGATAGGAAACATTTTCTGCCAGTGGTTTATGCTGAACATGTATTTAGGAGGCCCATTGCGTGTTCCCACCTTGCCTTTGAGTGCTGCAGGCAGTTGTTAGTGTAACTTAATGTACTGTCCAGCAGGTATTCTGTACATTTTATTCTTTGTGCACAAAACCAATAAGCAGTTGGCCTGTAAAGGAACCATCTTCTGTTAAGAAAACAATAAATAAGAGAAACAGGAACAATTTGACCCGTCTGTGTACCTCCTAGGTCAGGAAGTCCTCTTACTACCCCATTCAGTGCTTCAACTTTTGGAGCACAATTGATGTGCAATTCAGATCCTATCCAAGATTCCCAACTCCAAGAGACATTAATACAGAACCTTCAGGTAAATACCAGAAGTGTTTTTTCATCTCTTCTCCATCTTCCTTTGCTTTTTTTGGTAGATTGGCTTTTCAGCGTGGTGAGGAAAGAGAGAGTATTGACTGAAAAATATGAACTGGCAAATAATCTCTTGCTCTCTCCCACACACCTAGGTGGCAGAGAGAGCTGTGGCTGGGAATAGTTGTTTATTATGCCAAGGGATTTTCTTCCCCAAACTGTGCACTGTCATGACTGTAGATCAATCCATCTAAATATAAGAAAAATCAAAAGTCCTAAGTCTGTTCTTTGGGAGTTGAGTAAAACTCTTTAGTAAGACTTGTACCTGTGCATCTGAAGACATAATTAAACTTTAGGTGTGCCTTTTGCTGAACTTGTTAAACAAGATTTCCACTGCTTTTTTACCTGGAGGACAAACCCATGAGAGAGTCTGTATTTATTTTGAGATACTCATCTAAACTGACACAATGGCGGTATTCACCTGTAGCATACAATGGTAATCTTACACTGTTCCCTTACCTCCTGCCCCCAGCTAAAAGCATTGAATAAAATAAATTTCGTCATAAGCAGCACTTTTTCCCTTATATTCTCTTCATTGGATGACTAAAAGAAGCTCTTCATATAATGTAAGAAAATATTATAAACAATGAGAACATTCTCTGAGTAAGAGATTCACCAGACAGAATTTGTGTATCTGTATAGTCATTACACAGGTTAAATTAAATGTACTGGTAAAGCCCACAGACATCACAAATACCAATAATCTAGTCCTTGTAAACCTCAGTACTCTCTGATTCAGAATGATTTAAGAAGTGCTTTAGGGTTTCTGAAGAAAGACTCCAGAGGATGTACAATGATGTACCCAAGAGGAAAACTATATACATTAAGGGATGACTTTACACTAAGGCTCTAATTCTCCATTCTCCCACTCTGCCCATACTTGTACAGTTTCACAGTAAGGTGGAATTGCTTTCCTCAGGCAGGAGAAATGCTACAAAAAAGCTCTTGAATAGGAACACAGCAGTGACCTATTTTCAGTACTTCCATTCTTATTTCTAGGTCTATTATATCCAGTGTAATGAACATTCAGCAGTGAAAAAACAACAATAACTGACCAAGTACATTTGCTCGCGTTCTAAATACAAGATTAAAAATAGTTAGGAGACTGGACAAAACTGGCAATGGGTCAGGGGCTGACCTGCAGAGCAGTTCCCCAGCTCAGGTGAGAGCTATCAGAGACCTCATGAAATAATCTAGTGACCAAGCCAGAGTGAACATGTGTCACCCTCTCTCGTTTCATTTGCTTACATAGCGAAGAATCTTTGCAGGAATTTTGACAACTAATGTAGAGCTGCCATGGGTATGATTGGAAAAGATGACATCTATACCTAGAAAAATTTTATTCAGTAGTGGGATTGAACTGTGTTGCAGAAGAGGCATGGAGAAGCTCATAGTGTGTCTTTCCTACAGGCTTTATCATTATGATATTTACAAACACTGTGATGTATTACAATAGAACCAAAAGAACTACAGCCTTTTTACCATCTCATCTGCTTCTGAAAAGTCAAACTTTCTATTTGGGAGGAGGAAAATAATTTTTCGTCATTTAGGAGGCTTTTTCAAAGCTGAGATTAAATTCTTCAATTCCAAAAATGAAAACTGGAAGTGATTTTTAACAAGGATGGGTTATTTTTGCTCATTTCACAGTTTTTTCAAGAAAACTGATTATCTTAAGCAATCACTCACAGTTATAGTACCTGTCTTCCTCCACATACGTATATTTCTGAGAGAACTACAAGAATCTAAAAATCTGTCAAAAACGAATTGTTGGATCATGTACTCCACTCTACTATAAACTGCTAATTTCTAGAAAGCACGCTGGTTTGGAGTACTTTGGCATACAATACAAACTTCTTTTAAGAGCTTCAACGATGAGGAAGGAATGCTTTTTTTTTTCAGTAGATGTGTACTGTAAAAATACATGTGTGAAGATAGAACATGGACATTTGACAGTTGAACACTCAGTGCTTATTTTGCTGAAGCAGCATTTCTGTATGCTTTTTTTTCTTAAGGCCCATGTCAAAAAACCAAATCAGCCATATAGTGGTATTCATGTTTTGTAGATGGAAGTGTTTAATTTGAAATTACTAAGGCAATCTTCTTCCTAAATGGATGGTCACAGCCTGACTACAAAGCATTCATTAGTGCTTGAGTGCAAGTGTTAATAAAGGAGTAAAAAAGGAACTGTCAGTCAGGAACTACATGATCGTGCAGTGTTCTTTTCTTTTAGCCAAAGTAATCCAGCTTTGCATTTCCTTCCCTTGTGAGAATTTTATGTGCTGAGTTAGTTCACTGCAGAAACGGAGTCAGAGTGTCGAAGAATACAGTCACTTCTATCCCTGAGTTGCTGAATCACTTACCCGCCGCTCCTGCTAGTTAATAGTAGCTATTTTTAGTTTATGGTGGAAAACGCTCTCATGGTGGCAATGATACTTCAAAACAGTTTGGGAGCAAAATCATCTGCTTTGAACATCTCTCAGAGCCTGTGTGGGTACGAGCACCTCGCTGTTCGTTCCCAGCGCTGACGATCTAGGTCAGCCTGGCGCGCGGGATGTGGCACTCGCTGCCTCTTTCATAACTGCCTGGAAGAGTTCTGGGGTCATGTTTGTAAACACTGCTGCCATGTGCGCGTAAGCACGTGGTGAGACACCGGCATGACCTGGAGTGCCGAAGCCAAGAGGTAAAGCTTGGCGCCAGGGTGATGTCGCTACGCCAAGCAGTGCCAGCGCCCCGGCTGGCGCACGCCCCGTGCAGCCCTGGGAGCCACCACGGCGCGGTGTTTGAAGGGTGAGTGGGAACTTTTGCCTGAACGTGGCACACGTGGATGTGTGCTAGTGTTGATGGTGGCCCCGCAGGTTCGTCTGTCAGTGTAAGCAAATGGCAGTGCTGAATTGTTCTGAAGAAAAATGGGACTCCTTTCTGCCCTAAGTCACTAAAATTGGAGCCCACACGGTCCCAGAACACAATGCAAAACTGTGACTCTTAGGGAAAAGAGCTGTATGAGGGCACATTGCCAAAGTTACCAAAATGACTTCAAAGACACATAACAGAAACTTCGTGTCTGTAATAGCTTTTTGCTGGCTTTGCACTGATGAAATTAAGACCATGTTTCAGGCGTTTGAGGAAGTAGCTCCTAAATTATTTCTGTTTATCAGTAGAAGTTGCGTGATATGGCCAGTACAAACAAAAGTCACGAGTCTTTAATTTCCTCTTAACGAGAAATAAGCAGATTCAGCCACCCAAACCTATGCAAAGTTTCATCTCACGCTGACCACACACTTTATGTGCTTCAAGGAAAAAAACCAAAACATGTGACAGGGGGAGCAGTCTGTGGTCAATGTCCCTCTCCATTGTAGGGGCTCTGTTTCAAGCACAGCTGTAAGTCTCATTTGCTTTGACCTTTCCTGGGGGAGCTGAGAATAGGACAAAGAGTTAAAGTATTACCAGTCTCTGCTGAGTCTGCACTTCTCGGCCAGGCAAGCCAGAGAGGCGGCTGGAAGAGGGTGTGCTCGCAGCAGAGGGCGAGCAGGAGGGGGTGCGGGGAGGGAGAGTAAAACAAAAGGAGAAAAATAAACTGTGCACACCCCGAAACAAAACAGGGGAACAAGTGCAGAAAAAGTGCTCGTCTTTGAAGAATGGGAACTTTTCTGTTTGTTTCCCTCCATGTAGTTATATCTTGTTATCTGAACTCAAGGGACGGTAGATATATGAGTCCTTGAACTCTGAACCGGTGAGGAGAGTAGCAAAAGTAAGTGAATGCAATTTTAGCTGAGCAGCTGGAAAGAAACAGGCTTTGTCTTTTTGTGCCTCAGCTATAGGAGGCCATTTAATGCTGCAACACACAGCTGTTCAAACCTCTTTCTTACTGTATGCCAGTGGCCTGCTAAAACAAAGCAGAACTAAGTAAGTCTTCTCTGAGTGACAGTGCAACTCTGGTTTTAAATACTAGCTGCTCTGAATTATTTGTGTTTTGTTGAGCCCCATCTCTTAAACCTGGACAAGACTTGGTCCCTGGTTTGTTAGTGGGAAATGAAAAAATTAAAAGTGTCCATTCATTTCCACAGGCTTTTTGAAATCCTGCCCTACTGTAACCGTTACCCAATTCCTTAGTAGTGTTTCTGGAAAGCAGAAAAGTACCTTCCTCACTGTTGTGTGTACATCCAGCTAGCGCTCTCCAGTGCTACTACACTATCGAGCAATGAAGTTTCTATTTTTGACTCACTGTGGACAACCTTGCTCTAAACCCCTGGCCTGAATATTGCTTAAATGTAAAATGAGTAAACCTGAACAAGCTAGCAGCTCCACAGCCCATCGGAGCCCTGCCTTCAGCCACGACTGCTGCCAGCAGCCAAGACAGTGGGTGAAGCACAGGAGCTCTCCCAAGCTGCAGCGTGGCACCCAGCGGTGCGGGGACACCCAGGAGGGTGTTTGTAAACAGCATGGCCACATGCACATGAGCCGCGTGGGGCTGGGCTGGCTGAACCTCCAAACTGCTCTGGGGAGAGGAGCAGCTGCGGGACGCAAGTCCCAATGCTCCACTCCATCTTTTTCCACCGCATTTGCAGTGCTGTTGTATCTCTAAACATGCAGGGAAAAATCCATCTGTCCTTCACGGTCAGCTGCAGCTGCCAGCATCCAGAGATGCTGCATGAACTAAATTACATATTGGATTTTATTTCCAAATGCAGTTCATCATGGATTGTATCACAAGTCCATGAATGTGCTGAAGTTAAATAGGGTGTTTGGTTAAATGCACTATGTAACCAGGCAGGCTGAGCTAGGACTGTGATCCACAGCAAAGGAATTCTCAAAGGCCAGAGACATTAAAGATTACCATCTCCAATTCAGGTCGAGGAGAAGAAGGTGGACTCTTGAACAGAAAGCTATGAATGCTGCTATGGTTAATGTCAGGTCAATGCAGGCTTGTGCATCCCATCTCCAGCAGAGAGATTTCTGACAACAAATTAAAATTGGTTTTATTTTGGTATTTTTTCCTCCTTTGAGCTCTGCTACCAAGTGTGATGGCAACATGAAGGTTTGTGGACCCTTCATTAGTACCTTTAATTGATAAAACAGATCAAATGGGAATTGTGTGGTAGATTGGAGCTGATGTACATGAATGGCTTGCAGACTGTGGGAAATCTTGCCTGAATGAATAGGAGGATCAAGGGTATTAAAGGGAGTTAACTGGAGTACCTACTTAGAGAAATGTCATAACTATTTCACACACTGTGATTAACTGACACAACCTACTATTTTTAATTATTGTTATTTTAATTATTTGTTTGGAGGTACATGGAGACATGTACCATTTTACAGTGCCAGTAAAATGGAGATAACATTCTTCCCTGCATCCTTTCTCAGTTGGAGTGGAGGGTTTAAACAGTGCCACAAAGTAAAAAGTCATCCTTTTCCCTGAGGAGATTTATTTAATTTCCTGAGTTGTTTTAGATAAGCACGGCTGATTTAGAGGTCTGAAAGTTTGTGCAGCAAAACCAGAACATGTTGTCAATCAACAGAAAATGCTACTGAAAACCAAATTCTAAAAAAAGTGAAAAGTGTCTAGTTTCTGTTTCTTAAAATTGATACTTCTGTTATCTTAGTAAGCAGAGAAAACGATCAGTAAACTTCTGAATGAGCAGGAAGGAGGGTAAAGCACTGGGGTTTAGGAGATATGGGTTCAGTTCCCAGCTATACCACAGCTTTCCTGTAGGTCTTCTAGGGTTAAGAAAAAAAAGGCACAGAAATGAATGACTCCAGCAGGGTTTGTACCACATTGCATGATCTCTGTGTGCTTTGGCTCTCAGTTGTTGCTTATTAATTTTATACCCTTTCTCTCCTTCTTTGCGTGTTTTGCCTGCTCATTAACATCAGCACCCTGGGGAAAAGGCTGCAGCAGTTCTGCTTAGGAACTCCTCTGAGACACACACACACACACACACACACACACACACACACAGTGCAGGCACTAATAGCAGCTTTGCTTTATTTACTGCAAATATTTAGTTTTTTGAAAGGGAACTGCCTGCCTCTGCTATAAACAAGAGTTACTAACACTCTGGCCCCTTGTGTGCTACCAGACCCCTTTTCTCTACCTCTTTTACTGAATTAAATAGTAAGACAGAACAAAAATAGCTTATGTTTGTACAGCCCCAAGCACAGTGGGATTCTGTTTCGTGGCTGGGATATGAGGTGCCTCCTAATGTGCAATAATTAATTTCACTCTATCCACTCTCCTTATATTTAGAAGCATCAGAGTTGCCATCCTGAATTAGACTCATGCTCCAGCTTGTCCAACAAAGTATCTCTAACCAGCTCACTGTTTCAAGAAAAAGCAGCTATTCTGTTTTTCTGTTAGCTAGACCCACTCTTCCAGAAGCAAACTTCGTATTCATCAGCTAGAGACATTTTATAGCAAAATACATGTTAACTTGCAACTGCTTTGAAAAGTTGGGGTTTCTAACTAAAAATTTGGTTTTTAGCTTCTATACCTGTAGTCTTTCCATCCATTTCTTCTCCCTGTCCCCACAAAAAACAAACAAAAAAAGAAACCCAGAAGACCTACCATTCTTTTTCTTTTTTCAATACTACAGAGTATATGACTGACTAGGTGCCTCACTGCCTCAGGTGTCTCTGGTATAACTTTGCAAGCCCAAGAAGAATGAATAGAGCTTTGTGAAAATGGTAGTTTGCAGGATCACAAGCCAGCTGACATTGGGAAAAAAAAAGCCACCTATACTTAATGTATTGTCAACTGTACAGCAGTGGAAAAATAGATAGAAATCTGTGTTTTCCTGCCTGGTTTCTCACTTCTCAGGCAGTACATAGAGTAATAGAAAGAAAACAGATCAGCACAGTTCTTGGTTTTGTTACTGCTTTCTCACACCTACAGAAGCTTCTGTGCATTAGGGATTACAGGGAAGCAGAAAAGTACAGGTCTGAAGTTATTTAGGAAAAACAAATGTTCCATGTAAAGTATGGAAAGCACTATAGAAACAACAGAGAACTGAAAGGCTGCTGTGTTTTTCTGCTTTGTGTGGTTTTCATCTTTATGAATATCAAGAGTGTTTTTCCCTATTTGGTCTGTATTTTCACTTGCTCCTAGGTATGTGATGTGTACATTTGCAATTACCTGTGCATGCAATGGGAGACACGCTACCATACATTTTCCTTCCCACAAAATGTCTACTAGATACACAAAATGAAAGAATTGTCAAATCTGACCCTTTCGAGTTGTTCAGCTTTCATGTTTTTGATTTTTAGTGTTGCCATTTAAGTAATACTTCATAGCTGTTTTGGGGAGACAAACTTGAAATTAAATAGAAAAGCAAGCAAAGGAGTGCAGAGGGAACAGAAATTTGGTAAGCAGAAAGTATGTTAAAATTTGTAATATGTGTGCACACATACTACTGCTCCATATCCCAAGAAGAGGTGAGTCCCATGTATTTGCCAGCTTTCATAAGTTCTCTTTTAGGGATAAATTGCATTTGTTTTATTAAGCTATACATGCACTTGGAGCTTCATGGAAATACCTCACTTCTGTGGTCTTTAACTTTGGGAAAGCAGTAGAAACTCCTGTTTTACTGCAACAATTCCTTTTCCTCATTTTACCGTGAGCAGGAGAGTCCAATGCTACTTGCACACAAGAGAAAATATGCAATCATTCTTTTCTCCTTTTTGCTTACATAAGAGCTGAAAGAGTTTTGTGTCCTTTGGCAAGTATAAAAATTTTATAACTTCAAAGAATGTGACTTCAAACACAAGTGAAGTAGCACTGAAAGAACAAACAGATTAAACAAAGATGGAAAAAAAGCATTGGGGGCATGAAATGGGGGTGAGTATTGCATGAACAGTTGTCTTTCATTTGAAGATGTTCATTTGAAGGGACAAATCTGGAAAGATGCTGAAGGACAGAGAAGATGAGGGCAAAACTCTCCCTCCAGAATCAGGCCCAGGGTTAATGTTTACCCTTTGATCCCTCTAACAGTGCTAGAATTGGCAAGAGAAGGAAAAAACAGTCAGCACAGACTCAGGAATGCCTTTGTCACGTATTCTCTCACATGCTTTACTCTTGCTTGCTACCTTCTGCTGCCCAGACAGTGCAAGAGTAATGGAAACTGTGGGTCAAGAAAAAAGGCCAGAAAAGAAAATGAAAAGTGGTTGAAGAGCTTACTGAAACAGAAGCAGATTCTGGATATGACACAAATAATTTTATCCTGCAAATGAGAAGACACCACTGCAATGTAATTACAAAATTACAGTGTTGTAATAGACATCAACAGAAAATGGGAGTAACCAATGTGAACATACAACTGCTAGGAGAAGCCATGTGTATAACAAGATCTGTGATCAGCCTTCCTACTCTGTTGCATTACAGTGAATACAATGACTCATCCAGACAAATTCAGAACGTGGAAGAGGCATTTCTACCAACTGCTTCCTTGCTATGAGGAGAAAACAGATCTTAGGATTCATTTTGTAACGCAAGTAATGTGCTTTGCACAATGTTCTGAGTGTTTCCTGCAAAACTGCCTAAGAAAGTCTGAAAAATGTGCACGGGACCAGAAAAGGAGCATTAGAACCTCTGATAATAAGGTCCTACAGCACATGCAGGGCATAGGCTTCAAGTGTCTCTGAAGACCAGAACTGGCCTGACAGGTTTGGTTCAGGTCTACAGGTGAGAGCAGGAAACATGTTGTCAGTTGTGTGCTTCTGAGCAGCTACAGTGCATTTTCACAGAATCACAAAATTTTTGTCTCTGCAAGGAATCCCTAATAATTAACACAATTAGCACCACTTTTCCCTTCCTTTTTTTTTTTTTTTTTTTTTTTTTTTAAGCAACAGCTTGGTGGCATTATTCATTTGGTTGAGTAAATGCAGAAATTTCCACCAAGCTTCTTACATCTAATGGAGATCCAGAACTTGCCTTGCAGTGGTATAAGCTTTTGTAACGGCAACGCCTCTTTGTGTCAACATGTCTCATTAAGTAATAAAGACTTTCAGCTATTTGACTTTACTCATAAAGTTAGTAGGATTCACGATTTCTTTCTTGTTCTTTAAAAAGGGAATTGTTCTAGTATCCTAACAGGCAGTGAATCATGCTTAATTAAGGAAAAAATATATAACCATTTACGGTGGGATTCTTATATTGTAAAGAGCTGGTTTGCCATAAAACCTTTTGGGACTTAAATAAATTATACATTTTTAAAAGGGGAGGAGGGGCACAAAAATAATTTGAAACCTTTGCAATAATTCCCTTAACCCCCATCTCATACTTCAGGTCAGTCTGTTCCAGACAAACCCATCAGCACAGCCCAGACTGTGCTCAAGTGCAGAGTAAAAAAAAACAACAGCATTTGACAAAGGCTCCAGTGGTCTAGAATGCACCACAGATGCAGAAAGCTCAGCCAAAACACAAACTATGATATGAGTTCTTAAAACTCTGCATTTTTTTCTGTCCCTCTCCTCCGCTGTCGGAGGACTAGGGACATTCCTAGAACTCTGTCCTCAGTGGCTGCGTCAGGGCAGCTGCTGAGGATGCTGGGACACTGTTTGTAAACACTCAAACCACGTGCACGCAACCACATGGAGAGTCATCGTCCTGACCTAAACCTCCCCACTTGGTAAGCTGGGCTTTTGCTGCAAAGGAGCCAAATCCTTTCCCAACACGTTGTGACTTAGAGTACTCACGCCAGGACACTGGAACACAAACTTGGACTGCTGATGCATTATTGGAAAGGAGATTAGGCAGAAGAGTTGTTTAAACTTTAGTCATTAAATGTAGAGTTTAAGGACAGGGTAGCTCATGTAGAGTGCTGAAGATGTTCTTTATACAGCTGCAAAAATTCAACTTAAACCTGGAAACTTCCCCTCCCCCACGCATACACCTGGTAAAACCAATATTGCTATGCTGGGAAAACATGCGGAATATATTTGAGGTTAGAGGTAATGCTGTAGCACATGCAAAGATTATTTCATGTTGTCTAAATTGCATCTTAGTATTTAATCAGAGTGCAGCTGGTACTGCCCTGTACCTGGGGAAGACACTTCCAAGGGGTATTTGATTATTGAGATATTCCTGGTTATCCTAGCTATCTAAACACTCACCTGCTCACTTCTTTGAAACTGTCTGTTGTGGTTTAACAAAACTTTGTACTTGATTAGGCTTAAAATGCTGAATTTTCCTTTCTTGCTGAACTTGAGCATTGAACAAGCCTATTCCTTTCCACACTGCAACAGAAATGCTTCCTGCATTAACATTTTATTTTTTTTTTAGTAAGAGGAAAAACACACACACAAGGAATTAGGTCAAATACTGCAAGCCTTTATTTGTCTGTAAGAATAATCCTTCTGGGATTTCTTGCCATATGTATACTATAAGGCAACAACACTCCAACTTGGAATCCTCGCCTCCACAGAAAACTTTGCTTTTTAAAGAAGCCTTAATTTTGTTCAGGTTACTAAGATGATTCAGCATTCTGGAAGGTGTTTTAGAGATGAACAAGCCTGCTTGAAAAGACAGAGAGGAGTCTAAATCTTTATGCCTTTTATTTGTTAAACTGTTTTTCAAAGCATGGCAATTGTCTTTAAAGTTACCTCAGATTTAAAATTCTTTATTGTGAAAAACTAGTAGAAAACTCTTTTTGATCCACCTAAAAGTTAGGACTTATTTTTTCCTTTATTTCAAGAACAGTATGAGATACATGAGTAAAATTAGTTAGCTGTTATTTCTATTTCTCAGACCTTGTTTTTCTCTACCTTCTTCCTCCCTGCTACGTAATGCAAAGCACATTCCCAGTATTTTAATCCAAACAACCTTTTTGGGTCAGTCATCAGCTGTCCTTGGGATTAGTCCAGCTGATGCTGGAGGGTCAGAATTTTATTCCTTAACCCCACCATCTCTGCATCCACCCACTGAGCAGTTTCTTAGCAAAATGGGTGATTTTCCATATATATATATATGGGAAAATCACACACATATATATAAATATATATTTATATATATACAGATTTTTTTTTAAGGAAACTTATCAACCCTAAGGTAAGGCAGAAGTGATTTCTTTTCAATGGATGACTGAGAGGATGATTACTCATGGTACTTTCCATTTGTAAGGCTTTATTATCTAGGATTATTGGGACCAGGTATGCAAATTGAACATGTAAGCAGAGATGATGCAGTAGCAACCAGAACTATGGCAACTTGTTAGTAGTTACTTGTTCAGTGTTCAAAGGCTTATTTCTGCTGCAGAATGTCACTAAATGAGTAAGATGGTACTCACTGCCTTATGAAGTAAGGGATGGGAATAATGCTGCAAGTGTGATTGATTCATACAATTCTCTTTTTGGCTTTCAGCCATGATGCAGTCATATGCTTTATCTCTGTCAGACTACAGCTTTCTTTTTTTTCAATAATGAATCATAGTACATCCCACTCCATTTCAGAACCAGCACATTGCCTTTCAAAATGATGTCACAACTCTTAATGCTGCTGGCTGACTGCCTTAACAGCAATCAGAGTGCTGGACTAAATAAATACTGTATATTATTTGCCAAAATAATTTGTGGTTGTGTTCTCCAGCACAGTTTCCAAGATAACCACCGACTCTACTTGAAACTTGGCAACTTTGTTCTACCACTTTCAAGCTCCAATTGTGAAGCTAGCTTACAGATGCTGCTACCATGCCTAGAGCTACTGTGCAGCAGCCCAGTGAGAGAGGCAGGGGGGTCACTCCCTGTGACCAGCCAAATTTGACAGCTCTTCTGGAATTCCACCTTGAAAAATTGTCAGCTTTTCAAAAAGGACCTTACTTGGCTCCTGTCAAAACACAAAATACATCTTCCCCTTGGAACTAAATGGAACAAGGGATTTAAAGTCACTGCTAAGGTACACTGATAAAAACACTACTGTCCATGCAACTTAGGAGTGAAGCACTCCCTGTAAACCTGACCAGAGTCAGTAACATTAATCCAACATGACCTTCATGTTTTTTCAAGCAGCAGATTTGCTCCAAACTATGGTTAGGGGTTTTTTTCCCCCCTTTTCTTCAGGGCTATTTGGCTCTTGTTAATATTTAAGAGAACAGTGTGGAGGACACAGGCCAGCAGCATCTGAAGTGCTTGGGCAAGAAGCAACAATCCCATCCAACTTTGGCAGCTGAAATGTCAATTTCAGCAGCAGCTACAGGTTCTCCCAATTCCACATGCAAAAGCCAAAACCTTTACAACCTCGTATTTCTGCTACCCAGTGCAGCACTGGTACCAACAAGAGACCTTCGAAATCTGTCCATCATAATAACTCAATAACTCTGCAACAAGCGCACATTTCTTGTTCTTTAAACAATGCTGACATGCCAAAGTCTAAGACCATGTGCACTATATAAAAACAATATCAGTTTTTCTGGCTAAAAGCCACCACAATGAATCACCACAATGCCAAAGTTCTCTTTAAAAACCTTACTACCAACAGTGATAGTTCTGTAGATTCGGGTGCCTTAGTATCTCCTGTTTAGCCTTGTCTTCTTTTGAAGATTTGTTCGGAATGGGCAGTACAAAACCACTTTCTGAGGTTCCCTGGATGCATTTACAAAGGGGTTTTTTTATGCCACTTCCCAAAATGTGACAACTCTTTCCACTGAAATATGACTTTTGAGTTCTTAATTTCACATTAACAGCAGTTTAGTACCACCACCAAAACACTGTTGTTTTCCACAGCTTTACATTTCCCTTTTTCCCTCCTCCCCTCACCCAGGCTTCTAGATTTAAATGTTTTCTGACTTCACTGGCAGGGGTCATTCTAAGCTTTCCAGGAGAGACAAAACACTGCCTAACAGAGATTTTTTCCCATTGGTTCCAAATGGTGATTTTCTGCGGGATAAAATACAAGATGGGCACATTGTTTCAGAGAGTTAACAGCAGCAGCCAGATCCCGCTGTAACTCCAGTTTAGACATGACTATTGATCATTGACTTCTCCCTGTTGAGTATCTTCGGCAACCACGTGCTATTTTGCACTTTGCAGCCTCCAAAGTGCTACAGTGGAATACACACGCAGATACACAAGAGAACGTGTGACTGCACTCACCCCCTGCTGCAGTAAATCAACCTGCCATTAACACGCGAATGGAACGGCCTCATTACCCGATAAACAACACCCACTGACCTGCTTTCACTAGGGACACTGTTATCTGCTCATCTCTGAAACTCTTCAACTTCACATTGAAAGGAAGAAGAAAAGAAAATGATGTTGAACATATATTCGGAGCTGCCGATCACTGCTCAAAGCCTGCACATTGGCACGCCGCTCATCATGGAAAGCAAATCTTGTGATGAGATCTTAGGCTGCAGCGTTTCGATGAAAGCACGCTAGACCGCATCACTTTTCCCTTCACCTCATTCCGAAAAGGAAAATTACTTAGCAGAAAAGATTCTGCTGAATTTCCATCACTCAGACCGCGAGCCGAAAAGCGCCCTTTTAACTCTGGGCAAGAGAATCAGTGCTGATGTCTAAGGGGGTGATTTAACGCCGATAAACGCCGCGATGCGAGCGAGCGAGCGCACACTGCCGCGCGTCCGACTCAGGCGCGGCGAGGTTGTTGCTCTTGTCTGTCATCTGGCGGGGAACGAGCCTGACCTCGCCGAAAGCGTTCTTTCAGGGAAACACGCTCGGGAAAGTGATTCTCCTTTTCATCCTGTGGCCACATTGTGCCCCGACGGCGGGGTTTAGCAACGCGGGCGAAACACGCGCGTGGACCATCGCACGGAAAACGCGAGGCCTCGCTCCGAGCCCCCGCCTCGCCCGCACGCACTTCTCCCTCCCGAGCCCCCGGCACCGCGCTCCGCTCGCCGCCCCCTCGCCCTCCCCGGCCCCGCGAGCCCCCCGCCTCTCTCCCCGGGCTGCGCCCGCCTTTGTGTCCGCCCGGGGCCGGAGAGCGGCACAAAGCCGGGGCGCCTCCGGCCGCCGTGCCCCGTCCGCAGACAAAGGCGCGGGGAGGGGCGGCGAGGCGAAGCCCGGGTCCGGCCCCGCGGGGAGGGGGCGGCGGCGCCCCGGCCGCCCCTGTCAATCAGCAGTGTTGGGGGACCCGTGGCGGCGCCCCCTCCTCGCCGACCCCCGGCGGCGCGGCGCGGCGCTGCCCCGCGACACCTCCCGGCGGTGCCGGGCGGGGAAGGCGGCCGGCGCGGGGATCCCGCTCTGACCTCTGCCGCGTCCCTCAGCCTCGCCGACATCCAGCACGCACAGCCCAGGCGCCGCGCTCCCCGCTCCTACAGCGCCGCCATCTTGCTTCCTTCTGCTCCTTGGCGAGCGCGGCCGGGCCCCCGCATCAATATGCGCGCGGCGCCCTGACGTCGGCGCCCGCCCCGCGCACCGCCCCGCGCGCGCGGCACGGCTCCCCCCGGTCCCCCCCAGCGCGCGGCGCGGGGGCGCCCCCAGCACCGTCACCGGCGCCGTCCCCTCTCCCGACCGCGCGGGGCTTTTTTCCCGGCTGCTGACGCTCTTTCGGCCTTTTGGGGATTCCCACCCCCGCCCTCTCGCACCCCTCCGCCTTTTCTGCTTTCGCCGGTGGGTTCGCGGGACGCGGCGGGGCGGAGGGTACCGCCCTCCGTGCGCCAGCCCCCGCCACCCCCCGTGGGACACCCCCCGTGCCGCATCCCTCCCGTCCCCGGGGGCCGGCGGCACTTTCCCACGGCCCCGGGAACCCGTCTGCAGCGCGGGCTGCTCTCCCCGGCTGCGGCGGGAGGCTTGGGGGTGCAGCTCGGTAGTGCGCGGTGGCCGGCTGACAGAGTAAAAGAAACGCCAAGAAAGAAAAGTGGAGGGAGGGGGGGGATCGACAAAACCTCCTCAGGCTTCCCCATAATGAAGCCCTGTGCCCTTAGACATCGGGCTGCCAGCGGCGATTGCTCAGCGCGGGGTGCGCTGGACACTCGTTCCCAGGAGCGCCCGCAGCCCGCGGCTCGGTGCGGGACGAGCGGGACCAGCGGCACCGTTCCCAAACTACAGGCTCGGGGCTCGCCGCAGGACAAACGGTGTCGTGCCCGCGACAGCCGGAGCCGCAGAAGGAGGTCCGGCTGCCGGTCCCAGCCCTGGGAGCGGAGGTTCGTGTCCCCCGAGCCTGCCAGCCCCCGCCGGCGGGGACAGCTCCCCGCTCCCATCCCCTCCGTGCGCCGCTCGCCGCCTGTCACCGGCGGGGCTGGAGCCCTTCGAGCGGGGCAGCTGCGGGGAGCCGAAGTAAAAGTATGCAAAGTCGCCTCTCTGGGAACGGGCGCTGGGCTTTCACACCGCCGAAACACCGCCCGGAGTGCCGAGCGCCGAGCGCCGGACGGAGCCCGGGGCCGCCCCTGCCGCGGGTCCCTCCACTTACCACTGCGCCAAGCAGAGCAGCCCACAGGCTGCTTTCCTTCCGCTGGTCCGGGGCAGGTGCGGGGCCCAGGAGGATTTTAGGAGAGCATTAGCTTTCCAGATAGGCCCTCTCCCCCTCTCCGGTGTGTCTTTCACCCCAGGGGGTGCCAGGAGAAGGTCTGCAAGCGCTGCGTTCATCAGTGGTGCTCAAGAGATGCTGAATCCGCATCTGTCCCCTGCCTGGCAAAGGCAGGCTGGTGAAAAAGGGCTTCGGCAAGATGACAAATCCGGTGCATTTGATGCAGATCAGAGTGATTTCTAGGAAGTTCAGGTCATCACTGAGTAATTTGTTTTTCATACCACAGGTTGTACACTGAGTTTTGGTTTTACTTTAATTTCTGTGAAACATTGCAGAAGTACACTAGAGGTAAAAGTTTGCCCTTGCAACTTGCTAAAATAGCAGAGTGTCACTTCAGTACCTTTGCGAGACAGCTCGTTCTCCCCAGCCTTTGGAAAGGTGCTGGGCTGGCTAGCCCTATCCTGCAGGAAAGTGCCTGGGGCTTCTGACAAAGACCTTTGTGTGTACTTCTGCAGAGCTGACTTCAGCAGCATTTCGTGCAGACTAAATCTATGCAAACAGATGCAGGCTTCTCTCTTCTTGGAAAAGTAAATGATGCAAAAAAATGGTTAAGGTCTGCCTCAATTGTGCCGTTTTTTGTGCTTTCACAGCACCTGCTCGATTTCCACAGGCTTTAATCAGCATTTAAAACCCTTTTAGGTTTGCCTGTTTTATTAAACCTGGGGTTGCTTTATCCGCTGGTGTGGCACATCCAGCTGACACGACAAGGAGCGACCATGCTCAGCCTCTCAATGGGTTCTGAGCGCTCTCTCATCCCTAAGCTGCTCGAAGGGCGCCGCAGACACCTCCATCCTCTGTGCCCTGGTTCTGCCCAACCAGGGCTCGGCGCTAACAGGGTTTGCTGGGCCTCTCTCTGTGCTTTTCTCCAGCAATTTGCATTGTGCTGGGAGAGGTGAACCTCCTTTGCATGGTTCAGATCCCTCCCGTGCCCGTGAGCCCTTTGTGGCTGGAAAAGGCAGGTGGCGGGTTTTGGCAGGACGCTGCTGCATTGGAGCAAAGACCAATCTTCCCTTTGCATGAGCAAGCAGCTGCAAACCTGGGTAACTGAGTGGGTAAAATGGAAAAAAAAAAAAAGTAAAACCCTCTAACAACCACCAAACCCAAAAGCCACAGGCAGGAGTTTGAAACTGAGCTGGGATTCTTTTGTTTTCTGACTGTGCTTCTGTGCTGAAGATAAGGGACCACTCATGCATGTTTTACCTGCACATATGAATGTGAGAAATGCATGCATTTTTTAAATGCTTCCTGACATAGGTGTGGTTCCCTTCCCTATACTTTGCTCTCTCTCACTCACTCTCTCTTTCAACTTTACTGCCCTAATGACAGCCTGTTGTAATCACGAGGCTCAATAAACTCTGGAGCAGTCCTGCTGAACCAGCAGTACAGTCTTGCCTCCCGGAGCACAAGGCACATTTACCGAGCCTCCCCTGCACCGCCAGCCTGTGTTCAGCTGTCTCAGCCTACAAACCTCCTGAGTGACCCGGTGCCATCCTGCTACATCTTGACAAACCAGGATGTTTTGGTTTCCAAGACAATGGCCTTCTGTCCTGCATGCCCCTGTCAAATGTAGCGTGCTCTACAATGCATGTTACTTGGTATCTGTTAGCAGCCCGATGGGAGGGACATGAACCTAAATTCTCCCTTGGAGTAGTTCTGTTTGCTTCAATGTATTTATTGAATGAGACATTTTGACCCATGTTGCTTTGCCCTATGAGAAGTCACATAAACCCCCTCACACTTTTTCACCCTTAAAGAGTTGGGGGCAAAAAGTCTTTTACCTCTCAAACGTGCCGTTCCCAGACTTAAGCTGTATGCATTCCTCAAAGCAAGTATCTGCTGTAAAAAACAGATATGCAGCTTCTTTGGAAATGTGCTGAAATGCAGTTAGCTCAAACAATGCTCTGGAGGTGTTTCTAGAACTGTCTCAGCCACACCATTTCTCATGGGCAAAACCGCAGGTGAAAAGCATCCTGCAATGAGAGCATTTGTGTGTACAGTGTGTAATTGCACACAATTAATCCAGCAGTTTCAAAGAGCGTGGGCCTTGCCCCTCTGCTAGAGGAAAACTTTCTCACTGTCAAGGATGTTGGGGGGGGGCTAGGACAAGAGTTACAGCCAGATTCCTGCTGCAGTGAGCAAACCTGACTGACTTACTGAGGGAATGTAATGTACGTGACCTCCTCAAAGCCCCAAATGAAACATCCAGAGAGATGTACAGTGCAGACAATATTTCATCCTGTGCCTTACACTGCAGAATAAGTGGGCTTGTATTAGCTACCCACTTCACATAGCTTGCAGGGACAAATTGAACTCTGACTTTGAATTTCTGTGCAACAAACACTTCAGACCATAATTCAATTGTTTCTAGTGAGACTTCAAATTTTCGTGTTGTTTTTATTCACGTTGTCTTGCCCCTATAATAAAGTGTGAAAAGCTATGTGAGGTGAGAGGAAAGAAATTTGCTAGATACCCCATTTCACCTCCTCGAGCAAACCTCTGGGGCCCAGAGAACTGTCTGCTGTAATGTGATGGGCCTGCAGAAAATCTCTTGTGTCCTTTCTCCACACAGACATTTGTCTCTGTCTGTCATGAGGGACACTGATTTCTCATGGGCCCATGTCTGGATCACAGCGGCATCCACCAGAAGCCCTAGAGAGACAAGGTGAGGGAAAGGCAACAGGACCAGTCCAGTGAGCTGTTGTTTTGCTTTGGTTTATATTTTCAGCAGGGCTTTTTCAGGTCCTGAGACATCAGCTCATCCATGAGCTTGAGAATCCAGCCTCAGAGCTGAGGGATCACACTGATGCTGGGGCTGCAGCCGTGCCAGCAGGCAGCAGGAGGTGGCCCTGCCAGACTCATGTTGATGACAGGATGCCACCTCACTTTTTTCCCCTGAATTAATCAAAGATCATTATTTGTCATGTCTTTGCATTCCTACCCTGGACAGCAGGGGACTTTTCCAGGACTGCAGAGATGAGTTGTTGCAGAGGAAACACGTAGGAGTTTTGTTTGTCTGTTTGGGAGTGAGGTACCCAGTGGCTGGGATGCCTGCAGGGACACTGGATGAGTTGTCTGCCCAGTGCTGTCATTGTGTTGGTGAGAGATGTGTGTTTCCTAAGAGCTGTAGATGGCTCAGCTTTTAAACCCTTGACTTTTGCCAGTGGGTGTAGATGTCTTTGTGCTGCTCTTCAGTGTTTATGGCTCTAAGGTGACTGTAGCCTTGTGATTGCTAAGGCATTTATGGCTGGAAAGCCTGAATTTTGGCACCCTAGACATATGCTAGGGGCAATTCCTGCCCCCAGGATCATGGCTGGGATGAATTCCCTGGGGGAAGGAAGCCTCTGGCAGATGAGAAGGGATAAGGGAGGCTTAAACAAAGGTGAAGCAGGAGAACCCTTTCTAAAGGTACAGCTTGTCCTTTTGGGTTCCCAAACTTGCTTTTTCATCGTTGTAGGAGTAAATTCTTTAATCTTCTATGCAAGAGAATCAGAAGCTCTACTGAGGGGTTGTAGGGGAAAGTGTGGGCTGAGGGCTGGACAACCAGGTCTGTGGTTACTCCTGACTTGACTTTGTTGGCTTCTGGCAATAGCCTTCCAAGAAAGGGCCAGAAGCTGACCTGCAAAGAAAGTGCACTCAGCAGTGTGATACAGATCCTAGATGCAGCTGAGTTGGTGACATTCAGGATCAAAATCAATTCTTCTTGCTCTGCTCATCTCCCTCTCCAGCCTGCCAGCATTCCCCATTTGTGTTCACTTTGGGAAAGGCAGCAAAGCTGGGAAAACAAGTGCATCAACCCAGTACCACAGACCAACACACGCAGGGGGACAGGAGCAGAGTGCATGGCTGCTCTTCCCCAAAACACCTCCCTGTGAGCAGAGACGGCAGCCGGTCTCACTCCATCAGTCAGGCTTGCTGTGGATGTTCTCCCACAGGCAAATGCCTGTCACAGCACAGTGTGGTGAGCTGTGCTGCTTCTGTCAAGCACATTACGCAGCCATCAGGTGGCTCGAAGCTGCACCATCAGTCAGTCCAGCTCTGGGGAGGAAAGCTCTGCTTTTAACCCCCCTCAGAACCATTGAGCAATGAGATGTGACCAGGACTGCTGCCCTGGTGTCAGGTTCTGTATGTGACAATGTGCATCTCTCACTGAATTTTTGGGCTAGAGCGACATTTGGTAGCTGTATCCATCCATCCTCTGATTGTTGGAGGAATTAAAATCCTTTGATAACCCCTGAACTGTGAGCATTTTGCAGCTGCATGAATAGCTTAGGGCTTGAGTGGATTGGGCAGGAAAGGCATGCTACAGCTGCCAAATCCTTTACTGATTTTTTCCCCCTGCCTTCTCTACTGGTGTTTGGTTTTCTCCTTATCTTCAAAGCCTTCCACAGCCTTGTGGGTGGCTTCCTGGTGTGGATCCTTGTGTGCTGCCCGTGGGCTCTGCTACACTGCTCAGCATCACCTCGCTTGCTGGCAGCTCTTGCCCTGTGGCTCCACAGCAGCGTTAAGGGAGCAGGCAGGTGGAGGAGGCCATGGAGTCTCCTCTGGGCTCCTCCTGGTCTCTGCTGGTGACAGTGATGGACCCTTGCATATGATGAGCCCTGAGTAGCAGTGTGAGCAGAGCCTGTGTGAAGCAGAGTGCAGGAGGCTTTTGCAGGACTTTAGTGCTTCTGGTGCTGGAAATCAGTAGTGTTCACTCTGCCTTCTCAGCATTACCAGAAAGTGTCCCAGTTTGAACAGTGGCTTGTTTTCAAGGGCTTCTCTCTCATCTGTCCCTGTACATGACTTTTGCTTGACTACAAATTGAACAGGATGGATGACAGGATAAATTCCTACAGCTGCTGTGCCCTGAGAGGGGCTTGGTGTCTTTTCTCCCTGGAAACTGACTTCATATTCCCCAGAACATCATGGTAGAAAATGAAGGAGTGACTGAGCACTGATCTCCTGAAACCACATTTTCAAATTAGGCATCTGAAAACAGTCTCCCTGTGTCTGTAGCACTGAGGAAAGGTATCTTTTTTCCAGGTGAGCTTGATGTCCCCTGGTCTCAGTAATCAGTACTGGTCCCTTTCAGTTAGATATTTCCCAATGTATATATTTTAACATACAGCTTTAGGTATCAGGAATTTGGTCATTTTCTACAGCTCATCTCTCAATTAGGAAAGAAGAGGTTTTGCTGTTAACTGAGAGAAGTCAAGGATATGTGCCACTTCTTGCAGTGCAGCCTGTGATCTCCTGGCATATAATGAAAGCTGGCTCCTATGAGAGTCTTGCAAAGGGAAAAGTGCCAAGGGAAAACTAGAAGGGACTGATGAAACAGTTAAACAGGCTGATATACAGACACCTGGGATGTGATACAGCAAATGCCAGTCTTTGGAAGGAGCCTTAGTTGTGTGCCTGGGCAGGAGCTGGGAAAGGCAGGGGCTGTAACGTTGCATGACTCAAAGAGCTTTACCTTTTCATTTTTAATCATTAGTCATTTTAACAAGCTCAGTAGGACTTTACTTGTTGGTTGCCGTTCTCCCAGTGCATCCAGATGAAAATCCCAAACCTTATAACGGGGTTGCCATTACCCTGCGACTCAAAAATTCTCAGCCCATGAGCAGAAGTGTCGTGTTTGTTCATATCCTTAGTGCAGGCACAATTATATTGAATTAAATTCTGCTTAAATCAATTTTACCCTGTAAATGAAAGCTACATGCAAAGCTGGCTGCTTTGCAGCATGCATTTAAGCAGCTAAATAGTGTTCCAAAGCAATGTAAATGCGTGCGTGCCGGTGATCTCTGTAGTGTGGATTTTCTAATCTAGAAGCAATGTATAAAGAAGATAAATGTTGTAGCTGTCTCAGTCTCTTTTGATTTCCTTCTCTGGCAGAACAGTTTGTCTGTGGTCCTAGCTGAACTGTCAGCTTGCTTTGAGTTTTTCTTCCATGCCTGCTACTGATTTAGGCAGGGAGTCAGCACCATATCTCCTCAGGGGCACGACACCCAAGGAACACCCATTTGGACACAAACTGGCAGCAGCCTAGGGCTTTGCAGCTCAAGGAAGGAGCTGTGTATTCAGTCCTTTTTCTTCAGGTGAAAGTGGGGATGTTATATACAGTTGTCCTTCTGCCCTTCTTCAAAAAGGGAAGGGAAGCTCTGCTGAAAGATGCAAGTATCCATCAGAGTCACAGTCACTGCATTATATTAAAAGGTACGTTTTTATCTCAGGGATTGAAGAGCGAGAAGAGCAGACTGTCAGAGCTCAGCAGCTGTGAGGCACCAGCAGAAGCCCTTGCCTCCCTGAGCAGCTCTAAAACACCACAAATTCTCTCTTCTTTCAGGAAAAGGCAGCTGCCTTCCTGGCTCATTGGGGCAGCCTTCACTATCACAAGGTCTCCTTTGTCATCCAAATGTAACAATGTGTGTCCCTTTCGGGCTGGCAGCGGGGTGTTGCAGGTGGGGTTTGCTTTTGGTCACTGGCACCAGCAGGTGCTTTGGGCAGGGCTGAGGGCTGGAATCCAAAGCATGTTCAGTGGTCAGCCTTAAACTGGCAACATGCACCTTTGCATGCAGCCACTGCCTCCAATGTAAAATGCCCCTGCCAAAGTGAAAAATAGCTGTACTGATTCCTGGGGGAGGCAACCTGCCCTGTCTTCTGCTTCCCTTAATAAGGTGTTGAGAGACAAGGAAAAGAATGATTTTATAAACCTGGTGAAAAGTTTTAAAAAAATTATAGCTGTGGGGTGATGTCTGCCTTGCTAATTTCATCTCTGAAAAATTAGGAGACATATTAAAAAGTAATTGCTCTGATAGAAGAAGGCTATCTGTGACCAAGGACTCTGACTGGCACATAGCCTGCAATGTACTTATCATATTTCCTTCCTCAAAAAACTGTGGATGAGCTCTCCACCTCTGTGGCAGGATCCTCAATTTTCTTCAGTACCAAGGGAGTGGGGATGCCACTGATTTGAGGTCTCTAAATTGAAGCACCTTAAGGGGCACGAATTTTAGAAGATATTTTCTCTGGCATTTTTAGAAAATTCAACTGCTGGATATTTTCAGGACATCTCAAATTTGGGACTCACTTTATAAGATTTTTACTTCCAGTCCTACTTTGCCTTTCTCTTCCATTTGTAAATAAGAACACTAATACCCTTATCAGCAGAGGGATTTAGCAAAGATAAACAGATTTAGTTTTAATTCCTTCAGAAATCATGCCAGAAGTACAGAAAATAAACAGGAAGTATTTGGGTATTTAGCACAGAAGCAAACCAGGATTTAACAGGCACCACAGAGACTCTGGGGGACAGATTACAGCTTGGAAAGACAGATATGGAAGGGCACAGCTGATCTAGGAAAACTAAGCAGAGAAAACGGGGGTTAAATTTTGCAACAAATACCAGGAAAGGCTGTTCTTCATCTGACATTTGTGAGGAAGCAAGAGGAAGATTTATTGAATGACTTTGGAGACAGATAAGGAGGAGAGAGAGGAGGGCATAAAGAGGAGGGTTGTTACAGCCCTCTTGGTGGGAAGGGAGATGTTTAGGGAGGTGCAGCACAAGCAGCTGCTGAGCAGTCACCCCCTGGCAGTGATGGGCACCTCCCCCTGCCCACAGCTCCCCAGGAGGGCACAGGCTCAGCATCAGCAGAACAGGCTGCTCTGGAGCCAGCAGCCCAGGGTGCTGTGCAAGGGCAGAGCGTGCCCCACAGGGAGGTACCCTCTGGTGTTCACAGCCTGGTGAAGCTTTGCATGGAGAAATGCAGCCAGCTGGAGAGCTTCCAGGAATATATTAGATGAGGGAGTTCAGAGGTCATCTGCAGGAATGACAGTTTATACAGCAAAGCTCTCCCCCAAGCAGAAGGGTTTGGAGTTGCTGAATTGGGATTTTGGCAGCTGTGAGAACACAGTAAGTCATCTGCTCCATGTTAAATCCTGTTAAAATGCTGAGCATCAAGTGTCCTTCACATCCTCTAAATAAAGCAAGGAAAACCTGGGCTAATTGGCAGCAATGTGCATCTATTGCCAGGGCAGTAATTTCTGATTGTAAAGATTGTTCTGCACTTGAAACAAGTGGCCTGAAGAAGATATTACACCCAAGGCTCAGCAGGGTAAGGCCTGTCAGGAAACCTCCACACAGGCCAAGGATGAACCAGAAACCACCTACAGTCCTTCAGAGACCCATGTTTGCATCATCTCAAGAAAATGATGGACTTTTTTCAAGAGTCTCAGGAGGAACAATAATGTTGTGGTTGGGGACCACACAGAAAATAAAATCTGTGTGCTTGGAGTAAGATAAATAGTAGAGAGGTGCCATTTGCTAGGCTGTCCTCACTTAGGGAGTTACAGAACACATTGTCACAAGGGAAGGAGGGAGCACACCTTACATTGCTCTTTGCTAGGATGCCGGGGTGGTCTGAATCTAGAATCAGACGAAGACAAAACAAAATGCAATAGATGAGGGCTAAAGCTAGAGAAATTCAGCCTGAAAGGTTCTCATTGTTAAGAGCAAGTGACACTTTTTTCTTAAATTTGGAATAATTTAGCAGGGGAAGTGCGAGAGCGTTTCAATCAAGGGTTTGTCTAAAAGACATACCATGGTGCTTTAGCTGCTTACCTAAAAGCTGTGCTGTGTGAGAAGTCAGAAAAGATGGTTGTGTGGTCAGTGGATCACACTTTTAAGTCATTTGTGCTGTTACTGTGACACAAACTGTGACACAAAAGCATGAGACAAACCTGAAGATGTCTGCCCTGTTGCTGGAGGTCTATGCAGGGAGCAGATGCCTGGCATTCCAAAGTGAACAGATAAAATCAAGATGTCCCATGCAAAAGAGTTGTAATGGTATTAATTTCACAGTCCTTTCAGGGCTTTTGAAACCAGGGATTGACAGAGGAGTCAAGAGAGGTGGCTGCTAGCCCACTAGGGAGCTCGTGAAGCTCCCACACGTCCAGATTATCAAAGAAATTTTGTGGGCTGTTGCTGTAGGGCTCCTGTGGCTTTCACTATTTCAGCTGGCTGTGCTTCCCTGCCAGAGCTTTTCTTAATTTTCAAGCAGCAAAAAAAAAGGGTGCTCCATCTGAGGGAGGTCAAGAGAGCAGCAAGTTTATGGAAAGGGCAGGACTCAAATTAATAAATGTGGGTGGGATGGAGATGGCGAGGTGCAGTTGTCTTTCACATCTAGTCACCCATGTTAATCTGTCCTAATTGCATTAGAGAGAACCAACAGGCAGCAGAGCTGATGTTTGCTGAGGCTGATGTTTGTAACAGCTCTGGGCATCTGCTGGGAGATTTCACCAGGTCAGCTGCACTGAGGGCAAAGATGCTGATCCCAAGGGTACAACTGCCTGTGCATGTGCACCTGTGCACTAGATTAGTGACAGGGATGTAAACATATGTATGCATAAGTACTCTCAGGAGAGATAACTTAAAGGTTTGATGAATATAATGCCCCTTCACTCCAAACTTAGGTGAGACCCACACTTTGCATGTTGAAAAACAAGCTCTTGATTTCACATTTGCTCTTCTTGCACTTTGAACATGATGTTTTCTCAGCGGATAATATTTATCCCCCACAGCGTGCTGGCTCTTTCAGACTGTTTTTCTCTGGCCAAGCTTTTGAGCAATGAATTGTGTCATTGAGGCTTCAATGCAGGTCAGAGTCTGAGTCTCACTAAGGACAGTCTTTCCTGGGGCAAGGAGGGCAAGTTCTGGTTTGGAAGCTGAATGTCACCTAGAATTGATATTTTTGGCATTTCAGTCCATTTAAACTCATTGATATATTTCTCACAACTCCATGGTTTTGCTACATGCAAATCAGCAGCAATGAGGAAGTAAAAATCCCCGTCTGAAGCCTGCTCATGGCATCACTGTGCCTGACATGCATCACCTGTGTATAGAGGTGACAGCCTGATTCAGTGATGCCTCCAAGCCCTATTGGCCCATGCACACCTATGGTGGTATCTGTGGGGTGGGGAAGAGTGGAGAAGAACAGCATGGGAGTGCAGAGACCTTGTGTGCATATTCAGTCGAATATGCAGCTGCAAGGAATTTGCATTTTTAAACAATGCCTTCATTGCCTGCCCCCTGTCTTGCTTTCCTTGTTTGTTTTCTGTCTTTAGGTACAGCGGTGGTGAAGGCAGGGAGCTGCCCCTCAGCAGAGCACTGAGAGCTGGGTATGAAATGTGACATGTAATGAAACCTGCCAGATAAAGAAAAAACCTGCTTGTTCTGAGCTCATCTTCTTCTCATCCTTTCTCCTTCTCATCCCTTTTCCCAGTCACCTTTTCAGTCCACCTTGTGGTCCCACAGGAAAGCAACAGCCTTTCCTTTCTATAGGGAACTGGTTGGCATGCCCATCACCACAGCTGTAGCAGCATCCACAGAATGCAGCTATTGGAAAGCTTCTTTTCAAGGTACATCCCCCCTCTCCCCAGGGCAGCTGAGAAAGCAAGGGGCCAGCATTCATCTCCTTTTCCTCATGGAAAACATATTTCACATGACTGTAAAACCAGCCCCGTTTTAAGGTAGCACAAATTTTGGCTGGCCTGAGTGTGGGGAAAGCAGGATGCAGGATGCTGTGAGCACTACTACCCAATGAAATGCGAAACAAACCTTGGTTTGTTCTGGGTGGGATGTTGCAGGCCACTGAGGGTCTGGGGCTATTCCTCCTAAGAGATTAATTGGTTGTTGTGTGGCTTTCAAGGTTATTCAGGTTTAAAAAAAAATTCCCCCCACTTTTCCCCACTTAACTGTTGGATATTTCTTCTGCCAGTGGGTTTAGAAAAAACACTCATAGTATGCCAGGCCTCATCCCATGGGAAGCACTAAATGAGATTTAACGATTAACATCTACTTCTAAGCCACCCACAAGGTGTTGACACTCTCCCTGCTGCTAGGTGCTATAGGCACTGAGCTGTCTGCACGTGCTGATTAGTGTCACACGTGTGGCCGGAGTCTCCTATGTGCTGGCCATCCCCACACGCCTGCTCTGTTTGGTGCCCCTTCCCCAGAGGTGAGGGCTTGGGACCTCTTTCCAAAGTACCTTGTGCTGGTACACGATGAGCCTCAGGGGCAGAGCAGCCTGAGCAGGGATGGGCATCAACTGGTGCAGATCAGTGAGCAGCCAAACTCGCCTCCAAAGAGTGGAGAAATGTTTCTAATTTAAATCCACAGGCACTTTAAAGTCAGGGGGGCAATCTTAGTGACAGTGTGACCCAGCCTGCCTGGGCTTTAACACAGCAAATTGAAGAGAGCAGCACAGCTCCCACTTGCAACAGGGGTAATTTGAAGGTGGATTTCCCTAAAGAGAAGGGTAGCCCTAGGCAGCAGAAACCTCTTGTCTTCTCTTTGGTGCTTTTTGCAGGATTTCAATGGCATTAAATCCCTCTGAGTCCTGCAGGTGTGTTTTTTCTCCTGAGGTAATGGTTGGTTGAAAAATTGCCTATAAAATGTCCATTCTTTGAGATTGCGATCTGGGGAATTGACTTTTGTTTGTTAATTTTGTTTACGTATTTATTTCACATTAAGGTGTGGAAAAAATATATTTACAGGGAAGCCGTCACCAAGATAGTCAGACCATCAAGTCTTGATGGTTTCTTTCAGCTTTGAACAGAAAGTGTTGTTCTCTGCACTGCAAAGCCAGCCCAAATCAGCACACACAGTCGTGAAGCATTAGCAAAGGCTGTGAATGCCAATAGTCCTAATATTAAGCCTTCTGCTGCTCTCCCTGGAATTGTCTGACTCGACTGCATCCTGTTACACTTGCAATCTGCTTTCTGCTATCGGCTGATAGACTGGCAGACATTTAAATTGTTATTTAGAAAAATCTGAGAGTGCTTGGATTGGGACATTTTGGGTTTTTCTCTGGCTTTTTTTCTTGTTCTGACAAAATGTTATGGTTACCAGAGGGCAGTGTGGGAAGGGCTTGATCTTCCTTGGGGCTGAACAGCAACAGCTTGCTTTTGGGCTGGTACAGTCCATAGCAGGGACAGCTGAGAGGAAGGGTGAGCCTTGTTGGATGTGGGAGATGCCAGTGTGCTGCTCCCACCTCCATCCTCATCCTCTGTCCCTTATTGGATTTGTTTTCCAAGGAGACATGGGAGAAGGAGATGCCAGCATTCTGCAGCCCAGAGAGACACAAATCATTTTGTGGTGCAAGGAGACAGCATGAGGGACACGGGGGCAGCTAGGTCTCATAGAGCTGGGGTTTGGGCTTGGCACAAGGATAAACTTATGTCTTCCTGGGGAGACTGAGGGGCAGAGAAGTTGTTCTCATGTGAACAGGGAGATTCTTCCTCCTCAAAGCATTGCACTCCTCCTCCTGGCAGAAAACACGGCGGAGCAGGGAGAGCCCCCTCTTGCCATCATGCCCTCCTGCAATCCTGGCGCTCGGGGCCATATCCCAGTGCTGCGGGAGGCACTGCCTGGGGGAACAGGGGCTCCTCCCGAGCCTCCCACCCTCCTCCCCATCGCCTCCGCCCTGCCCGGATGAAAGGCTCTGTGCTGCAGACACCTGGCAGCGCTGGCGCCCGCAGTCGCCTCTCAGTCTCACGGAAGATTTCCCTGCACAAGCTCTCCCGGCTGCCCGAGGTGAGACGCTGCTGCTGCCAGCGGCGCTGCTTGACGCTGCCATCGCGGCGTGAGACGCACCGGGGTGCCAGCTGCTGGCACAGCCTGCGGTGGCACTGAACACTCATTCATTTACTCCGTTTAGCCACGGGCAAGGCATTTCCAGAGGATTTAAAATGTGCAGGGACATGAATTCCGCCTCCTGAATGCTTATGTGTAAGGCTCTCATTTGCACAGCAGTGAAGGTGTCAGGAGGTTTCCTGTAGGATTTGGTGGGATGCCGACCCTGAGGGCAGCTTTTGCATCCTGACGTCTGCTATGTGGGAAGGATCTTTAGATGTGGAAAACCTTCTTACAAATGCTATCTGCCGAGCTGGATTTGGGAGACTTTGTCCTGAGGGAGTATTTTCTAATTTTTGCTCTGGCTCCATGAGATAATGAACTGTAACCATGTCCTGGCATATCTACCTGTATACAAATCATTACCTAGTGCGAGGAAAATCATTTGCCCAGCAAAGTTTAGCTCCTTGGTGCTGCTTTACACAACTAAATTCTATAGGCAACCTCATTTTTGTCTGTAATGAACCATTGCTGTCCTGTTGCCTGCCTCCTGAGAGAGGGCTGCACACATCCCCAGTCGAGGAGCGCCATCACATGTGCCTAAGCTGTGCTCAAGGGATGCTGCTTTGGTGAGCACATTTCCTCTGTGGAAGACACCTGTTTTGGAGAAGGCTGGGAAGCCACAGGATGCAGATACATCCCAGCTGATGGCACATCGTTTGACCTGCTTTCCACCGACATGTGAAAACCATCCTTCCTCATTCCTTCAGTTCTGTGCATGGGAGTAGGATTGACCAAGGGGCTGCTCCCCATGTGAGTGGTGGGAAGAGAACTGCTGGGTGCTTTTGGGCAGTTTGGTTTAATCTCATCTGCCAAAAGCATTCTCAAGAGATTCTGAGGAGAGAAACAAGTGCCAGCCTTGCACAATGGCTGCACTGCCGGGGAGAAACATGCTAAAAATCCTCAGGCAAATGAAGGAAGCCTTGGAGAACTAAAGGATGTTTTGGTAGCTGCTCTGAAGTGCTCCAGGAGCAAAGTTAGGACCACCAGTTGAACAGCAGGCTCATGACTCCAAAATACAGCCTCAACATTCTCTTTTCAGGCTCTCTTGCTTCCTCACCTGGCTGTGCAAAGACCAGACCAAAACCCAGGAAAAGTGGCTGCCATGCATCTCTCCCACCTCCCTTCCCATCTCCTCTTGGCTTTGTTGGGAAAGAGGGGTGCTGGTGGTGCTCTCCCTGCCACAGCTGAGCCTCCAGCTGCATGGGCAGGTGTGGGGACTGTACCTAGAGGCCAAGTTTGCTCCTTGTAGCATCTGTTGGGGAGGAAATGGCTCCTGCCCAGAAAGGGGCTTCATAAGGGAGGGGAAAAGGGCCATTATGTCACTGCCATCTCCCCTCCAAGGAAGCAGAGATCCCAGAAGCACCACCAAACACTTCCAGGGAACTTAATCCCCTACTCAGAGACTGCACAGGGGACAGTGACTGGACCAAGCCTGGTGGCAAGGCTGGGATAAGAAGCTGCTTACATGCCCTAAGGAGAAACTCCTTTCCCTTTTCAGGTGACAGGTTTATGACATGTGGCTGAAGGATGCTCAGTTTCTCAGAAGTCACAAACACCTCTCAGTGCCAATAGCTGCCAAGTTATGTGTACTGGGTGTACAAATGACTGCATAGGCAGTCATGCATGCATACCTGCATGTATATGCAGGTTTATATGCATGCACATATGCATGTGTACAGCACGTGCACCCAAAGCTTTTATCAGGGAACAGGGTCTGACTCAGTGGCACATAGATGTCACACCATGGCACACACTCCCCACCATCTCTGTCTCCCTCCCTCCCTCTCCCCTGGGGGCTTTAGGGGTGTCTGTTCCAGTGTGGGGGTGCAGGGGCTCAGCAACACAGCCTTTGGCACCAGCTGCTTTCCATGCTGCTGCTCTGAGTCAGCACAGGTGGCAGATGATTCATCTCTTGCATCAGTATGATGCTCATCTGCACAGTCTCAGGTTAGATGTGTTTTTTCTATATTTTTCTTTTTTTTTTTAAATGGCAAGATGATTAATCTCCTTGTGCTGGTACTTCAAAAGCTTTAGTCCCAGGGGCACTGTCTTATGTGGTTGGTCTTCTAAAGAAAACTGTGCTACCACTTCCCTTTCTCTGTGTTAAGCTGCATTGTCTGGGTTTTTGTACTTTGCTCCTTCCTTTCACGTTAACTTATGGTTAGCTTATTGTAGCATCCAGACAGCATTAGCTATCCAGGAGTGATAATTTTCCCTTCCACCTCATTCCTAATAATTTAGGAGGGCAGTGATTACCACAACATCCTCCAATCTCACTCCTGCAGGACTTGGTATAAAGGTGGTGAAATGGTTTGGCTGAAAATGTCTTACACTACCAAAAAGGTCTTCCCAACTGCCTCTCCCTGGACTGAGTGGGCATGTCCCTCCTGAAGGAACCCAGAATGCCTATCCAGTATGGAAAAACACATGTTCAGCTTTTAGCAGCACAGAGGTGAAACCCTTTAGTTTGTCAGCCATGTTAGATATTGGTCCTCAGTTGTAATTGCTGGCTCCTGAAGTGGAGAGAAAGAGCTGCTGGAGGAAATGAGAGTGAGGAGCACAAGGGCTTTAAATTGGGTGTTTGCAAGCACCAGCTGGAGATGGACAAGAGGATGTCAGAGAGCCATGAGGTTGGTCCAGACAGTGGGAGAGCTTTCAAAGTACAAATACATCTATCTGGAGGAAGGAAATAACCTTTCTTCTGGGAGGAAAATATCCCCATGGATGTGGAAAAGAGGGACAGTGAAGGAGAAGGGGAAAGGTGCAGTCCCTGGCATGGATGCAGCAGAGACCATGTGGGTTTCTGGGTTTGATTTTGATTTTAGTGTTTCTTGAAAAATAGTAATAGTTTCTCAGAATACTCTGGCAGGTGTGAAATATGTCCTCACCATGGATATGTTTTCGCTGCTTGTGGTGTTTCTTCTGAAGTGGGCTGTAAAAAGCCTGCCTTTCTAATTGAATTTGTGTGTAGATGGAGAAGGTATAATCTAAGATAATTAATGCTAATTAATTATTGCATGGTCAGATGAGCAGGAAATGCACATAGAAGCTTGAAAAAAATTAATTATATGAAAATAGGATAATTGCTTGTGTGTTCAGATACACATTTATCTGAGCAAGCATATACTCAGCATTTTAAAAAGGGTTACTGTAGGACAAAAAAAAAAGCTGTGATGAGAATACATTTCCTAAAAGACTCCCTATTGCATATTAAGAAAACCCCAAAGCTAGCAAAAAATAGATGAAGTTAAGAAGAGGCTAGTTTCATTATCACTTGCTTTTGAAAGGGAAAACATTGACATCACACATCCTACTGCACTCTCACCATACAAATACACTTGGCCTCTGAATGTAGCCATTGTTAAAAAAAAAAACAAAACAAAACAAAAAAGGCTAAATTGTGGTAATTTGTCTCAGAGTGTGCAGCACTTTGTTTTGTAAGGAACTGCAGTGAAGCTGGAGAAAGCAAGGTGAGAAGACTGAGGGGTGAGTGGCTGAGACCCATGGGATGGAAGGGTGCAGAGGTAAACTAATGGTTTTTACATCTGCCACAGCTTGGCCCAAATACCCATTACAGCTGCTGCAGACAGAAGCTGGTTTCCTTACAATAACAAAAATACTTGCTTAGAAAGTCTCCAGAGCTATCAGGATCCAGGTTTCCTTCCCATATGTTTTTTTCCCTATCAGCTCCCTGATTGTAGTGCACGATGAAATGCTCCTCCTTAGCAGCCAAGGCTGGGCTCAGAGCTGGTGGAGGCAGGAGGGGATGGTGGCTGCAGGCTGGGAAACTGGGGTTCCCTAAAGGGACCTGGGGGGTTCACCTCCCTCTCTCCACAGGCTCTTGGGCTTAGGTGGTCCAGTGCTGCATTGCTAGGCAGGGGCATCACCTCCAGGGTTACTGGTAGGATGTGTGGGACAGTTTGTGATGGAAAATCTGTCCAGGGACCATGAGATGGACTCGTGGGAGAGAGAGATTTAAAGCACAAACCTTTATAGCCAAAAATTCTCATTTCTTCCTTCTCCTCTTCCAGGGATTGTGATTTTAGATGGTCTATTGAAAAAGCAAGCTTTCCAAAGGTTTGCAAAGAGTTGCTTTGTGGGAAACCTAATTTTTTTCCTGTAAGTGTGTTTGATTCAGAAATTTGTCCTAACCCTTGTCTGAAGACTTGCAGTGCCCAGACACGTGTTTATCTGCTTACACCTTTCCTCTGAAAACATGGTAGGAAGATGACCAGAGCTTGGACCTTTTTCCACAGAAGAGCACCACAGTTTGCTGTTGGTGCACCTTAGTACCAACTTTCTATCATCTTTGGAGAAAAAGAAAGAAAGATGGAGGTGCTGTCCTTGGAAATGGATAATGGGCTCAGCATTTTCTGGGATCTGCTCTTGTCTAGAGGGCTGGAGGAGGAGCTTAGTGCTGTACCTAAAGACACAAGTCTTCAGAAATACCTAACAGCTGAATTTAGGTCTCTAAAAGGCTGTAGCAACACTGGTTCAGGATTCATTGAATATTTTATCCAGGCACAGGCATCACGTTGGCTTCCAGAAAGTGGGTGGATGAAAGTGTGAGGGGGAGTGTGTGATTTGTATTAAATTAGAAATAATCAGTTAAGCCAATACTGGTTCCAGGGAGCCTCAGCAGACCATTTCCAGTAATTGATTTTTTTGGGAGCCCCGCTGATAGAGCTTTTCTTTTTTTATAATGGATCTGTCCCCTGATGATTAACTAAGTAATTCCTCTAGCAATTACATCCTCTCTGAAATGACAGTTTCATGGCTTAGAAGTTACTGGGAGCTGCCCTGATCACCAAGCCTGTGCAGTTTACACCCCTGGGGAAGCCCCACATCATCCCTCCAACATCCCCATCCCTCTCAGCTTCATCTGTCCCCACAGCTTGAGCCTCATGCTCTGCCCTCTCTGCTGCCCACTTGCACATGAGAATCTCCTGGCAGCACTGTAAATGTGACATAGACATGGCAAACAGCTCCCACCCTGGCCCTGGCACAAGGGCTGTGCCTGGTCTTTTGTTGGGCACTGAAGCCTGCAGGACTGGAAAGCAAGTATTGGAAGATGCAGGGGTGCAGGAATGCACAGGCATCTCATTTGTCACCTGGAACCTCAGCACTTGGTGATGCTGGGACACAGTGGTGCTGGGCAGTAGCTCAGGCAGGAGTGACTTGTCCTCCCTCAGCAGCCACAGAGTGGTGAGTGTTTGGAGGTGTGACCGCTCACAGAGGAGGGGTCTCCATCTGCCTGCGGGGCCAAACGTGACACAGATTGTCTGGATGTCTATGTTGTCCACTGGGATGCATTTTGGGCATCCCTAGGATATGACAGACACATTTCTGGTATTCTATTCTATTGTATTTAAAATTGCCTCCTGAACTCTAGTCGTTAGTAGGGCATGGTTAACCACTTTCACCCTTGAGTGGGAGCTGCACAGGCACACCTTTTCCCAGGAGAAAGCTGTAAACTTGAGGGTGTGTGATGGAGACAAGTCCCTGTGGCTACTGGCCAACAGCAAATGATTATGAACCAGCAGGGCACTCACTTCCTTCAGCTTCATATAAACCGGATAATTATCCTTTGGCTTCGGTATCATCCGTGCGGTGTTGGCTTTGTCAAGTTGGCAGGAGCCTGTTCAGTCTAAGCAACAGGAAGTTTCCTCTGTGAATACTTAAAACTTTAATAATTATTTATTGAATAAGTAGGATGAGAGCCAGGACATAGCAGAAATGTGAGGAGTTTCCCAGGTGACTTTCCAAGGTCTTTGAGATACTAGCAGGTCCCGCTCTAAAGTTATTAAAAGGAAAGAAAATCCACTCTAAAGAGCTTTTGGCTATTCTTCTTGCTCTCTTTCCCTCCCTCATTTATCTGGCCAAATCTCTTCAATCTGCCTTTATTTAGTGAAGTTGAGGAAACTTTTTTTTTTTTTTTTATAAACTGAATCCTTTCTGAGTGATCTTGGTGGAAGAGATAGAAGAAGAGAATACAAATCACAGCACCATATTTATTCCTGACAATGGGAGCTGTTGCTGCTAGTCCCAGGACAAACAGATAAGTCCAGTAATTATAGATAAGTGCTTTTGTTTGATCTATATAACAATTTCTGCATTTTCAGGTAATTTCCCTTAGGCGTTCACAGGCAGGTGGGAAGCTCTTCTGATACAGTCTATATTTTAATCTATTTTCAATTGACTTGTTTATGAGCAAACAACTTTCTTCCATTTTTAGCACTAAGCCTTTTCCTGAGACTGTATATGAGCTGAAGTTATGACAGGATTTAATATTATACTTTCTGACTTCTGCCCTTTCCTCCAAGTAAGTCAGCAAATAAAATAAAATACCCAGTTGCTCCACTCTTGATTTTTCCCAGTAGCAAGAACTTCACAATTCCCTGGCATGTTGCAAGGCCGCCTTACAATACAGAAACCAAAATCCCAGGTGAAGATTTGTCCTAAGCCTGCTAGAAGTTATGAAAACTTCTCCAGAGAAGTGAGAGTAGTGTGTGAATAACTCAAAGTATTCATTTTCCTAGCATTCAGATTCTTCTGAAAGCCCACTGGGATATTTCCAGAGGTATGAACAGACTCAGAGGCGCTTTGCTAAATCCCATTTGCAAGCTCACACTCCATCAGAACTTCAGGGCTGCTTGCAGACACACTGCCCTGGCCAGGAGGTTTGAAAGTGGACATGAGCTGAAGCCAGCTCCATCAGAGAATGATGAAGCCAAGCTTTTGCTATCTCACCTTCAGCTCCCTGAAACAAAGCCAAAGTGAGGGGGCAGGCTGGGCTGTTAGCAGGATGGCTCATGCAGGTGCTCAGAAAGTGCTTGCCTGTCTGAAATTGCCCCACTCTGTTGTTGGCTTTAGGTGATTGTGAGAAGTTCCTGCTAAGGAAGGATGTATTTTTTGATGTCTGAAGTGAATGCAATATTAGATTGCTTGTCAGTTTGATTGGCAATTATTCTTTTAGTGGTGAAAGAGCAGCAATTTGAGAAGACCTAAAGCAAACTAGGTATGTTGAGCTTTGAATCTTGCTCCTCCTCCTCTTCTCCACGCTTTCTGGTCCCAAGAGCAGTAGCCTTGTTCCAGTACAACAGCATTCTCCACTCCTACTTCGAGGCTCTGTTTGACCCTAACCCCAAAAGGAGTGGCCAGTGGGTCTGGCTGAAGAGAGTAGGTAGGTGGCTTCCTTATGGGTTTTTTGCATCCAGCTGAATGCTGATGCTGGATGGACAGAATGGCAGTGCAGAAAAGCAATGAGAGTGTGGCCCAAGAATCATAGAACAGTTTGGGTTGGAAGTGAGTGTGAAGATTCCCCTGTTCCGACCCTCCTCTCCGTCATGGGCAGAGAGACCTTCCAGGTTGCTCAACACCTTGTCCAACATGAACTTCAACACTTCCAGGAATGGGGAGGAAATTTGCTTGCTCTGAGCAGTACCTTGTGGCCTTGTGGCAACTGCCTGCTGATGAAGGACATTCATCCTTTGGCAGTGAAAGACCTCTTGTGGTCGAAGGAAACATCTCCCTTGGCAGTGCTGTGACCAAAAGCCACGTCTGAATCAATTCCAGTTCAGCTTCTTGCAATGAAGCTTCGAGGATGTTCTGGTGAAGTTTCTAGAGCCTGATGATGCCTAGAGTTTCTTGAGCATCTTGTCTGTATCTGAGTTACTGCTACCACCTTTAATGAAAAGGCTGACATTGAACCAGGTAAAGAAATGTCAGTATAAGGCACATGGAGAATGAGGCTCCCATTTTGGACCAAGGAATATCTAATGGGCTCATTGGGTAGTGTTGTGATTGTGCCTGACAGTGAGGGAGCATGGGTGTTTCATTGTGGGCTATGTTAGTGTCAGCTAGGTGTAGAGGGAATGAGTGTCTAATAAGTATTTGACAGAGCTCTCTATCAGTCATGGTAGATACAATAACAAGACATACATTAACTCATTTAATAATTAGCTTCCATCATATCAACTTGATAAAAGAGTACTATTAAGTTAGTCTGACATTGTGTTAATACAGTCTTTAATTTTTAACATAGAAGATTAAGATAAAGTGACTGTCAAGGATTGCATTGCAACACCTTTTCCAGCTATGTTGGGGTAAATATCTCTTTGACAGCATTTGACATGTTAGCCCCCATGTTTGGTATTTTTCTGAACTTTGTATTTGTATTAATTGTTCCCTTGCCTCCCTTTCCTTTGGGACAGGACAAACTTGGAATGGGCACCTACCACAACAGAGCCAGCTTCAAGGGAGGAAAGGTGAGGATGTGGTGCAGAGTGGTGACCATCCCATGCCAGGAACCACACAGAAGAAGAATGGATAAACGACCTGGCTCAGGTCTGTTGTGGAGTTCCTCATTCTACTCAAGGTGTCATTCACCTCTCTTTGCATTACTTTATTTGTATAAAAATAGTAACATTGATATTTTTTTCCCATGTCGTGTTGTTTGGTATGTCACTGCTAGCATTGCCGTACTTTGCGTGGGGTTAACCACATTTCCTGGCGTGGTTCAGGAGGTAGTGAGAGCACGAGAGCTGCTGTCCTGTGTGTGCATTTCTGTTGACCACATGGAAAGTCTGGGTTTATACTAATGTGGGAAAAAAAGTGATATGTGGTTTGCAAGTGACTTAAGCTGGTTACACCTAGTAGATACCTTCCTCATAGTGAAATCGTGTAGGAGGCCTGATGAGAAGCAATCATTTGGGTTATGATCATGTAGTATAAATTTGCTGTGTGTATATTTTGTCTTTTATTTTGCTTCCATAGGTGCTGGGGTGTTTTGTGCTAGCAGTGCATTTCTGAGCCCTTCAGGTAGCATCCTCTGACAGGATTTTTCATCCCTTGCCTTCACTTTTGGATTTAAAAGCCATGCGGGGTTTTAAATGACTCCCACTGCTGGTGGAGAGTCACGCCCAGCAATAGGTGGGGTATAGCAGCCTCTGGCTGTGCTTTGTCCTCTGGCCAAAGCCCTGGTGGGCACCCGGGGTAAAGCAGAGCTACAGTGGGGTTTTCCAGCAAAAGCTTCCCCAGTGAAGGTGCTCTATAATGGTGCTGGAGGGATTTCTTTGGTAGGAGCTCATCTAAGCTTCTTTCAAACCCATGTAATCTTTCAGCATTTTCAAAGGATGTGCTGCCAGGACTGGCCAACCACTGTGCAGGTGAGTTTCTTTCCTACCTCCAACACACTCCCTGTTAGTTGTTTTCCATTCCTGCTTAGCTCCTAAGCTAAAATGAGTGTGACCAATCCATGTCTGTTGATGCATGACAGTTCATTGCCTTTGCAATGTCACCAGGCAAGCCACTGCATATTAATGTGAAGGTTTTGGGGTTTTTTTCAGTTTGAATTCAGAAACTAGATTTTTTGTTCCCCTGGTGAAAAACTGATAGAAGATGAGTATTTGGTCCACAAATAGATATTGACTAATTTGAATATTAATTTCTGTGTTTGTTGCTGATGTGTAAGACTAAGTGGCCACATCATAGAGGGGTTGGAGAGACTTTTATGAAAGGGACTTGAATACTGTTATACCCATGCATTCCTTGTTAAACACCACAGTAATGCCAGTGGCTGATACTAAAAAATAGCGTCAGGCTCAGAAAAAAAACAGAAGTCAGCTTAAAAATCACAAGAAGGAAAGCAATATACACTCACACACGTCTGTGGAGAGGCCATTTTAGTTCTTATTTACCCTTTGGTTTTTGAGCTGCTGTTTATGTTGGTAAGCTCTTTTCCTACAGTCATATGCTGTATCAATACTTTTTTATTACATTGAAAATGAGGTGCACATGACATTACTCAGCTGGAAGGCCAAGGCTTTAAGAAAAGTAAATATGACAAGATTCTTGGTAAAATCATGGAAAAAGACAAGCTACTGTAGCTGCTTTAAGTGTCTTTACTGGTGAAACATGTTGAATAGTCAGTTGGGAGTGGGTACAGGTAATGATTCTGAAAAATTACATTAACACTGCTCATTCAGGAAAATGAGCTCTTGATGGGAGGTGCTAATTGTTATTAATTAAACAGCTTACAGATTATATGATTAGTATTGACCCACAATATTAAAACAGTGAATTACTTACAGTGTGGGCAAGACTACAATATGGGATATTGAATAAGTTAATAAATCAAAATTAATGGGTGTCTGCAACAATTATAGCCATTAGTGGAGCTACAGTCACTTTAAATATGTAAAGAGAAGTTCATAAAAACTAATAGTGTTGTCCTGAAAAGGGGCTTCTTGGACCAAAACAGAGATACAGACTTCTTCAGATCCCATGTAATAGGAGCATCAAATTAGGGGTCACCTGTGGTCAGGAGAGGCTCTTCTTCCATGTAGCTTTCTTAAAGGGGCTCAGACAAACAGTTTAAGCTGTATGCAGTGTACACCTCCCCAGTGAAACCAATGAAAATTAATGACTGAAAATATCTCTCAAGACCAGGCTTTGATGTGAAATCCTCCCAGAGATTTACAAAAAATGAATTGCACTTAATTTAATAAGCCCAAATCCTGCTCTACACTCATAAGGGCTTTTTAAAGTGCTCTGAAACTTGGAGAATCTCTGAGGGATTTGAAGAAAAACTACTGCTTGTTGGCTGCTGCTAGGACACTGGGCTGCCAGTGATTCATGTTGCTTTTGCTTTCACACCAGGCTGTGTGGGTACAGCTGCTGTGTTCCAGTTTGGAGCTGGGGCCTTATTAGTCCCTAAACCTTCTCCCACCCTGCCGAGTCCAATGGTGATGCCTTCACTGGCTGGACTGGCATGACATGCTTGATCTGAGACTGTGGGATCTCACATATCCCTGTGAGGTTTCTGTGTGTGGAAAGGAGAGGGACTTGTGGGATGAGCTATTTCTGCCACTGAGGGCAGAGGACCTCGTGTTTAATGATCTTCTTGCCTTTCAACATGATATTTACCCCAACATAGCTGTGGGTCCTGGTCCCCTCTGGAATCCATCTCCACTGACTTCTGGCTCATGAGGACACATGGGGCTACTTATGTGGAGAGAGGGACAGGAACACCCTCTGAGCATACATCAGGACAAAGGAGGTAGCATGCTATGGACCTGCTCTCCCTTGTCTGTGCTAACTTATCTGAAAATGCAATGAAGCCTTAACACCCAATCACCAGGAAACTGAATCTCTCCAGCCGAAGTTGTACTCTGTTAGTGAGGCAGATTTAATCAACAGGAACCAGTGCTGGAGGACAGTGGCAGATAAGCAGAGAAATTAGTCCCAGAGTCATTGTAATTAAAAACATCAGGGTGATGTCAGCCTGCCTAAAAGGCCATTTTCATGACGAGTTTGTGAGTACTCCTAAACCCCTCATTGGGATTTAGGAGTACTAAACTAATTGGCAAGAGCAAGCCTGTGCATTACCTGCCACCCTTTCCTTCCCCCCTACCCCCCCCCTCGCCCCGTGCATGTGTGATGTGTGTGATGTCTGTGCAATATTTATTGGTTTGGATATTCCCACAAATAAAATTTCCCATTTTTCAATGTTGGAAGACTAATGGCACTTAAGAATTTAGAAGGACAAATTGATGGCCACACTCCTCAGCAGATGGAAATGTTTAACAAATTTCTACATCCACTGGAAAGACTTCCACAAATGTATCTTACCCAGAGACTTCAGCCAAGTATTTATTTGTACGTGGGGATATGTTCTCTTTTTTGTATGAGAATTTTCTTTTCACTGCCACCAAGCAGAAACAAGAAGCAGTACCTCTCACCCCCACCTCTGAGGCAGCAGAGATGGCTCTAGTGGATGCAATTCAGATGGAAAATGGGGAGAGTTCAGCTCTCCTTCCCAGGATGTATAGCAAGGCTTTCAACATCTGTAGGGGTAAATGAAGGTGGTATAGAATGTCATCTTATCCCTCAACGAGCTTTAGCAATTACTAAAGATTAGAAGCAGGCCTGATCTTAACAGGCTGCACCTGTAGCCAATAAGAACAACGGTATAAAAGAGTGGATTGGCGGGATCAGGAGTCAGATGACTACTGCAAGGACCAGGAATAGTCAGTGCTCAGAGGAGGAGCCTATGAGAAGCATCAAGGAGGTATGAAGCTCTGGTAGTATGGAATCCTTGCACTATAATGATAAGGAAGCTCTTGATATATAAGGCAACAAACATTAGTGCCCTTCAGTCTGGGAATATGTCCTTTGCCTTATTAAATAGGAAGAAGACAAATGGGTTACTTCAGGCCAACACTAGAGCAGGTGTTTTCCACTGGCATGCTGGGAGAGTTGAGCTGAGTGCTGGGCATGGGTAGGGTTGTTGAGCTGGGTGCTGCTCTGGTTTTCTCCAGCATGGGAAATGAGGCCACAGAGGAGTGGGTGGGCAGGGAACATTGTCCTCAAGGCACTGTAGTGCACGGGGAGCAGGGCTGACTGCAGATAGGCACCTGTGCTGCCTTTCTGAGGATGGGTAGCTTAGGCACATGCAGAGGATTTCCCTGCCAGGGAAATCAGCCAGGGCAGGTACAGCCACAGGATGTTTTCCCTTTCCCAAGGTCAGTAAGACTTTTTGATGAGGCATGACGAGTATGCTTAATGTCTGCAAGGGATTTTTTTTTTCTTGGTTTAATTGACAGCTTGCTGGGATTTTTATTGTTTGTAGGACATGCTTTGCCCCTGCTAAACCTCATATCTTATTGCTTTAGTTTACAGTCTGAGTCAGAGTCATCCTCAATAATGTTAGCATGAGACTGTCAAGTAAGAGAGAACTCAGGCCCTTTTCAAATGCTCCTGTTATTTTGTGGAATCTAAAGTAGGGGAATGGATGCTTCAGTGCAAACTTGCTGCTGTTGCAAAGACTGGTGTGAGAAGGGGCAGTGAGGGTCACCAAGAACTGTTGCAAGACATGCCAGTGAAGTGTCACTGACATCTCCATTAATGAGCTGCTGCAGAAAATGGTAATTGCACTAGAAATAACCTGGGGTGTTGTTTGAGCATTTTAACAGACTGATCTAATCTGCTTTTCCAGGTGTTTATAACATAACCATAGTTGGGGTATTTTTGCATGCTACAGAACTCTCTTAAGCTCTGTGAACATGTTACATTAGAGATAGAGTTTTCTCTGTGTAAGCATCTCCCTGTGGCAGAGAGAGCTTTCCTTGTCTTTCCTGTACAAAAAAGTGGAGTTTGTGGGTTTGTTTTTTTTTTTTTTTTTTTGTAAGGCCACTATAATCCATTCCAAACTCATTGTGACTTTATGGTCCCTGCAGCAGACAACCCCATCCCTTAGTCCCACACTTTGAGGAGCAGCCTCTAACATGGTGCTGTGTGCATCAGGCTGGTTGTTCTGGCACTGGCTCACAGAGGTGCAGAGCTCTGGTTTCCCACGGGCCCTGGTGGGATCCTCTGCAGCTCTGGAACATGCCTGTGGGCTGAGCACACCACAGCCAGTGTGGGAGAAAAACAGCAGCTGCTTTTGTAGTTGTTTCAAACAAAAGGGAGGGAAAAGAGCCATGTTCTCTGACCTCTTTGCTGCAATGTGCTCACCAAATTATTTCTCCTGGCCTACAGGAGGTCTTGTTTTCTAAAGTGCACAGATAGCTGTCCCAGTAGCCAGGGCTGTTTTGAAGATGCCTTTCTGTTACTTTTTTCTTTGCCATGCAGTCTCTTGAAAATACTTAACTTACTTTCTATTTAGCAGAAAGTTATTCTTGAGGAGACTTGTGCTTTAGAGGTGCACACAGAATGAAACCCTGCCATGCATTAAGAATACCTAACTCAATTTATATTAAAATGTGTCATCGACCCCATGAGATGAATGGGCTACACGTGGGCAAAGTCAGGCATGCTGTCTTTTAACCAAGCTTCAAGACGAGTCATGTGGTGGCAAAGTCCACCCAAGCAAAGAAACAGTCAGTCAGAGGCAGGTTTGTTGGCAGCCCTGCTGCCTCATCCTGCTCTTCCTTCCTTTGCAGCCCCCAAAAGCTTCCTCTGTGGAGGGGTGAGAGTGTTTTCCCTGACAGAAATGCTGCATTGCTGGGATGGAGTAGAGTCATCACCTGCCCTGCTCTCCCAGAGCTAATTCCCACTCCGTGTCCCCAGGTTGACCATAGTGCATTCTAAAACAAACTCAAGGACACCGAAGGATGCCCACGGGATGAGCTGGGGGAGTTTGCCCGCTGCATTTGTTGCTGCTCTACCTCCCAAGATAAGTGCAGGTCCGAACTTTTGTCCAGCTCTAAAGCCTTGTAAAACATAATAGAGCAGATCAAAGGCCTCTGCAGCTTAATAGCCACTTCCCTCCTTCCCTCTTAGCTCTTTGCTAAGGCAGTGCCAGGAGTACAAACCTGAACCAACAGGTTGAGACCAAAATCATCTGCTTTCCACAGGGAATGACGTTTGTGTTTCAACAACCATGAGTAAAAAGCCTGAGACTGACAATTTGCTGAGTACCACAGCCTGCTAGTTACTAGGCATGTACAAACCTGAGGGAATGGCTGCTCCCACAGCCTCCTGCTCAGCTGGAAGTGGCTAAGGGAGGTGGTGATGCTGCCCTTTGCATCACTCATCAGCCTCAACCCTCCTTGCTCCAGCAGTGAAAACGGGTGGTACCTGCTCCATTGGGATACACGATCTGCCATTTCTAGCAAAGCACCACAGGCACTGGTGGTGCTGTGCTGAGGGAAAAGAGATGAAACTGCCCCTTCTTGTCACTTGGATTAACTAGAAGAGTCTGTGCTGGTGCAAGGGGGGCAGGGGATCCCTGACAGGCATATTTTTGAGTGAAGTGCTGTCTTTAACCCACGATGTGGCTCCTGGGAGTGAAATCTATTTCATAAGTTATGGTTTTCCTACTCCCTTGCCCCAAAACTCACCAGTATTGGTGAATGTCACCAGTATTTCCAGTTTTCTTGTCAGGCTGGGCTGCTCTGAAAACAGTAAATGAAACCTCTAATAATTACCTGATTAGTCCTGAAAATGAAGGTGCAGGGCAACTTAGTCCTTGTCACCTGCAGTGCAAGATCATCATTACAGGAATGAGATCAGGATTTACAGAATGGCTTGCTCTAAAGCAAGTGGGTGAATGCAGTTGTGTTGCTTCCCATGAATCTTCATTTAAAAAGTGACTTTACATCAGCCATTCTGGGTAGTTGGTGTCTCTGGAGATGATTACCCACTTAGGGGTACTGGCTAATTTGTTTGCCTTGAATTTTTTAAAAGCAAAGGTTCCTTGCAGCGTGTTTTCCAAGTGATGTGATGTTTTTTACAGAGATGGGAATAGTGAACACTGCCCTGTGGGGTCCTCTCCCCCAGCTTGCCTCAAGAACAAATCTTCCACATGCTGGGGGGTGGGGAAGGCTCTTTACCATGGCAGTGAAGGGAACTGAGGGTGAGCCAAATTATGGCTGCTACTGTCTTTCTGAATTGGGAAAGAGATTATCTTGATATCAGGTATTTTATAGCATGCCTTAAACTTCCTCTGATTTTTTTTTTCATATTTCATGCTATGAAATCAGAGTTTAGATTGGTAACAGATCTGGGTTGGGGCTGTGTCCAAATATTGTGCTGAAGCTGAGTAGCACCACTTCACTCGGCAGCAGTTTTGCTCTTGAGATCCAGGAGTGTGGCAGAAATGGGAGCACACAACGCAGGTGGAAGGTCTGTCTCTGGAGGGGGCTGCTTGCCAGCATGTGAGGTTGCAGGCTGACTAAGCCCAGCCTGCATGGGTTAGAGGAAAAGCAGCTCCATCACTCCAGAAAAGCTGGAAATCTTTAAAAGGTAGAGGTGCTGGCCATCTTTGGGAGCCCCCCTGGCTCCTTTCCCTGCTCCCCACAGCTGCCTGGCAGGCAGTGACAGCTCTGCCAGCCACTGGGAATGCATTTGCTCTAAACATTTCTGAGCTGCTGTTTAGATTAAGAGCCTGTTTGCATTAGGAGAGGGGAAAAGGGGCCATGCCGTGAACAAAAAGCTCCTGCAGATCTTCCAGTGCTCTCCTGCTTCAGGAGAACTGGTTACAGAAAACCTTTGTGTGACTAAAAGCGTGGGGCAGCCGCTGCCTGGGACATGAAGGGGGTCTGTGGGAGTTGCCAGCCCTGCCAGCATTTCTCCTTGAGCTGGTCCTGCCCCTGGCTGCTGTGAGGCCAAGTGTGGGACCCAGGGAAGGTTGCAGGGAGGGAAGGATGCATGGAGAGGCAGCTCAGCAACCCCCACCAGTGCATTTTTCTTGGGGTATCAGTGTAGGTTGGTTATTTGGGTTGCAATTTTTTTTTCTGTAAAACATTTGCTGCATTAATTATGTTTCACAGGGCTCTGCCTTTAAAAGAAAACCCAAAGTAACTTTGCCAGGGCGTTGCCAGCCCTACCCACTCAACTACCTTTAGCTTTGAAAGGCCTTATCAAGTTGAACTCAACTGAGAGGTCATATTTCGAGGAAGCATCAAAAATGTTTTCACTATTTATTTGGGTAAATTCAAATGCTGAGCAGTTTGGCCCCAATGCACCCTCCTCATCTGCTCCCTACATGCATTTTTAAGTTGGTTTTGTAAAGGAAAAATGTAGCTTGACTATTTATGCCCTGAAACATAAGTGTGTGTTTTTTTCAGTGTTATAAATATGTGGATGATCATCTAGTAAAAGGTAACTGGGGGGAGGGAAGGGGAAGAAAACCCTCAAAGGTGGTTTCCATCAGTGCTTCCAGGCTTCACTTCCACTGTTATGCAATTAAATCCAATTCAGTTGTTGCATTAGTTACCCAAAATGGAAAGACAGAAGGTTTCTATCTCTTTCCATTATTATGAGTACGATGAAAGTACCACAGGACCCCATCCCTGATAGGGACCGCTATTGTCTGAGACACAAAGCTGAGTAATAAACACTGTCCCCAGGGGAGATTCTCAGCTGGTGTAAATTATCACAGCAATTAATGTGCTATTTTGAAGTATGACAATTTACAACAGATGATAATCTTCCTCCTGGCCAGGAAGAATTACTGATTTTAGCACATGATTCTATAAAGCCAGCAACAACTGCAAACTGCCCTGATTTACATGCTCGACTATAAACCACCTTCTCTGTCACGTTCCTCTGAATTAAGAGGATTAAGTGCAACGTTTAGGTTCTCCCTCTTCTTTACAACAGACACCTGTTGAGCACCCACCTTCCAGGTGCAGCCAGTAGTTTTTAGGCATTGCTCTTCTGGTGGAGAGCTGTCTCAGCCTTGTGAAGGCAGCCTGGACTTGCCCTGTTAACCTCACCCTGCCTGTGTTGTCTTCCTGCCTGGTGTTACTGAGGTTTGTTACTCTAAAGGTGTGGGGTTTTATAGTTGCTGAGTTAAGGAGTCTTTGAAATTATCTTTGGAAATGATATGGGAATGTAGGCTTTGAAAAGCAAACCAGCAGGCAGAGGTGGTGTATTTCTGCAGCCGTGTTGTGACCTGAAGGATCAGCAATGATGAGGTTGGTGAGAAACCCTTGCAGGGCCCTTTCCTTGCCACAGTAGCTACCAGCACTGCCTTCTCTTTGCTTTACAGGCAGTACTTACCCAGCACCTCTGGGCACATGAGTGTTTATCTGCTATTACTTTTGGTAAAGCCCCGTTTGGGCTTTGGTGTATGAAGGACACCAACATCATGGAATGAGCTGAAGTGACCCACAGGGATCATTGGTTCCAGCTCCTGGCTCTGCACAGGAACATCCCTGAGAGTCACGCCGTGGGCCTGAGTGTGTTGTCCAAATGCCTCTTAAACAGGCTCCATGCTGTGTGACCACACAGCCACCCTCTGGGTGAAGAACCTTTTTCTGATATCTATCCATGATCTCTGCCATGGCTGAAATACTTCTGTCTCTCCAGAAGATGCTTGAGGGGCACTGCTTTTTTTTAAAGAGATGCATACAGACTTCCACAACATCTAAAGCAGAAATTTTAGAGTCTGGCTCTGTGTTGGGGCACCTAAATTATCTAAACCCATCTCAAGCAAGGTTATTTTTTAATTTTCTTTTTCTTTGTAGAGGTTGGATCACTACAGTTTCTTCTGTACACATTTATTTCTAAACCTATGAATTACACTGAAAACTCAAAAGAGTGAGGACCCCTCAGATGTACTTTACACCTAGCACAAATACACACTAGATGGAATCCTGGCTGGATTTGGTTTTTTTAGCCTGGAGATGTTCCAGATGCTAGTGCTGTTACATGTGTGCAATGGAAACAGGATTTCTTTATCTGGTTAAGCACTTTTGGATCCTGCAGGATGTAGACATTACTATTATAATAATGGTTATGATAATTTCCAAGGTAGATGATAAATCTAATACTTAATCTATCTCTTCTAATTAGACAGCAAGCATAACATCACTATAGAAGGAGTCTCAAGTGAGATCAGTGTTTAAAATCTAAAATTCAAATTATCCTTTCTTTTCTGAAGATGAGGTGGGGGGCACTGTTTAAAAATAACAGACTCCAGTGATTAATATGATATCCTCTTGTCTTATCAAAAAAACTACAGATTCAAATTGGAAAAGCTTTAGTGGTCCTAATGGAGAAGTCTTGAGTTTAATCCTACCAGGCATTTTAAAACCATGAGACGATACAGAGCACAGATTTTAAGAGGCAAAATTAAATACTTAATCTTCATCAGTTTAAAAAAAGCCACTTCAGTAACACAGAAGATTATGTAATTTTAAGGAGAGGGTTTAAGTGGTTACTGCAGCCTAAGTAAACTGGGATTGTGGGAGCTGGGAACAGGAGATGCGAGTAGGGGGATTTGGGTTTGACTCACTGTTGGGGGTCAGTGCATGTGAATTCTAGACCTGTGTGTGTAAGTTGAGATCCTGGCTTACCCAGGGCCCCCCTTATGCAGAAAAAGTCCAAAATGTTTGAACAACTGAAAGGCGCAGGACCAGCTGTGCATGTCCCTGTGATGCTGAAGCAAGGGCCAGAGTGGTGGCTTGGCTGCTACAGCTCATGTGGGAATGGATTGTTGGTCACAGTCTGTCTCGCATTTTACTGCCCTCATTTTAATCTGCTAAAAATAGTTCTTTTGGAAAGGTTTTGCAGACAGTTTTACTCGTTCAAGGAGCCTTTCAGGTGCTGGCTTAGAGATCTGCCCATGAACTGGAGCTCTTGTAAAGAGCTCTGTGCTCTGCCTATGTCTTCTGGATTAGGGCTGTGATTATTACAGTGCACTTGGCATCAAACCCACATGAGCTGCTTTCTCCAAAAAGTGAGAATAAATTCCAGCTTTTGCAGGAAAAAAAGAAAAAAGATGAGTCAATCAGTTTTAATTTCACCCAGTGGGAGCTTGCAGGTGGTCTGTTAGTTCTGTGTAACTTTTTATTCTGTGAACTTTTAGTGGGATGCATTTGAAGCTGGGCTGTGGCTGCAGTTCATCCTTTTCCCCTCTTATTTTTTACTGCTCTAAACTTTTTCTTTCATTAGAAAAAAACAAGGTGCTTCCTACACACAAATCAGAATGTTCTGAATGCCTCTGATGTAACAGGTGGTTTTGAGAAGAAAAATGTTTCTATTTAGGGTATTTTTAGCTGATTTGAAGTATAACAAGCGGCTTATGTCTATGTCCCTAAACATGAGTGGCAGGGACTTGTCGCTCACAAAGCCTTATCTGATGCAGAAGTTTTCCTCCATCTGGAGCTTCTCTGTTCTGCCAACTTATATCCTACTGTGGAGGAGCTATAAGGATTGGATCATTAATTAATAGTGGTATCCTAAGGATATTGTCTTAATCCAATGCAGTAAGAGCACTGATTTATTGAGTTGTTTCTTTCCCCTCCTTTAAAAGATTGAGAAAACTCCCCCCTCCCAAAAAAAACTGACCCCAAAATCCAAACCCCAGAAGTGGAGTTTTTTATAGGCAAAATCTAGACATAGTGAAACTGCTGCATGGGCTGGAGGATGGGAGAAGAGGGAGGAAAACCTAATTTTGCTTCCCCTTCTGTCAGAAACACAGTGTGTATTAAACAGCTAAAGTAGCTTACAAAGAAAAGCTCTGCAAACAAGGCTAAAAGCAGCATTCACCCCTGCTTTAACAACAGCCCCTGGGATGTCCTCTGTGGCCTGGCTGGCTTGGATGGACATATCCACTCAGGGTCACTTTCTGCAGAAGCACTGCTTTTGGAGGAGATGTGCAGATTAATGCCAGCCATGGACCTTCCCCCACCAGCCATCAATTTTTTTTTTTAAATTTTAATTTATATCAGCTTAACTTGGATCAAAATTGGGACCACTGTGCCAATAAACCCACGACCACTGTCCTGATGGGATATGAATTGGTGGCCTTTTACTTAGCCCTGCTTTCATTGGTTTCATATACCAACATAATCATCTGGCATTAGCATCCAGATGAGGGTCTTAAAAAAGGAAAATTAACATGACATATTGGAGGTGACATTCAAATACAAAGTCCCCATCATTTTCTTGACTAGAATTGAGCCCATTACGTGCTGGAGGTTCTTTCAGACTGCAGGAGAGCCTTGTAGGCAGGGAGTGCAGCAATAACACAAACCAGACTTTGTGTTCCAGCAGCATTTGACAGCATTAAATATAATGCAGGCCCATCTAACCTTCACGGCTCCATTCAGAGGCCTGACAATAGCAGCAGTGTTGTTTTATTATGGATTGAAGTGCATCTTGACTGGCTTTTCTTTGCCCTTCAGGGCATGCTGGAGAGATCTAGATACATTTTTTGTGTGTGTGTATTGAGGGAACTGAGGCAATTCTCTTAACTCCCACATCTTTCCCATGGCATGGACAGCTGGCTGTGGGGGTCAGCATGTTTATAGTCCTGTCAGGGGCCAAGCCTCCTGCTCCCAGTTCGAGGGCAGCCCTGGGTATTTGGTGAGTGGAAAGGGGCTGTGAGGGAGAGATGGGAAATGAGAGCAACAGATCAGCCACACTGCTGCTGTTTGACTTTTCACACAATCAGCAGCAGCATGGAGGGGATGCAGGGGTCTGTGGCTGTGGGTTAATCTGTCCTGACAGCAGAGCTGTCAAGGTATCTTTCCATAATGGGACCTAGAGATAATTAGATTTAGCATTCAGGGCCAAGCCATGAACTTCTGGAGTGAAAGGGCTGGTAATTGGGATTATTCCCTGTGGTGGGGTCAGGGTGTCTGCTGGGCCGGGAGGTGGCTGTGGTGAAATATTTGCTGAAGCCCCCCCTTGCTTTCTGCTGAACTTGGGATAATGAGCCAGAACCCACAGCTTCTTCCTCAGGGTGATGCTTGTTTTGCTCTTCCTCATCTCAGTTGACTTTCCCGTCCCCCTCAAAATGGTTAATCTCAAAGGAATATTTTGAGAAAGAAAAATAAATTGATACAAAATAGTTTCTTCTTTTTTTTAATTGTGGTCTTATACAGCATTTCAAACCATCCTTAGGAAATAATAAAAGTTAAACAGAAGTCAGAGTGAAAAGAAAGAAGAAACACAATTATGCCAAAATGTAATTTAAAATGCAAATTTGCCTGAGAAACACAAACGCCTAATTGCGGTGCTCTCTTATCATCTCTTCAAAAGCTCCGTGTGCTCCCTCCCTCCGGGAAGGGCCTCAGCCGCGGCGGTGCTGCCACACTCTGACCTCTCCAGTGAAATACGGGTGACCCAAGGCAAAACCAAGAGGGGAAGGGGTGGCTGGGGCACCACCCCCCCGGGACTCAGGGGTCTGTGGTGGGTGCCCCGGGGGGAGCAGTGATTTACAGGGAATGGTCTGTGAGCATGTAGGTCTGGAGAACACCGACCTGCTGCCTGCGCCTTCCAGTCTGTAATGCCAAAAAAAACCTGTAACTGCACTTTAAAAGAAGCTTAGCTGGGAAAGTTGGAAATACTGCAGCTATTGAGATGCCTTTTCACAGAGGCTGGTAAGTGAAATTAAAAATAAAGTTAGTTGTTGAGCAAAATGTTTATAGCTCTTCAAAATTGTCTTTGGGTGGCTGAAATCCCTGGTGGGACTATGTAGCAGGCAGCCTCATGTGCTCCACACACCACCACTGCCTCTAGGAGGGCACCTTTCACCTCTGTTTGGGTGGCCAGAGGCAGAGGAGCCTCTCCAGTGTTCCTCTCCCCTGCCTTTGTGGGCTGCCACTGCCCAGGGTTATGGTAGAAGTCCTGTGTTGCACATGGACCTGTGGCCATGCTCTGGCCATCAAAGATGTCCTCAAGGACAACACAGACGTAATTACACCACATGGTCTCAGGCAGGCTGGCCTCCTGTGAATATCTGCAATCACTTTCTGGAGCTGTTTGTGGTTTAACCTTTGCCTGAAGTGTACCCCCTATAATTTTACCCCCCATTGTTTTACTCTGATTCCTTGTGTGGCACTGGAGGATCTTTGCAGGCTTTGTGCTCAGCATCTCACAGTGAATTCAGAAGAACTGGGCATTTATAACTTCTTCAGCCTTCCTGTGGCATTTTCTGCTTGTGGTCTGTCTCACTTTTTCTTTAGTTATGCTTTATGAGATGCCCTGAGAGTGACTGCTGACAGGCAGTGCAGTCATTTTGGAAGCTCTGATCACTGTGGGAGGGGCTGATGCCTCCATCTCCCTTGCACCGCCTGCGCAGGGTGGTGACAGACACTGGGGTGTCACCCTGCCTGCCACAGGACTGTGAGGTTTATTTCAGCACAAGGAGAAACAGCAGTCAGATCTCCACTGAAAGGCACCAAGGATTTGGGGCCTTACAGAGTCACAGATGGGGTTTGCTGGCTGTGTACTCACCATGGGTGCAGGACAAATTTCCCTTTTCAGTCCCCCCTGTGCTCCAGAGTGCTGTACTTTGCTTAAATTCTGGCAGTGCACTGAGCTGAAGCACTTACTTTGTCTTTTCACTGGCAAGGTTTCTCAGAGGCTGGGGCACATCTGGGGTGCAGGTAGGATGTCTCCCTGGTGCTTGCCAGAGCCTGAAACAGTGTTGGGTCTGAGGGTGCTGGAGTGAGAGGTTTTTCTTGTGCCTCTGACCCAGCAGGGTGCTAATGTGAGTAGTGCAAAATCCTTTTTAACAGTCCTAGATGGCATTTGGGAAGAGGTAGGTAAAAAAGAGGATAAAGGCAAATGTATGACACTGTTTCTACCTGCACAAGGGGCTCAGGAAATAGTCAAATAGGTTGTGCTGGTTCAGAGTCCTGCTTTCTGTTTTTCCATTGCAGCATGAGGTAGGAGACCCAAATCAGCCCATTTGGTGACTCGTGTTTTTGTTTTAGTTTAAATCCACTTTCATTGGTAATATGGACTCAGATCCTGCTGGGCCAGCATCCAGGGTAGGAGCTGCAGGATGACAAGGACTTGTGGGCCCAGCTTCTGGGTAGCCACATGTACAACCTGCTGCTGCAGTGGCTCCTTACTGCTGCTTAGTTTTGCTTATCATTGCTCTGCCTTTTGCAGACCCTGGCTTGCTTTTTAGGGTTGCACTCTGCACAGCTGCTCTTGAGCCGTGGGGGGCTGAGTTCCCTCTGTGATTCCCCATCAAAGGTGTATCTGAGCACAATGGGGATTTCACAGCCTTTATGCTGGCTCTTATGGGATTGAATGGTCATGGTAAGGCATTTGGGATGTTTTAAAACAGTGAGAAGAGGGTTTCTTGGTGTGTTTGCTGGCCTCTCTCTGGGCTTGCACTGTGGGACACCTGAGGCACAGCCAGTCACACAATACTTTTGTCTGCCATGGAGAGGGGACAGGGCTTGGCAGGCTGGCACGTGTGCTACTGTCCAAGCTGGTTTGGGTGGAATGACTTTTGCTTGGCACATCCAGCACCGTTTCACTGTGTGAGCGGCTTGCTGGCAGGTATGGCGTCAGCTGGAAGCACACCTACAAATGTAAGCACGAGGAAGAGGCATTCACATCAGCCAAGAATCAAACCCTGACTCTTAAGGGCCAGTGTTGTTTTTCCTGAGCTGGGATCTTGACTTATTAATGCAACTTTGTGCTGGAGATGTGTATTAGATGTGGACATTTTTGGCATTACTACTTGTTGGTGACATTTCTGAGCTGGCTTTTGCTAATGTCTTTGACTTGATCAGTACTTCATTGATTAATGTCCCGCATTTTCTCTGGAAATACTCATGCAGTCTTACTTACCTTGTGACCTAATGATGTGGTTTAATTTGGCACGTCATTAATGGTGCTACTATTAGTGTGTCCTCAAAGCACCACAGCAGTGTCTCAAGCCCTCAGTGTGCCACGGCTGGGCAGGAGGGTGGCAGCAGCAGTAGCTGGCTTAAGGACCCTAAAGCAGGAAATTAAGTATCAAAATGAGCTTCCAAATGTTATTCCTGCCCCGAACCTGGGCTGGATGCTGTGCCCATTCAAACTCAGGCATCACCCCACTCCTGAAAGTTCCTAATGGCTTTCATTCCAAGAGTCTCAGAAATCTAACCACAGTACATAAACACTAGTTGAAAAGACGTTTCTAAAGCCAAAATGTGGGTCATCCTTAGTTTGTGTAGATGGGTGAAGGCAACAAGCATTTGCTATCATGCTAACTGCAATGTGACTTTCAAATTTTGGATCTGGAGGTTGGCTGCTTACACACAGTCCAGGGAGCTGCAGCCAGTGTTGTGACTTGACAACAGCAGAGCTGAGTGAAGATTATTCATTTCCACCTAGCAGAGCCATAATAAAAATCTTCTTGCCTCAGACAGGCACAGTGCTCACCTGGCTCCTTCTGTGCTGATGGATAGGAAAGCAAATGAGGTTTTACTTGCCTGTGGAAAAATATTCTCAAAGAAAGCCAGCCTGAGCTCAGCTTGTTGGAAGAGGTGCCAGGGACTTTTAAAGCCATTTTTGAGGGTAGGGCAGTAGTGAAGTAATTATTGTCTGAACGCACACACACCGTAAAATGGGTATGTTTTCTAAATGGTCTCTTAAAGCAAAAGTGAGTAGTAAGTAGGAATGCTTCCCTGCAGGCTGGCAGAAGGACACAGTTGGTATCACACATTTTAGCAGCTGGCATGTTAATGAGGCCATTTTTATTGAAATGAGCTAAATACTATTAACATTTGTGGACTCCCAACTGATTTCTGAAGCGTTTATTGAACTTCAAAAACTGCCTCAAGAATCAATTAAAAATAATTTTTTAGATTTGATAGAAAGAAGACGAAAGAAAATTGTGCCGTCACGTTTATGTTTATCTGAACAGATCTTACTTTTCTGTTGCTGACTTTAAAGAGTTTCCTCTCTTTTTTCCTTTTTGGTGCTTAAAATACCACTGAAGAATGTCTCTTTGGAGAAGGTGGTAAGGTAGTTTGTAGACAAAATTTTTGTTGGTGTTGGGTTCCCTTCTGCGCAGGAATATGGTTGGTGTGGTATTGGAATATGAATCCCAATATTACCAGTTAGATTGTGCCTGGGCCAGTCTGACCCTTGCTGCTAGGCCAAAGGCGGCATCTGTGGTGTATCACCCCAGAGACACCTTTAGCTTGCTGGTGGTTTCAGCTGGGCACTAAACAAGTCCAGGCTTGATAGGGACTCCGTTTACCTCAGGAGAAAAGCTTCAGGCAATGGTGAAGAGAAAAAGGAGAGGATTCTGCTGGAGGGTTTAATATCCAGAGGTTTATTCCATGGTTACAGAGGTCTGCATCTTGGGAAGAGCTCCAACAGAATATCAGCCGGCATGGTCTGATTCACCTTTTAAGCTCCTGGGGCAGGGGGAGGGGAGGGGACAGGTGAGCTACCAACCAGGTGGGAGGGGTGGGGTCTCAAGGGATGGGGGACACCTAGACAGGCCAATGACCTCTGGGCCTGAGGGGCATCCTTTGAACTTGACCAACCACATGACACCTTGTTGGAATGTTAAGCCTGATTGACAGGACTCACTCAGCAAGGGACGAGGGGGGCAGGGGAAGAGGGTATTGGTACACCTGGGGAAGGGACCTTAAAGTTTAAAACACACCGCAGCAGTGTGGGGTTGAAAATGAACATGAGGTTCTGTTATACAATGACTGCACTTGGTCACTTTTACTAGTGAACCAAAAGTGTATTTAAATTATAAATTAAAATACTAAGCAGTTTTAGAAAGGAAGCAAACAATGAAGAGCTGTCTGGCCTAGCATTGTGGGGGATTGGATGACAAGCAGTGCTTCCCATGTGTCCTTTCATCAGGCAAATGTGGAGGAAACCCTTGAGCTTTGATATGTTTTGGGAAGCCAGAGCAGTCAAGTCTGGGAGCAGTGGTGTGGAGCTGCTTGTCCTCACCGGGGCATCTGGTGGTCCAGCACACCCAAACCCACCATGGTGCAGGCAGGTGAAGCCTTATTGTCTCCTTGGCTGCTTCCCTTGGCTTTAGGAGAGCTGCAGCCCAATATTCAAAGCATTGTGACAAGCTCTAGTGTCTTCAAGGCAGAGTCAATTATTCGGTGCTAAGGTGAGGGGCTTGTTGGTAAAGACATATGTTAAAAAGAAAAATCAAGTCACATTCTTGAAAGCGACATTAATCTAAGCGGTGTGTCAGCCTGCAGATGCTGCTGGAGTCATTACCCTGAGCTGAAACAACAGCCTATGCAATTTTATTTCCCTTGTTTTGTATTTTTTGTCACTGCACGGATTCATTGCCTGAAAATGTGTGATGTTCATCAAAGACAGTCAAAGGTTGCTCCAAGCCTTGGCAGTGTGTTTGGGGTGGCAGGAGCCAGGCACAGTGTGGTGGCTGAGGGCACCCCCTGAGCCATGGGCTTGGGCTGTCCTGTGCAGCTGCTGCAGGTGGCGGCAAATCCACAACAAGGGGCAACTGGCTGGTTTGTTGAAATAATCCGAGTTAGGGTGGCTGGGCCATCATTTGGCCTTCCCCCAGGGACTGCAGGGCTGTAGGTCCTTCCTTGCTGTCAGGTCTGCTTTATGGCTGGGGCAGAAAACCTGCTCATCAGCAAGGCTCCCAGAAAAGCAAGTTTGTGATTGAACGCTGCTGGAAGGACCGACATAAAAATGGGGAGTGGGAATTTTAGTCTTTATCCCAAGAACATCTTGCCCATTTACTGATGAGTCCAGTCTGTAGCAGAGAAATCCTCTTGGCTCCATTTAACAGCTCTGGAGAGGAAGGCAGAGCATTAGAGTGTGATCTACAGTTGCATACCAAAAATACAGACTGTTATGTCTGCATGTGGTCTGCGAGACCACAGCCTGCCACAAATGTGCAGCCGTGCAGCAGCTGAAATGAGCAGCACTTCTGTTTCTGTACACCCTCCAAAAAGTTGTCATTGCTTCTAATTTTACCTCATATCTAACCTGAAAATTACTAGCCCCTAGGATGATGATTTTTTTCATTGGTTTTCTTTTAAGGAAAGGAGAAAGTCAACAAAACAAACCATAAAACAAGCAAAAAGATCCCATTATGGAAGCACAGCCTGTACAAAAATAAACCAGTAGGAAAAAAAAAAAGAACAACTACTTGTTTTATAAATATGCCTAGAAGTGGTTGGGATTTTTTTTCTCATCTGACTTGAATCCTTTCCCAAACTTTAAAAATATCCTCATCTGAAGGAAGGATAACGAAACAAGAAGCAGCAGCCTTTCACCCCAGTGCCTTTAGTAGTGCACCTGTGCTTCCCCAAGCTGCCAGGCTGTTGCCCAGCCCACACTTAGGGGGTGGGAGCATGACACATAAGCAAGGAAGACCAGAGCTCACCCTTAGGTGAAGGAAGGAGCTTCTCACACCCTAAAGTGTTGGAGATGAGATGTAAGCCTGGCAGGCCAGGATGATGTGGAGGAGAGCAGGGAGCACCTGTGTTGAGGCTGGAGCTGTGGTAGCAGCATGGGGGGCTGCAGGCTCATTGCAGCAGCCGAGTGACATCCCTCACCTGCCTCCTTCACCTTTCCTTGCCGATGGCATCCCTTGAGTGCTCATGATTCTGGCTGTCAGGGAAACAAGCTTGAAACACTCTGCATGGAGGTTTCAGGGATCTAGGGAATAGCTGACAAAGTCAGCACACTACAGCTGGAGAAATTACTCAATGTACATTTCTTCACTCTTCTGAGTTCAGTTTTGTCATGTGAAAAAGAAACATTGATGATGCTGTTACCTAAGTTACCTGCTAAATACTGATCTTTTGTTATTTAGCCCTATGGCAAAATCTGGTTTAGCTGCTTGTTGTCTCTGAGGCTGTACAGTCACTTCAAGCCTCATCCAGGAAGGACTTTGTCCTTTTGCCCTCATGGAAATGGTGAACTGATTGTCAGCATGTGAGACAGCCCCCTCAAGGCAGTGAGGGGACTTACCTTCTGCTGGGCACAAACACCTGTGAGCACCCAAGGTGAGCTTCAACTTCTCACTCTGTTGCTCTGTGAATGATTTCTGTATTATGTTGTATTTATTTAGAGTCCAGGGTTAGTGATCTATCTGGCATAACTTAACCTCTTTTAAGGCCACTTTCATTCTGCTGGTATAGTACACCTGTGGATCTTGGATCTTGCTCATTCTCTTGACCATGCAGATTCAAAATACTCTTAAAATGCTGTCTGATCACTTTTGAGTGACCAGAAATCCTCTTTTGACTCCTTTGTGCTGGAGTTCATGTTCCCCACCCAGTTTCCAGGAGAGGGGCAGGGTGCAGGTGATCCTGCTAAATGGAGGCCACGAGCATCAGTGTGGCAGAAATCCAAGACGAGCTTGTAGCTGTGCTGCAATTACAACACACAAGTAATTAACACCTTTAAACAAAACTCCCAGCCAAGGTGTTTGCTGATAAAGGCAAAGTTCAAAAGCTCCATCAATTAATCCCTGGGAAGGGCTGGTGCTCTTCAAGCCCAAGGGCTGCAGTGGGGCTGGAGGCTGGGCTGGGGTAAAGGCTCCAGCCCTGGCATTGTGCAACCAGGCACAAATCCAGTGGGTTGGTTTTAAAATTGCTTAAACAATTGGTATAGTTCTCTTTAGATTCTGAACAGCTTATGGCAGTTGCTGCCTGGAAAGCTTCATGTGCCAGGGCCCTAGTCCTGAAATAGTAATTTAGGTGCTAACTCTTACTAAGATTAGTAGCTCAGTTTTACTGGAGTGGGACTGTTCCCAGTAGTTAACCACGTGAGAGTTTGCTGGAAGATGAGCAGCTGAAGATCAGACATCACTGAGAGGATGTGATGACTGATAAGTGTTGAAGGAAGCAGAAAGGGTAACTAAGATGATGGCATTAGTGAGACATAATTTCAGTGTAATTCTTCTTACTGCCATACAGCTTTCCTTATGTACTTTATGCTTGGTCCTGTTTCTGTTTGGTTTTAAGGTTTTTATTTGGGGTGTTTTTTTGTTGATTGGCTGGGGAGGTTGGTTGTTTCTTTCTTGTTTTCCCCCTCCATTTTCACCCATTATTTTCAGGGAAATCCACCTCATCCAGCCCCTGCCTTTCTCAGTGCCTTTGCTGCTGCAGGGATGTTCCTGCTCCCCTGCCCAATTTGGCCAATGAGAACTGGCAATGTGCCTGCTTGGGAAGCTTTGCAGTTTGTGTGCTGTTTCACTTATATTTTCATTTAAAAAATTAAAAATGTACCAGCAGCAGGAACGTTGCCCACAGGATTCCAGTATGCCAAAATGAGTGGAGCCAAATGGCACTGCTTGCAGCTCTCTGTTCACACTGTGCCACTGGATCCAAGCATCATTTGCTGAAGGTTCTGGGTGAGATTGCTAGTTCTTACATGGCACAATGGAAAGTGCTAAAAAGCAGGGCTGGCTCTTGCCTACAGGGAAAGTGGGTGGCTGGTGAACAGCAGCAAGAAAATACTCCAAAACATAATGGCTGTTAATTACCTTAGAGGGCAAGTTGCTATTTTCCTTGCAAATGAGACTTCAGAGTTGGCATGGGTAAAGTCTGTCTTTCCCCCCTGCCTCCTGTGTGTGAGTGTGCCTGAGGGAGAGTCTAGGAGGGAAGGGTTTGCTGAGCAGGGAGTTACCTGTACAGGCACTTGACATGGGAAATCCCAAAACAAACATCATGGCTGAGCCTCTCTCCTCTGGGCTTGGCTTTGCTTCCCCATTTGGTGAGGAGATATCTGCCTTTCTGGGACAGGCGTTCCTCACCCAGCATGTGTGACAAGCAAGAGCTGCAAAGAATTACCAAGATGAGTGAGTTCCCTGAGTGTCAGAACAAAAAATGAGTTCCGGCAGGAGCTGGCATCTCCTTTATTACTCACTGAGTGACTGCATCAGCCTCAGCTGCTGCACACAACCCAGAGACTTTAACTTGAGGTGACTCATTCAGGAAATAACATTTTCCCTCCCTCCTCATCCAACCATTCCAACTCTTCCAAAGCAGTGATGCTCTCTCTGTCTGCTCAGCTCTTGCCTATCCCAGCACAAGGGGATACTGGCAGCCTGGAGCTCACCTCCCTGCCTGTGCCTGCTGGTGGCTTGCCTAGGGCAGCAGCAAGGAGCTGGGGACTCCCCTGCAGACATGCAAGGGACACCACAGTCATTGGCAGAGACTTGTCCAAAACCAAGCAGACTTCTCTGTATGATGCTGCTGGAATCAGCATCACCCCACACCTGGACACGTGCATGATGTTGAACTGAGCCCTTGATTTTCCAGCTGCACTTTATGTTCAGGAGGCATCTCTCCTCATCCCTAAAAACAAACAAAACAAACCAAACAAAAATCTAACAGAAAAAAAACTCCAGTCCCACTTTCCCCCCTTCCCACCCCCAACCCCTTCTCTGTGAGATAAAGGGTGTTACAGTGAAATGAGTCAGATGCAAGTGTTTTCTTCTGAGCTCTGTTCTCTAACATCAGTGTGGTCAAAGTGAAGAAATCAGAGGTGAGATGTTTTTAAGGCTTAAATAATTATTTTTTTAGTGCAAACAGGGCATAAGGATTGACATGAGACTAGAATCCTGAGTAGCAGTAATTGTGTAAAACCAGGGAAAATGGGACTAGTTGAGGAGCTGGCACAGTCTGTTGATGGTAAAGCTGGACACAAAATTGGCGTTCAGGCCAAAATCAGTGCAATTATTAAAAACAACTCTTCTCAAATGCTCAACATTTTTGCACACTCACTGCATCATTGCCACCCACTCATTGTGACAAGTACAGGGGAGTGCCTTCTGAATTATCTATTTCATTTATATATAATCACCTTGAAATCATGTGATGGTGCTGTAGTCTTCACCAGAAAAATGCTGCTTTAAACAGAAATCTCTCTGCCTGTAGAACTATAAAAAATGTATGACTCTGTAAACACAAACTAAAAGGGCTGAATTTATCTTTCCTGTAACTTTGCTAAAGCTGATGCTATGATCTGTGTCTGTATGAATGAAATCAGCCTGAACAGCAAGGGAACCAACTTTATACCAGATTATTGCCAATGTTTGCAGATATTCCACTTTGCTGCCAGAAGTGCATCACTGTCACACAGATTTTAAGTACAATGTATCATATAAAACCAGAAATAGGAAGCTCTGTTTTTTAAAATGACTGAATATCAAGTATTTATTTTAAACACTTCACTTTGTGAGACATGGGGAAACTGCTGTCACTTATATTTTAAGAGCCCACTTGCAAAGCAGCTGTCACTAGGAAAACACAGTTTGAACCTTGTTTTTGTAGTGGGGGGGGCTTTAATGGTTAGATTTGGTGGGTTTTTGCTGTTCTGGATTGTGAGCAAAGTTATTGTTCTGCTACTGTCTCTTTAGGAATCATGCTGGTTTTTTTCACTTCCCTGTGAATGGGAAAAACATAAAGCAAGCTGGCATCAAGGACTGTGCTTTATAAGAAAGGAACGAGGAAAGATAAAATGGCTACATATGGCAATATGGACAGTTTCCAACTTAATGGAAATAAGAGTCCAATTTTTGCAGCATATAGTGAGAACTGAACTGTATTTTTATGCAAATACTACAGAAAATGCAGCTCAGCAAAGGCTTTTTTCTGACTGTTGTCTGGAAAGCATTTTGAGTGCCTAAAGACACTACATTTTCCACAAGAACTTGGTGAGAAAGAATATGAAAGGGTAATAGAGCATTTAAACCCATTATACCTACCAGAGGTTTCTTTTTTAAAAAATCTAAGAATCCGCTAGGAGGAGGAAACACTACTGAGCCCTTAACAAGCCTAAATAGTTATTCTTCCTTGTGGTTTGTTTGTTTGTTGTTTAAAAATGTTGTCAAACTCAAATTTGCTTATGGAGTAGAACACCAGGAAAATGGGGTATGCTTGCATAGCACAATCCAGCCCTGAGGGCTGCCACAGGAGATGCTTTAGGTGCAGTGTGACTTTGATTGGGTGGAGCTTTCTGTGTCCTAGAGGAAAGCCAAAGTACAGCAGCACAGCACTGCTGTGCAGTGTGGACCCAGCCTCATCCTGGCCCTTCTGCCCTGAACGATGCTGAAAACTTATTGCATGTGATGAATAAGATGGTATCACTACCAGAGGGAGCTCCACCATCTAGAAAAACCTTTGGGAGAGGGTAGAAGGGACGGGTCTTGGGTGAGCATGGCTCAGAATGAGGGTGCTCCTTAGAGTAAAAGCTGAAGGGCCCAAACGCCCTTACTGGCATGGATGGGATGGGCTGGCTTCCTGTGTATCCTGTTACTGTGAAAACAAACCATGTGCCTTTAAGCCTGGGAGACCAGCAAAGAAAAATTTCTTGAGTGAGTGTGAAGGGAATTCTCTCCCCTCAGAAAGGGGAGAGAAGAGTTTGAGGCTGTGTGGCTGTCACAGTAACTTCTCCATGTACCTCTCTGCCCTTAGAGTTAACTGGGACTGAAGGGGAGATCTCCTGCCCACAGGCAGAAAGTGACAATGCATTGCAGTGTAAACCCAGAGCAAAGAGCAGCACACTGGAGACTTGCCAGGCACAGGGAGCAAAGAGTTAAAACGTAGAGCCCTGTGTAAGGCAGACATTTGTTTCCTGAGTGGCACAAAGGAAGGCTGGAGGAGCCGGCCATGCCATTTCTCAGTTGCTGTGGGTGAGACTGGTGCCATTTGTGCAGGGGAGGGAGGCTGCAGAGAGGTGGTGGGATGGATGGCAATGACTGGGTGTAATTTCACCTGCAGATTCCAGGGCAGCAGCTACACCAGCCATACATGCTCCCAAGGGTGGGTAAGGATTTGTGGAAACTATAGTCACTGTGAATCCTCATTTACAAATGGGTCAATACCCAATTCCTACACTGTAAGATTCATTCACAGCAGTTTTGAGAAGGGGGGAATTCACATCTCCCAGCTCGTCCTGGGTCTTCCAAAGTTATTTGATGGTGAAAATACCCAAGGGGCCGTTTACAAACTTGTCAGTAACCCTCAGAGTGGCCAATCTGTCTGCCACAGGATGAGGTGTGGGAGTTACCTGGGCTTTTTGGAAAGTATTTTAATGAACGGGATGAGTTCAGAGGAATGGTTCTAAAAGTTGGAGGGAACACTAAGGAGTCTGAAAATATATGGCTGAACTATTAAAAGAAGTAGGCTCATTTCACTTCACCAGAGTTATTTGCACTCTATAAGAGCAGGAGCAATCTGCTTATTAAAAGGGAAAACAAAAATAATTAAGAATGTACTGGTACCACAGAATACTGTTTCTGGTCACATTAAGCTGTTACAGTTAAAAAAGTTTTATTCACATATATTAACCTTGATCAGCTTGATGTCTGGCTTGTTTAAAAACAGAAAAAAAAGCTTCATTCAGATCTTTTGGCAGTCAAATAACTTGAGCCCTTTGATGTATTTTATTCTTTAGCATTAACATTTGTACCTGTTCTGGAAGGAACTGAAATTCCAAATATCTATTAAGAGATGAGTAAAAAAAAAAAACCTGTGTCATTATCTTACTGGACATCTCAAAACTGGCCTAACAACTGGCCTAGCATTAAATAATGCTGCTTTGCTCTGCTTCTTTCACTACAAAACCCTTTTGTCCATCATTTGCAGATAAGTGCTACAATGACTCGTTGGGGTGAAAATAATGTCCTCATCACCAATCCAAAGCTACTGCTGGAAGCATTGAGGCTGAGAATATGCATTTTTCAACTGGTAGAGGCCAGATAGCAGGCACTGAGTTTTGTTGGGGAAGCATTTTACCAAAATACCTTTTAGAATAGACCCTCAAAAATGTTGTCTTGTAGTCATGGAGGGCAAAAAAAAAAAAAAAAAAAGGTGATTCTGTGTACATTTTCTATTCTTCAGACCTTTCTTAGCAGTGCTAAAGAAATTGTTCTGGAAACAAGAAATAACTTCATTTTGGTTATAGTTGTTCGCTCTGGACTTCAGGGATGGCCACATTACATCACTGGTGACCAGCTTGAGCCAGAGTGCTTTTAGAAAATTGATGTTTTCCTTAGTTCTTTGCTAGGGGGAATACTAGGGACAATAAAAAAAGCTTACAAAGAGACACACTGGTATAATTACCTGAGTAGTACCAAGAGACTGTTAAATTGAAAAGGAGGAAAAACCTCATTTTTTGTGCCTGCTGCTTTCCTGCAGAGCAGACACAGGCAGCAGTTTGTGCCCTCACAGCAGACTGTGGCCCTTGCAGAGGCCAGGAGTGCTGTTACCTGGGGATGTGTGCGGTGCCACCACGTGTTAATTTTGCAGGGGGGAGAAAACCTGCTGCTTTCACTGCTGGCTGGGGCACATTACTGGTGTCAGGACAGGATATGAGGGATGGGAATGTGTGCTGTAGGACAGCCCTGGTGCTTCATGAAACAGAATTTTCTGAAACCAGAGCCAGATGACCCCTGTGCTGCTCCCAGTCCTGGGATGCCCACCCTGCCAACCAGACCAAGTGCTTCAGGAGGGAGTGGGACAGAGCTGCTTTGGTGCACTGCTGCAGCTTCCCTTGGCTTGCACAGGTTGGCTGCACAGAAAGTGTCACCAGGTACCCCTGACATAAAGCATTCCCTGTGCTGTAATCAAGCAGACTCAAAACACCTGGCAAGGGAAAAATTCTCCGTTCCCTCTTCTCCTGTGTGATGCCCTAAGTGTCTGCTCAGAGCTAGTGGTGCCAGTATGCAGTTGGATGGGACAGGGAAGTTTGGAGAAGGCATGGTAAAACAGATTTTGTTGCCAGTGACTTACTAAGCAGAGTTAAAGGGGATGTGATGTAGAGATGTGCTGATTAATTGAACACGTTGGAGCAGATGTAATATGTGACTCCAGAAGTTAATAAAAATGGCTTCAGCTTTACAGATTTTTGTTGTTCCAGAAAATAATACCTAAGGAAAGGAAATAATGGGAAGATATGTGGGCTTGCAGAAGGAAAAGACAAGAGAAAAATCGGATGCTTTTGTTCCCTTCCTGATGCCCTGCACTGGCCATTGAATTCAGAGTGCTTCCCCAGGCTTGTGATTTAATTTTCTGTTGGGGATGTCATTGGGGTATGAGGGAGAAACTTGCTGTATTGACAGGCTGTGCTTTAAAACTTATGGTGCTGATGATTTCTCAGTCACTGGGTAAAAAGCATCTAAGATTTTGTTCTGTTTCAATCATGATTATTGCACAGTGGGATTTGATAGACCTTCTGTGTCCACTTCCTCTCAAGAGTTACTGATTTTTAACTTCTTCATGTATATCAGCCACCTAGTTGGAAACAGCTTATAGAAATGAATATGAAAGATAACAGCAGCAATCTAAAAAAACTGTGGGGAAATTAATTGAAAAAGCAAATTGTAGTAGCCTCATTTAGATTTTTGCAGTGGGCAGCACAAATTACTTAGAGCTGATAATGTTCCTCATCAGATGGACTGTACCTCACTCACTTGGAAGTGAGTCTTTAAGAGTCAGGTCCCTGACAGAGTGGGAGGACCCATCCTTCCCTGTGGTGTGACTGCTCACTTGGGCATGAGCCAAGATTTGGCCCTGGTAAAGGAGCGCTACCCAGGTGATGGCCTGGAGGGAATTTGTTGGTTTGTTGATCCCCAACAAAGAGAGGGCAAGGCCTGGAAGATACTGGCTTTGTTGGTTTGTTGATCCCCAAAAAAAGTGTTAGCACCTCTGTGTGCCTGGTTTGGTGCATGAGCAGAAGGCTGAGGGTGGCCCTGGACAGCCCTTTGCCTCTTTCTTTAAGGGCTAAGATGTGTATATTCCACCTGCCTGCTTTTATAGTCTGCCTCATTTTTCTACTACATAATTGAAAATATAAAAAAAAAAACCCAACAAAACAAGAGATTGTACTTCTCGGCTCTTCTTAGAGCGATGAAAATTTGCTCCTATGAAGCCCATTAGTATTGCCAAAGGTTGCTTATTAAATACTTACCTCTTATGGATTGTCCCTCAGAACTGTCTGGCTATACCTTTAGCACTGCCAAATCACAAGCTGAAGGGGTAAGAACTTTCCTTGAAGCTTTAGCTCTGGAATTTGTGTGATTAAACTGGATTCTCATTTTGCATTGTAAAAACACATGTTTCCAGCTGCTGTGATTGCAAAGGAAAGGTTGAAAATCTAAGCCCAAAGTATGCAAAGCAAGAGAAGAAAATAAAAAGAATGAGGAGGATTTTTCATTTAGGCCAGTGTTTTGAGCTACTCCTTTCTCCAGGAGGCTGATTCATTCTTTTGAATGGATTGC